>NC_084802.1:46934106-47246606 GCF_963169125.1 Humulus lupulus | reverse complement strand
ACATACTACCAACTAATACTAACTACTACTACTACTACTACTATTACTACCACTACTACTACTACCACTACTACTACTAGCTAGGCTAAGTAAACATTCTGGGAATCTACAAGTTAAGCTTTCCATCATGCTGAAGGCCCACCAACTATCGCTGTACATCAACTTCATCATTCCATCTCGTGATGACTGTGCATCTGAGCCACCTGAGGGGCTTGGTGCTTTTAGCTACTCAATAATCAAGTCTGGTGGGGTCTTGCCGTTTCACACTTTTGTTAAGGTACTCAGCTATTTTGAGTTGGCACCCCTCCAACTATCTCCCAACTCTTTGGTTGTGCTTAGTATTTTATACGTACTATATAAGCAAGTGCACTTTAGGGGGCCTTCCATGAGTGAGGTCCATCATCTTTACACTCTTAGGGTGAACCCAACATCCCCTGGCTTCTATCAGCTCTAGAAAGCCATGGCTCTTATAGGGTACCCCTTCGTGGAGGGTTCTATTTCCAATAGGGGTTTGTGGAAGAGCGTCTTTTTCTTCACCAATAGCGTATCCACTCAACATATGCATTTCAACACTTCAAGTAAGTTTATTCCCACCTTGAGTGCATATATATGAATATTTTCTTTACCCTCTCTTCAGGTTTGTCTAACTATAGTTATTTCTTTTTCTTGAACATAGCCCTCGAAGGGGTTTTCGGCCCAACCTTGAGTTCAATAGCCCATGATCGAGTGGCAAAGATCCTGGGTGTGCCGGCCTCGCACAAACAGGCATGTGGCCTTTTTACGGAGGGCAATCTCTATTCGTACAAGCTGCTGTCTCTAGATCAAGTTGTTTCCTTATGCTCCATCTCTTCCAAATCTACCATCCCGAGGGTAGTAGGTGATGATGAAGACGATGATGATGATGAAGATGATAAAGATTACGACAACTAATCGGGTGACCAGATGGATACGGAAGATGAGGTCAAGGTGGAGTCCGAGAATTATTCATGTTTACAGTCCTTGGCCGGCGGGGCTAGGGATGTTGCTGACGACAAACATATTGACGGTGTTACTTCTCGGGTCCCATCGTCGATTCCTGGTGGTGGATTTTTTTTCAACACCCATGCTCCCACCCCTTCTATCCTGAAGAGGAATTTTGTCCTACCTTATTTTGGTGATGCCTTTCCACCCTTGGGGGGCGGGGCGTTTTGGGCAGGCGTCTTCGGGTGCCTTTCTTCCTAAAGAGGTAACTCCGTGCCCCTCTACCCCTCGTGCCTCTGTGGATGGATCAGGACTTCTCGGTCTCCTTCCTTGTCTAAGCATGCATCAGCAGGTATACATGTCTCCCCCGTCAAGCTTATACTTCTGCTTCTGGAGGCCATCCTTTGGCTAGCCCGTATGGAGAGGCCATGAACCGTTACATGGGAAATATTTCTGAAGGTGAGTGTGGGTGTATGTATGACATTTCAGATGTTGAGTTGGGTGAGGCTTATATGCCAGCCTCTATGTAGGTACTTGTCAAAACACTCAATGTATGTTTTTCAGTTTTTATATCGCCTGATCATTGATGCTTTATTTTATTTCATTGTCATTACTTAGGCTTCCATCCTGGGTCACCGATTCGTCACCACAAGCTCCTCATCCACACTACCGCTACAACTCGAGCTTGAGGGGGCAATGAAGAATCTCTCCATGGTCAAGGCAGAGAAATATAGTTTGTCCACATGGGTCCGCGATTTGGAGGGCCAGATTGCTAAAGCGGTTTTCCAGAGGGATGCTGCACTGGCCAAGGCTGCTTCGACCTCACACTCCAATACTAGACTTGAAGCTACTATTCACACCCTCAATGAGAAGATTAACGCGCTCGAGGCTGAACTTGTAAATGCCGAGAAGGACATAATTGAGTGCACGTTGCACGCCGTGAGGACAAACCCTGACTTCAACTTGTCTCCCTTTCGAGAGTATGCGGCTGGGAAAATTGCTGGGTGGAAACTCGCAGGCCCCTTTTCAAGGCTTATTTATATATATGTATTGCTGTCGTGTAGCCCTCCATGTTGTTTTCTTTTTTGTTTTATGGAACTCCTTAATAATATTTAATGATATATGGGACTCTTGATTTTCAAACCCTTGCTCATTTTTTATACCGACTATGAGGATACATTGGCCTTTATTTCCTTTTTCATTCTCTTTTGGTTATCAAATGTAAGGGACTTTGATAATTCTCTCTTATATATATATATATTAAAGGATTCCTAATGTCTTCTTTGGGCTAATGATAATAGTCTTTTTGTGCACCCTGACTATACTTGTAAGGAAATATTAACCTTTTACGTTCTTGGTATCCTTTTTATATTCTTTGCACGCGCTTGTAATTTTGTGCGAGAAGCATCCTTCTCGTCATTATGTATAGTTCTATTTTTACAAGGGTGTTTTTTAGGACCTTTTTTGGCTAGTCAGCTTGGTGGTCGTTCTAGACTTATTGGGGGATGCCTTCCTTGAAGCGTCACCCCCTCTGGGGGTGTCAGCCTTTCGTTGGAGGTCATCTTTGTGAAGTTTTTTAATTCCCTTGATATTCATAAGGGTAGCTAATCCTTTTGAATCTAAGAGACAGCTTGCCGAGTTTTTTTTATGTACATGTGTGCCTCCTGTCCTGCCCCCCAAGTGCTTGGTGAAATTTATTCCATTGAGCACTTTGGTGAATGTTTGCATAGAGAAGAAATGTAACATGCGAAGTAGGAAATACTTTCATTCATAGTAGGTAGATTACAAAGATATATATATATATAAAAGGATTAAATCTACTGTGAGGTTATCTGGGTAACCTCTTTGATTCTTATATGCTGAAGTTAGTATAACATAAATAAACTAAATATAGATATTTTTTTGTATTGGATATGAAAGTTTTACTGGTAGTATTTCTTGAGGTGTTTTATGTTCCATGCTCGGGGTATTACGGTGTCATCCATGCGTGTTAGCTTATAAGTGTTCAGAGGTATGCACTGGGCGACTTGGTAGGGTCATTTCCAGTTTGCCCCTAGTACCCCCACCCCTAGGTTTCGCGTGTTGGGGAGTACTTTTCTTAGCATCAAGTCTCCTACTCTGAACATTCATTCACTTACCCTAGAGTTGTACTACCTCGCTGCCCGTTGCTGGTATACAACCACTCTTAGTTGCACCTTTTCCCTTCTTTCTTCTAACATATCTAAGTTTTTAGCCATTGCCGCATGGTTGAATTTGTCCTCATATGCCTGTATCCTGAAAAAGTTAACCTTCATCTTAACTGGGAGGACACCCTCACATCCATAAGCTAGGGCAAAAGGGGTCTCCCTAGAAGTAGAGCATGGCGTGGTCCTATAGGCCTAAAGCACATTGGGTAGCTCATCAACCCGGGCTCCCTTAAGTTTTTCTAGCTTCATTTTAGGTTCTTCTTAAGGACTTTGTTAATGGCCTCCACCTGCCCATTGGCTTGCGGATGTACAACAACTAAGAAGCTTCTCCTTATTCCTTTCTTCTTACAATACTCCTCGAACATTTCTCCCTCGAACTGGGTGTTGTTGTCAGAAATGATTTTCTAAGGCACTCCATACCTGCAAACAATGGGCTTGTTGAAAAAGGTGGTGATCTGCTTGGCGATTATTTTTATTAGAGGTTCTGCTTCAACCCACTTGGTTAAGTAATCTACCGCCACAAATGGGTACTTGGCTCCTTCTCTACCTATGAGAAGGGCGCCGATCAGGTCTATTCCCCAAATAACAAAAGGTCAAGGGCTGGTCAAGCTGGTTAGCTCATTTGGGGGCTTCTGGGAGTAGTTTGCGTGTCTTCGACATTTGGCACACTTTCTTATGAAGTCACTAGCATCCTTCTCCATAGAGGGCTAGTAGTACCCTTTTCTCATGGATTTCTTGGTCGTAGATGGCCCACTCGAATGGTTGCCGCATTCGCCCTCGTATATTTCACACAGAACTTTCATTGCTTCCTCTTCATCAACACATCGCAAGAGCGAAGAGCGATATAGAAAATCCTCTCTTGTACAAGACTCCGTCTACTAGGGTGTACCGGGCGGCTATATATCCCAGCCTTTGAGCTTCTCTCTTGTCTGTCGGTAGACTTCCATCCTTCAGGTATTTCATAATTAGGTCGACCCATGATTCCTTGGGGGTGTTGATCATGTGAACCTCTACTTCAGTGATACTTGGCTTGGATAAGTACTCCACAGGTACAGACTCGAGTGTATCTCCATCCTTTGTGGAGGCTGGCTTTGTGAGGGCATCAGCGTGGGTATTCCTCTCTCTTAGGATTTGCTCTATGCTATACCCCTCCAATTGCTCCAAATAGCCTTTTATCCTTGTTAGGTATGTGTCCATCTTAGGACCCCTCGCCTGATACTTGTTTTTCACCTGGAATACCACCAACTGTGAGTCGCTAAAAATGTGTAGATATGTCACCTTTAGCCCCTTGGCCAATCGCAGTCTGGCTAGAAGCGCTTCATACTTCGCCTTGTTGTTCGAGGCTTCAAATCCAAACCTTATCGCACAATACATCTTGTGTCCTTCGGGTCCAGTCATCACGATACTTGCTCTAGCTCCCCCTTTGTTGGATGCTCCATCCACGTGGAGGCTCCATTCCTCAAAGTTTCTTTCCTCTTCCTTACCAACCAATTCACTCTCCCCTATATCTCCTTCTTCATTTGGCCGATAGGTGAACTCAACTATGAAGTTCGTGAGCACTTGCCTGTTGATGGAGGCCCTTGGGGTATATGTGATGTTGGATTGACTTAACTCAATCGACCATTTCATCAGTCTTCCTGACGTTTCAGATTTGTGCAAGACCTGTCTCAAGGGGTTATTAGTGAGTACCTCAATCACATGAGTGTGGAAGTAGGGCCTTAACTTTCTTGAGGCCACAATTAAGGCATATGTTAACTTCTCTATTTATGGGTATCGAGTTTCCGCGTCTACCAACCATTTACTGACGTAGTACACGGGTTATTGGTGCTTCTTCTCTCCTTTAACCAGGGCAACACTTATGGCATGCTCGGATACTGCCAAGTATAAGTATAGCCTTTCGCCTTTTTCGGGTTTAGCCAACAAGGGTGGCTTCCCTAGGTTCTCCTTCATCTTGGTAAAGGCTTCCTCGCAATCTCCATCCCAAGCGAACTTTTTGCTCCCTTTTAGGATGCTGAAAAAGGGGAGGCACTTGTCCGTGGACCTCGAAATGAATCTGTTGAGTGCTGCCACCCTTCCTGTTAGACATTGTACCTCGTTCTTGCTCTTGGGCAGATTCATGTCTACTAGGGCCTTTATTTTTCCAGGGTTAGCTTCAATGCCTCTGGAGTTGACCATGAAACCCAAGAACTTTCCCGAAGAGACTCTGAAAGTTTACTTGAGTGGATTCAGCTTCATGCAATATCTTTGAAGTGTGTTGAACATCTCACTTAGGTCCCTGTTAAGCTCTTCCGCATTTTTGGTCTTCACCAACATATCGTCAACGTATACCTCCATGTTCCTTCCTATCTGGTTAGCGAATATCCTATTCACCAATCTTTGGTAGGTGGCACCTGTATTCTTTAATCCAAAAGGCATCACTTTGTAGCAGTAGAGTCCTTTATCTGCGATGAATGAAGTATGATTTTCATCAGCTGGGTTCATAGGTATTTGGTTGTATCTAGAGTAAGCATCCACGAAGCTAAGTAACTCATTTCTGGTTGTTGCATCCACTAATTGATCTATTCTTGGAAGTGGGAAACTATCCTTAGGACAAGCCTTATTGAGGTTAGAGTGACATCTTCAGCAAAATTCTAACAGTCAAGAAAAACATGTTAGAACTTACCCTAATAGGTTCTAAGGCAAAACTTAGTCTAAGAAAACATAACTCGGACCTGCTAGTTATGATTTCTTATGAAAAAAATATGCAAGCCTTCTTTATAATTAGAGTGTGTTTCTATACTTAGAAAATCAGCCATCTTTATTATTTTCTAAGTCTGTTTCTAATCATCCTATATGACTTAATTCTTAGGATCGAAACTCGTCGTTTTTCCAAAGTTAACTATATTGAGGGAGGGTTGGGATCAGTAAAATCGTTCCCACTACTATGGCCCCCTAAACTCTTAATATAGAACTCGGTCCATTGATTTGTATCCACCTTCACTGAACTTTGTCATTATTTATTGAATTTATTATTTATTATGATTGTAAAAAAAATCAAACTCATACATGTCATTTAAAAATAACAATAATATTCATTTGGAAAAATATTTTCACTAAGTACAATCATAAATGCAAAAATAATAAATAAACTAAACTAACATAACTAGGGTAAATCTAAAAATAAGGATCTTCTACGTCTGACCTTTCATCTAACATGTCATCATCTATTTCTTCATAATCCTTATTATCCTCAACATTACCTTGGGTAAGATTCATAAAGATTCTATGTTTTTGTTCATTAGTGAATTGAAATTCCAACTTAGAGGTGAACCTAAGTATGAGAAAATAGTATCTCATGGCTACCGGTAAATCATCATCATCATCTATAGTCTCCCATATTTCTTCTAATGTTAAAATTATAGAAGGAAAATCTTTAAAAAGCCTAATTACTAGGACATATTGCTCAGTAGCTCTCATCATAATTTGCTTAGTAGTCTGAAGATGAACTATTGCCTTGTGGAATAAGATTAATCTCTGAGTGATTCTTTCTAACACTCCTACTGTATTCCTTGGCTCTCTAATCCTTTTCAATGCCTTAAGGGCTCAAATATCCTGATAGGTCAAGGCTCCATCCATTCTTAACTGAAACATAATGGCTAAACGTTAGCTAATAACATAAACATAAACACTTACATTGGCGGTTAGATTCGGAGCTTGTGTGTGTGTATCAAGGAGAACTTCATGTATATGAACCGTGGCTCTGATACCAACTATAATGACCCGACAATTTCTATGTCTTCAGACCATTGAAATCTACTAAGACATATCTACTAATTTGAATACATACATAAGAAATAACATATCTTTATTTAAAACCCAAAATATTGTGCGAAATACAAAGTAATTATGAAATATAAAATACGGTATGGGCACCACTTGTTTAGTACATAAAAACATAACAAAAAAAACATCATAACTTTAATCAAATGTTTAAAAAACTAGGTGTGGAAATAAATAAAGACATAAAACAAAAGACTTCATCCTCGATCTTCCAGCAGTCCACTCAGACCATTCATCCTCAACACACATGGCAAGCTGCCATGAATCCTTCTCGCCTTCCATATTCATTTTCCTGCATCATTCTAAAAGAAAGGAATGAGCCTAATGCCCAGCAAGGAAAATCTACTAACAACATATATCATAAATCATAAACATAAGACTATATCATAAACATATACTATAAAACATATGACTATGAAAATGTATATCATATAGGACTACAATATTAATGGCCATTAACTCATTAACATGGCATGTGATAAAACCATCTAGGTCCTCTGTCTACTAATCAAGGTAGGTTAGATCACAACTATAGTATATGATAACCCATCTAGGTCCTCTGTCTACTAATCAAGGTAGGGTAAATCATAACTCTAAACTACGATAATGATAAAAATCTTGGGGTTTGCTATCTAAGCAATTATAAGCCCCAAGTGACTACAAAACATATTCATACATATAACATATCAACATACCAAATCATATCACATAAACATATCATAACTCATATAAACACATATAATCTATCCTATTTTCCTTACCAAAAACCGGGATATGGAGACAAGAACAGGATTTTGGAACACTCCTAAAACCAACAGTAAGAATCATGAGCTTCTACAGAAAAAGAGATGAAAAAGAGAACTAAACCATCCAAGTAGAAACTTACCGAAAACCTTAATGTTCAAGGAACTTATACAAGAATCATAAATAAGAGTTAGGATCTGAAAGAAAATGGAATAAAAGAACTATGAAGAATTGAACTTAAGGATAGGAATACCTTGAATGGTCTTATGACTTGATCTACACCTCGATACCGAAATAACTCTATATCTTACTTCCTAAGTGTTTAGAAAAGCTTAGATTGGAAAAGATTTTATCCCAAAACCCAAGTGTTTCTCTCTATAGTAAACTTAGCAGCTTGGAGGCTCTGAACAATGCTTGAATGATGAATGAAATGGTTGAGTACTAGGTCCTATTTATAGAGTTCAAGTAGTGAAACTAACCCATTTTTTAATGAATAAATAAATGAATATAAAATGAAAAAGATTTGAATTTTCGTTCAGCAGATGTCTAGAAATCGATCAAAATCGTTCAAAAGCAAGTCCAAGTGGTTAAGGCTATTTATAAATTTAAAAACCCCAAGATTCCAAAAATTCACTCCCAAGGGCGATATAACGCCTACTCTGGGCGATATATCGCCTAAACCTATATCCCGAGCCCCGTTCATTCATTCATGCGAAGTCGACGTATTTTTTGTATCTCCCGTAGGCGACATATCAGCCCCTATAGCCGCGATATATTGGCATACGTGACACGTATTTACACTTTTTCAGCATATTTTGAATTGATTAAACAACTTTGACTGAGTCAAAACGTGATCCTAACAGCTGCTGGAAGGTTCTAGAGCTGCTAGATCTTTCTTTCATTTAAACTATTCGTCAAAAATACTTAAATCCTTAATAAACATGATTATGACAAGTGTCGTCTATGAGTTTCCAACTAAGTCTCGGCTTGAACCAAAATCCACGGAAACTAACATACTACTAACTACTACTACTATCTAGCTAAGTAAAAATTCTGGGACACTACAGTATGGATTTTGTTATTGTAATTCATGTTCCCAGCCATCCATGATATTGAATCTCCAAAACAAAATTCATTAGCCTCATTATACTAAGAGACCTTAACAGGTGAATCAAAAGATCCATTAAACATAAATAGGAGTTCATGAATACTCAGGATATAGACTGATCTACAAATGATTATCTATTATGATAAGAATTAAATCTTTATGTCAAACGAAAAGTTTATAACGATAATTAATTCTCATCGGTCCTGTCATATACAATCTCTCTTATATACATCACCTTTACTAAGATGTCTAGGTTACTCGCATCTCGTATGCTTAGCAAACCGTACTGGTAACCATTCATTAAAGATTCCATACTTTATTATGTTACTTACTATTCTATTCATTATATATGATCTTAATTCTCTCATACAAATACAAGAGCATATTCTCATGAATGAATAAGGAATTTTCTTGATATTAGCATATAATTAATTCAGACAATAATTATAACATTTAAATATAATAAAATCGTCCTTTCATTTAAATTCAATAAAATGTATTTATATGCTTTTAGGGAATTAATCCTAAAAGTGAGAAACTTGAAACCCTATCATACGTCCTTATACGGATTTAATGGGGAATCGATACAACCCTGAGGAATAATCGAGTTAGCCCTCAATATGGGGGAACAACCCAGACAAACAACTATCAGGGCAAACTTTGCTGTAGTAGATTGCACTTTGGATTTCAATGTGGAATTAGGGAGACTCTCCCTAAGATTATTGAAAGCGATAACCTCGATATATCACATGTCTATTAAATTCCCGACCCCTGGGGGGATAACAAGCACGAAAGGAGAACAAAAGGAAGCGAGAGAGTGTTATAATACCTCTATTTGCATAACTGCCAAGCCACAAGAACCCATGGCGATGGTGAAACATGGAAGCGCAAACCCACATGAATTAGACCCCCGAGTCACCGAGAATCCCAAGGCCAAACCTATGGAGGAGTTAGAAGAGATTGTTGTGGTGGAAGAATCGTTAAGAAAGTTGAAGGTTGGACCTTCAAGAAGATATAAAGGAGAGGCTAGTGAAGTTTCTAGAGGACAACCTCAAAGTATTTTCTTGGAGTCATGAATACATGGTATAGATAGATCCTTCCATCATGTGTCATCGCCTAAATTCGACCCAAAGGACAGAAATGTGAGGCAGAAAAGGCAAGCACTTGATCCAGAAACATTTGCAGCTGAGAAAGAGGATGATGACAAATTAAAAAAAAAATAGATTTATCTACGAAGCGTTCTACCCAATATGCGTATAAAACCCTGTGCTATGCTTGAAGCCAAATGGGAAGTGGAGGACTTGCATGAATTTCGCTAACCTCAATAAGGCTTCTCCCAAGGATAACTTCCCACTTCCAAGGATAGATCAATTGGTTGACACTACAGCTGGGCATGAGTTACTTAGATTCACAGACGCTTATTCTGGATACAACCAGATACCTATGAACCCAACTGATTAAGAGCATACTTCATTCATAACATATAAAGGACTCTATTTCTATAGAGTGATTCCTTTGGGCTAAAGAATACAAGTGCCACCTACCAGAGGTTGATGAATAGGATGTTGGTGAGATGTTTGACGCACTTCAAAGGTAAAGGATAAATTTAAACCCACTCAAATGCATCTTCTGGTTCTCATCACGAAATTTACGGGTTTCATGGTTAACTCTAGGGTCATTGAGGCCAATCCTAATAAAATTAGAGCCCTAGTAGAGATGACTCTGCCCTAGAGGAGCCCAAGGTTGAACTTGTGGAGGAGGTAGAAGAGATTACTGTGATGGAAGAATCATTAAGAAAGTTGAAGGTTGGAAGGAACCTTTAAGAAGACCTAAAGTAGAGGCTAGTAAAGTTTTTGGAGGACAACCTCGATGTATTCACTTGGAGTCATGAAGACATGGTAGGGATAGACCCTTCCATCATGTGTCATCAGCTAAAATCAACCTAAATGTAGGGCATATGAGGTAGAAGAGGAGATTACTTGATCTAGAAAGATATGCATCCCAAAAAGAGGAAGTAGACAAATTAAAAACGAATGGATTTATTCATGAAGCATTCTACCGAGTATGGGTATGAAACCCCGTCCTAGTCCCGAAGCGAAATGGGAAGTGGAGGACTTGCGTGCATTTCACTGACCTCAATAAGGCTTGTCCCAAGGATATCTTCCCACTTCCAAGGATATATCAATTGGTTGACTCTACAGTAGGGCATGAGTTACTTAGCTTTATGGACACTTATTTTGGGTACAACCAGATACTTATGAACCTAGCTAATGAAGAACATACTTCATTCATAATAGATAAATGACTCTATTACTATAGAGTGATGCCTTTTGGGCTAAAGAATGTCGGCGCCACCTACCAGAGGTTGGTGAATAGGAAGTTTGATAATCAGATAGGAAGGAATATCAAAGTATATGTGGGTGATATGTTGGTAAAATCCAAGAAGGCTTAGGAACTCACCTAGGACCTTGGTGAGATGTTCGACACACTTCAAAGGAATAAGATGGAGTTAAACCCACTCAAGTGCACCTTTGGGGTCTCATTAGGAAATTTCTGGGTTTCATGGATAACTCTAGGGGCATTGAGGCTAATCCCGATAAAATTAGAGCTCTAGTAGAGATGCGTCAACTCAAGAGGATCCCAAGGTCGAACCTTTGGAGGAGTGAGAAAATATTGTTGTGAGGGAAGAACCATTAAGATAGTTGAAGGTTGGAATGAACCTTCAAGAAGACCTAAAGTAGAGGCTAGTGAAGTTTCTAGAGGACAACCTTGATGTATTCACTTGGAGTCATGAAGACATGGTGGGAATAGACCCCTCCATCATGTGTCATCAGCTAAAATCAAACCAAAGGTAAGACCTATGAGGCAGAAGAGGCAAGCACTTGATCTAGAAAGATATGCAGCCCTAAAAGAGGAAGTTGACAAATTAAAAATGAATTGATTTATCTGTGAAGCGTTCTACCCATTATGGGTATCAAAATCTGTTCTAGTTCCGCGAAATGGGAAGTGGAGGACTTGCATGGATTTCACTTACCTCAATAAGGCTTGTTCCCACTTCCAAGGATAGATCAATTGGTTGATGCTACAGCCGGGCATGAGTTACTTAGCTTCATGGACACTTATTCTGGGTACAACCAAATACCTATGAACCCATCTGATGAAGAGCATACTTCATTCATAACTGATAAAGGACTCTATTGCTATAGAGTGATGCCCTTTGGGCTAAAGAATGCAGACGCCACCTACCACATGTTGGTGAATAGGATGTTTGCTAATCAGATAGGAAAGAATATGGAAGTATACATGGATGATATGTTGGTAAAAACCAATATGGTTGAGGAACTCACCTGGGACCTTGGTGAGATGTTCGACACACTGTGAAGATACAAGATGAAGTTAAACCCACTCAAGTGCACCTTCGGGGTCTCGTCAGGAAAATTTCATGGTTTCATGGTTAACTCTAGGGGCATTGAGGCCAATCTTGATAAAATTAGAGCCCTAGTAGAGATGAGTCCTCCCATGACCAAAATGGAGGCGCAATGTCTAACGAGAAGAGTAGCAGCGCTTAACAGGTTCATTTCAAGGTCCATGGACAAGTGCCTCCCCTTCTTCTACATCCTAAAAGGGAGCAAAAAGTTCGCTTGGGATGAAGATTGTAAGTAGGCCTTTGCCAAGTTGAAGGAGAACCTCGAGAAAGCACCCTACTACCTAAACCTGAAAAGGGCGAGAGGCTATACCTGTATTTAGCAGTATCCAAAAATGTCGTAAGTGCTGCCTTAGTCAAAAGAGAGAAGAAACACCAATAGCTTGTATACTACATCAGCAAACGATTAGTAGTTGCGAAGACTCGATACATAGAGATAGAATAGTATGCATATGCCCTAGTGATAACCTCGAGAAAGTTGAGGCCCTACTTCAATGCCAACGCCATTGAGGCACTCACCAACAATCATTTTAGGCAAGTCTTGCACAAACCTAAAACCTCAGGGAGATTGCTGAAGTGGTCGATCGAGTTAAGTCAATTTGACATCACATATACCCCAAGGGTTTCCATCAATGGGAAAGTACTCACATACTTCATAGTCAAGTTTACTTATTGACCCAATGAGGAAAAGGAGATGGAAGATAATGAACCAGTTAACAAGGAAAATAAAATAGCTCGAGGAGTGAAGTCTCCATGTGGATGGAGCATCCAACGAAGGAGGAGTTGGGCCGGTATAGTAAAGATCGACCTTGGGGGACGCAAGAAGTATTGTGCGATAATAATTGGGTTTGAAGCTTCAAACAACGAGGTAGAGTATGAGGCACTTCTGGCTGGCTTGCCACTGGCCAAATAACTAAAGGCAACACATTTCCACATATTTAGCTACTCACAACTGGTGGTGTTTCAGGTGAAATGTGAGTATCAGGCGAAGGGCCCTAAGATGGCTACATACTTGGCGAGGGTAAATGTCTATTTTGACCATCTGGAGGGGTATACCATAGAGAAAACCTTGAGGGAGAAGAACACCAATGTCGATGCCCTCGCAAAACTTGCCTCCACCAAGGATGGAGATACGCTCAAGTCTATCCCTATGAAATACTTATCCAAGCTGAGTATCATTGAAGAAGAAGTTCACATGGTAGACACCTTCGGGGAGTCGTGGGTCGACCCAATTGTGAGATACCTGAGGGATGGAACTCTGCCAACAGACAAAAAAGATGCTTAGAGGCTAGCATATGAAGTCGCTCGATACACCCTAGTAGATGGAGTCTTGTATAAGAGGGGCTTCTCTGTCTTGCTTCTGCGACGCATTGGTGATGAGGAAGCCATGAAGGGTCTCTATGAGATACATAAAGGCGACTATAGGAACCACACAGGTGGGCAGTTGACGGCTAAGAAAGCCATGAGGCATGGGTATTACTGGCCATTTATGGAAAAGGATGCCAACGACTTAGCAAGAAGGTGCGACAAGTGCCAGAGACATGCAAACCACCCCCGAAAGTCCCTGAATGAGCTGGTTAGCATGAATAGCTCTTGGCCTTTTACTGTGTTGGAGATAGACCTGATTGGCACGGTACCTGCAAGCAAGGGAGGAGAAAAGTATGAAGTTGTATCAGTAGATTACTTCACCAAGTGGATGAAGGCAGAACCTTTAGTCAATATAACGGCCAAACAGATTGTCACCTTTGTCAACAAGTCCATCATTTGTAGGTATGGAGTTCCCTATAAAATTATATCCGATAACGGTACTTAGTTTGAAGGGGGATTGTTCGAGGATTATTGTAAGGAGAAGAGCATAAGGAGGAGTTTCTTTGCCATTGTACACCCATAAGCAAATGGGAAAGTGGAGGCCATTAATAAGGTCTACAAGAAGAACCTAAAAACAAAGTTAAAGAAACTTAAGGGAGCTTGGGTCGATGAGCTACCAAAAGTACTTTGGGCCTACAAAACCACGCCATGTTCAACCACCAGGGAGACACCTTT
Organism: Humulus lupulus; assembly: GCF_963169125.1. NCBI lineage: Eukaryota > Viridiplantae > Streptophyta > Magnoliopsida > Rosales > Cannabaceae > Humulus > Humulus lupulus. The sequence goes on along the minus strand of NC_084802.1, from coordinate 47,232,322 downwards.
CGCCTTGGTGTATGGATGCGAGGCTATTCTTCCAGTTGAAATGAAGATCAATTCATTCAGGGTACAAGCCTACGAGGACTAGACTAGCCATACGGCAATGGCTAAAAATTTAGACCTTCTAGAAGAATGAAGAGAGAGGGCACAACTGAGATTAGCAACATACCAATAGCGAGCTGCGAGGTACCACAACTCCAAGGTGGGAGAAAGGGCATTCAGAGAAGGACACCTAGGGCTAAGGAAAGTCCTCCCCAACACCCGAGACCCATGGGCAGGTGTGTTGGGGGCAAACTGGGAAGGACCCTACCAGGTCGCCCAGGTGATATCTCCTAACAATTACAAAGTAGCACGCCTGGATGACATTGTCGTGCCCCGAGCATAGAATGCAGAACATCTCAAGAAATACTACCAATAAGACTTTCGCATCAATGCAATAATATTCGTAGTTGTTTGTTTTATGTTAATTTCATTAGTTAAGAATCAAATAGGTCGCCCAGATAACCTCACAATATAGTAGATGCAATATTTTTGTATATGTCTTTGTAATCTACTTACTATCAATGAGAGTGTTTCCTATCTTGTATATTACATTCCTTCCCTATACAAGAACTTATATAACGCATGTACACTCATTGTCAAAGTCTGTTGAGAAAAAAATGATCAAAATGCTCACCAACCACTTAGGTAGTAGGATAAGAGGCATATATATATATATATATAACTTGGCGAACTATCTCTTAGTTTCATAAGGATTAGCTTCCTTTATGAATATCAAGGGAGTCAAGAGGTTTAACATGGATAACTTCCTAGCAAAGGTTAACGCCCCCATAGGGGGTAAGGCATCAAGGAGAGTATCCACCAATAAGTCTAGAGCGGCCATTAAGTCGTCTAGCCAAAAAGGATCATAAAAGAGAACCTTGTAAAAATAGTACTATGCATAATGACGAAAAAAAGATGCTTCTCGCACAAAATAACAAGCGCGCACAAATAATATAAAGGATGCCAATACCCAAACGGTTAACATATCCTTACAAAAGAAAATATAGTCAATGTGCACCAAAAAGACTATCATCACTAGACCAAAGAAGACATAAGGAATTCATCGAAGAAGAAGGACTCATCAAAGCCCCATACACATGATAACCAAACGAAGATTGTAGTGTCCCAAATTTGTTAATAAGGCTTAGGGCCTTGCCTAAAGGGCAATAAGTGATTTATTATGATAATATGAGAATTTGATGAATATGTGATTAGAAATGCATGTTTGGGTGAATTAAATATGCATGTGGGCCCCATTTGGTTATTAGGGGCATGTTTCTAATTTTAGCCCAGTGAGGGCATGAATGTGATTATTATGATATGTTTGGGGTATATCTGTGTTGCATGATTTGAGACAGTCCTAAGGAGCGGTTTAGCTAGAAAGTCACAACGGGGTCGTATACTTGACTCGGGGCGAGTCGAGGGGTATTTCGGGTATTAGATATTTTATTGGGTTATCGGGTTATGAAAATAAATATTCGGAGATATATTTGAAGTTAGAACATTTAGGAGGGGATATTGGGGAAATTTACCATTTTTCCCTCGGGGAAGATTTTGGTACCCCGAGCCTTTGAGGTAACCTTAGAGACTTAAGTTAAATAAAACACAATTGAGGAAGTATTCAGAAACTAGGAAACTGTAACGCCCTAAACTTCAGGGACCATTAAGGTGTGCCTTTATAAACAGTGATAAACTCGCTAATCGAGTCATTTGGCCATAATCGTGTAACTAAGTATGATTAGTGGTTTAGGTATTAAAATTTTTGGTTATGATATAACGTTTCATTAGAACATTTACTGTACACATTGGGATCCCAAAAATATAATTTAAGGGTTCATTACAATAAAATATTTACAACCAGCCGATATAAGAGGCAAAACAGGGTGTAACCCTAGTTCCTCTTTCAACCCTCGGTCGTGGCGGTCGAGCAGCCGCATATGTACACATCGTCACCTAAGCTCTCCAACTCAAGGATGGTCCAGCTTTCTTTTTCCTTTACATGCACCACATAGCACCCGTGAGCCGAAGCCCAGCAAGAAAACTCAATATGCTCATGAACAGTCATATCATGACATCAAATCACAAAGTGCATGCCTAGCAATAACAACCTTAATCACGCATGAAAATAAGTTCACATAATGAACGAGTGACTGATCAACAAGTCACTAACTGGGGGTCTGTACGTTTAAACAAGTGACTAATCATTAAGTCACTATCAGAGGGTTTGTACCTTTACACGAGTGATTAATCATCTAGTCACTATCAGGGGGTCTGTATCTTTAAACGAGTGACTAATTATCAAGTCACTAATAGGGGATCAGTACCTTTAAACGAGTGACTAATTATCAAGTGACTAACAGGGGGTTTGTACCTTTAAACGAGTGACTAATTATCAAGTCACCAACATGGGATTCCGCTCCCTCAGCCATGTGACAAAACAGTCACCTAGGCCTTTGGCCCTGGCTCTGAGTAACTAGTCTTAGACTAGACAAGTGCTTATAATTTTCATCGACCTTTGGGTCGGTCCAGCATTAATGCTCCTAGAGTCATTCAACGCTGATATTGATTAGATCTAATCTTTTATCGGCTCTGTGTTCATGACGCTTATGACTCTTAGGTCAGCAATACGCGACCAATGCCGATTCTAACTAGTTAGTCAGTGCCACACACAAGTAAGCAACGCTACAAGGCATATATCATATGTCAAATATCCGAATATAGGGCATTCATCATGCTTACTTAACAATTGCTAGCAGCATAATTATGATCATGCACAAACACAGAGATTCAAGCTCTGATCAATCTCATATTTAACATTCATGGCATGCCCTAACCACATGTTTCTCATGCATCACATTTAAACACTCGACATGCCTCAATAATAACCATATACAAGTGAGCAAGATTGCTAAGCATTTAAAATGCTATCATTGTCCACATTTAAACATCCAACATGCATCAAGAATAACCATGCATGTCACATATGGGGTGCAGTTTTCTTACCTTTGGTCAAAGCACAGGTTACCAATAAACGAGCCACAAGCACAATCCCGACTACAAGCCTCTAGTGATAACCTAGTCACAACCATAAACGGTGATCCAATGAGTTCAAATTCTAAAACCAATCCCAGAACCAAGACCTAGACTCCGAGACATCAAACCCCACTAAAACGGGTAGTAGGAATGATCCCAAGGCCTAAGGTTTGAGTTCCCATGCTCAAAACATCACTTTGTCCATAAATACCCTCAAGCGACGCGGGCCCAACTCACTGAACTGCGGCTCCCAGCCAAAATAGAGGTGCCAACATCAGGCATCAGCACCAAGCACCGCAGTGCTACTATTCAAGGGTTGTGGCCCCCAGACCCCTTCAGCAACCTTCACCTGCTTCATCGAGCTTGGGCCGCGGCCCAACCTCAAACTAGCCATTTTTTCTCTGATTTCTCCATTTTAAACCTTCCAAAAACCTATCCAAACTCAAAAATCAAAGTTCCCAAACATCCCCATGATCCAAAACCAACAAAACCCAAATCTCAAATCAATAAAAAAACTCATCAAAACACAAAATCCAATTCAAGATTAAAAACTTAAAAAACATAGAACTTAAAACTTGGATTACCTCCGATTGAGTTGTTCCCAAATAAATCCTCTGGCTAATAAGCTTCTAATCTTCGTAGGATAGCTATGCCTCAATCCTCACTTGAATTCGAGTCCTGGAACTCAAGTTTCCTACGAAAATGCGATCGGGAGATGAAAATGGAACTTTGAGGTAGAGAGAACGTTCTGAACGTTCTTTTTATTTCTTAAAAGGTTACTTCAAGCTTAAGTAGCCTCAAAAAAATCCTAACGCTCGAGGTCCCGAAAACACTCCCGGTCAAAACCTCCAGAATTTCCCCCTGTTCTTACTAACTCCCAATTTATCACCAAATATTTATTCCCATTACCCAATAACCCGGTAATGCTCTAAATACCCCTTGACTCACTTCGAGTCAAGAATAAATCCCATTGTGACTTTCCCACTAGCTTACCTCCTAGGATCGTCTTATGCTGAGTAACCCTAGCATAACCAAATAATAATAAAGCACCACACACATATCACATATATGCCAAATATGCCCGAAATGGCCAAAATATGAAAATCACCCAATTAATCAGAAATGGGTTCACATGCATATTTAATACACCTAAACATGCATATCATCATTAAATAGAATAATAAATAAATTATGGCCCTCCTGGCCTCCTAATCAAGGTCCTTAACCTTATTAGGAAATTTGGGGCATTACAGAAACTGACCCTTTCTCTCTCTATCTCTTGATTCTCCCTTCTCTCTTAGAAGCTTGGAGATTTTGGTGAAAAACTAACCAGAGACTAAGGATTCAAACTGGAACTTTGGGGGCTAGAAGCTTGGAACTTAGGGGATTAATTCAGAGATTTAATTAAGCACAAACGTAAGCTTTTAAACTTGATGAATTATGTTGAATTTCTACTAGTGTTTCAGAGTTATGCATGTGAACAAGGTGAAGAATCATTTTTGAGTTTTAGATGAGGTTCGGGGTTGATTCTTGTTAGGTTTTGTTGCCGAGATAATAGTAGAACTTCTATTATGATTGGCTTGAATTGTTGGGTTGATTTTGGGGTAAATTGGCTTGGTTTCGGTGGAGAAAATGGAGGATTTTTTTGGGTTTGAAGGGTCGGGCCATGCCATTGTTCTTGTTGAGTTGCGACCCTCTATAAAATTTTGGTGCCCAGGAAGAAGGATGGGCCGCAACACACCTTGGCTTGGGCTGCGGCGCGCATGCCCTGTTTTGGGGGTTGGGGTCTCTGGTTGAGGCGAGATGCGGCATGGGTTCATGGGGCCATGGCACTTAGTGTGTTTTTGGGCTTAAGGGAGGTTTCAGGCTCGGGAAACCAAAAGTTAAGGCTCGAGATGGATTTTATGACCTAAAGTTATTTAATGGATTAGAACTTAATGGATGGATGTTTTTTGATACGTTGTGACTAGGTTTTCAGCGAGGCTCGGACTAGGGGACTGTGCTCGGGACATCGGTGCTTAGAAAGGTCGGGACATAGGTAAGAAAACTGTTGTACCCATAGAGAAAGGCGAGGCCCTATATGATTGTGTTTCATGGCGTAGCCCCTATTGATTATGTTTATACATGTTTTAAGTATTTTTTTAATTATGCTATGTGTGCATATATGTGTGAATGAATGGAAAGAGTCGGGAATGGCGAAGGCCGAGAATGGGGAGGGCCAGGAATGACGAAGGCCGAGAATGGTAAGGCCGAGTACGGCAAGGGGCTAGGAGCAGCGTTAAGCATGCAGAGTGTGAGTTGCCAGAGTGAGACCCCTATTGGATACATGGGATATCCTCACAGTGTAGACCGCGAACTAAGGGCCTGGTAAAGCGCCTGGGACGACATGGTCGTTATATGTTTAGCCAGTTTGCGGTTTTATTATATGCTGATTGATAGATATGCATATGTTATTTTCTTGTGCAGAGTTTTCTTGCTGGGCTTCGGTTCACGGGTGCTCTTTGGTGCAGGTAAGGGCAAGAGGAAAGTCTACCAACCATGAGTATGGAGAGCGCGAAGCGATTTGTACATGTTTGGCCTGCCTGGCTGCCATGGCCAGGGGTATTTTTGGGAGATGTTTGTATTAAACCTAATTTTTTCGTTTAGTCGACTTTAATTATATTTTTGAGTTGTAAATATTTCTAAAACAATATTTTGGGATCAGAAATTTTTAACGCTTTATAATTTTCAATGGATGATTTCATTTTCAAATTGTATGACTTTTGTTTATGGTTTATCTACACTTTTGTCTTAAAACCTCGATTAGCGAGTTATTTGCAGATTCTAAACTTACTTAGTAAGGACTCTAAGGAAGTAGGGCGTTACAACTTGGTATCAGAGTGAGCCAAGGTTTATGGTTCATAGAGATTGACCGAACATGTAAGCTCCCTGTCAATGAAAAGCTCGACTCAAGGTTGGTTGGTAATGATTGAATTATATGCTTGATTATGTGTTTCAATGCCATGTTTGCCTGCTTATCTTATATAGAGCATGATGAATGAATTAACATATGCATGATACCAGGGCATGGCCTGTTGAGTGTTATATGCTATTTGTATGTTATGTGGATTGTTGTTTATGGTTGGCTGATGTGAATTGGGAGGTGGTTTTGGATGTTGTTATCATGCCTGATGAGCGGCGTCATTGATTGCAGGCATATTATTGAGATGCCTCGACAATCATCGAGACTCCGCGGCAGCAGGGCCGAGGATGACAACCAGGGTTAGGACACTCCACTTGCCCCATAGAATTGGCAACATATGTTTGCCGAAATGGAAGCTAGATTGCATCGAACAGAGGAAGAACTTCGACAGCTGAGGCAACAGGTCCCTCCTCAGGGCACTGGGTTGCCAGTTCAGAAGGTTGTGCACCAGTGCCGGATCAGCTTGTTATGTAGAACAAGTGGGAACCTTTGCATGAGAGGTTCAGGAAGCGGCATCCTCCCACCTTCGGGGCTGGACCAGACCCACTGCGGGCAGAGCAATGGATGAATATGATTTTCTCCATCTTGGAATTTATGAGGATGGTATGGAATGAGAGGGTAGCTTGTGCCAGCTACATGTTCAGAGAGGATGCCTGCATCTGGTTGGATGTAGTCACTCAGAGGAAGAATTTTGCAGTTATGACTTGGGAATAATTCAGAAACATCTTCAATGAGAAATATTACAGTGTTGTAGTCTGATCTGCGAAGGTTTATGAGTTCATCAACCAGACTCAGAACTTGTTGACAGTTACTGAGTACGCCTTAAGATTTGACCGGTTGGCAAAGTTCACTCCAGATTTTGGTGCCGACTAATGCGGCTAGAAGGGATCAGTTTGTGCGGGGGTTGAATGTTATGATCGCTCGTGATGTTAAGATTACATTGGATCCAGAGACTACTACATATGCCCAAGTAGTGGACAAGGCCCATACAGCTGAGGGGGCCAAGGATCAGATATGGAGAAAAAGCGCTATTAGGCGCGATGCTAGGAGGATGGTGCCTCCTTTTATTGGATCCTGTCGAGGTGGTCGCTCCAGTGAGCAGAAGAGAAAGGCCCTAGATTCTTTTGTTCCATTAGCTCGGATAAGAGGGCACGGGGTGCTTTTAGCGACCGTCAGGGCGGATGTGACAACGGGAGGAGTTTTCCAGTGTGTCCTTGGTGCAGACGACGACATCAGGGAGAGTGCAGAATCAGGGCCTGCTTTATTTGTGGGAGTGTCAATCATTTGAAGAAGGACTGCCCACAGGCCAAGAAAGAGGAGCCAAAGTAGGGTGAAAGTATCGCTCCTGCTAGAGTGTTCACCTTAACTCAGACTGAGGCGGAGGCTAGCCCCTCGGTTGTAACAGGTCAGATTTCTAGTGCTAGGTCTTCTTATACTGCATTGATTGATTCTGGAGTTACTCATTCATTTGTGTCTGCTAGAGTGATAGATCAGTTGTGTAGACCTAGTGTTTTGTATGCTAGGGGTTTTCAGACTTTTGTTGTCGACTGGGGAACTGGTAGTCTCTAGGAGATGGATTAGAGCATTGCCAGTAGAGATAGACAGTAGGGAGTTGTCTATTGGTCTGATTGAGCTAGTGATGGATGACTTCGATATGATCTTAGGAAGGAATTGGCTATCAAAGTATAGGGTGACGATTGACTACAAGCGCAAGATGGTGACTTTTAAACCAGAAGGGGAGGTACCCTTTGTATTTGTGGGGACAGTTAGTGGACCACGAGTATCTATGATTTCAGCACTGAAGGCTAGAGACCTGATGCAGGAAGGTTGCATAGGATTCCTAGAGAATGTTGTGGATACCTATAAGGTTGTGTTGGTTGGACCGAGTGAGACCAGATTGGTGTGTGAATTTCCAGACTTGTTTCCAACAGACCTGCCAGGGTTGCCGCCGCAACGTGAGATTGAGTTTGTTATAGAGTTGGCACCAAGGGCAGAGCCAGTATCTAAGACACCTTACAAAATGGCTCCGACAGAGTTGAAGGAGTTGAAGATTCAGTTGTAGGAATTATTGGATTTAGGGTTCATCAGACCGAGTTTCTCTCCATGGGATGCTCCAGTGTTGTTCATCAAGAAAAAGGACAGATCTCTTAGGATGTGTATTGGCTACAGGGAGTTAAACAAGTTGACCATTAAGAACAAGTACCCACTGCCTAGGATCGACAATTTATTTGACCAGCTACAAGGAAAGATAGTGTTTTCTAAGACTGATCTCCGATCAGGTTACAATCAGTTAAGGATCAAAGAAGAGGACATACCAAAGACCACTTTTCGCACAAGATATGGACATTATGAATTCCTAGTTATGTCCTTTGGATTAACCCATACTCCAACAACTTTTTGGATATGATGAATAGGGTTTTCAAGGAATATTTGGACAAGTTCGTGATTGTATTTATTGACGACATACTGGTGTACTCTCAGTCAGAGACAGAGCATGAGCAGCATCTACGTTTTGTATTGCAGCAGTTGAGAGAGCATAGGTTATATGCTAAATTCAACAAGTGTGAGTTTGGCTACCTCAAGTCATGTTTCTGGGCCATATTTTCAGTAAGGAAGGAATTCTGGTTGACCCAAGTAAGATTGAGGCAATGAAAGATTGGCCTAGATCGAGCAGTGTTCCTGAAGTTAGGAGTTTTCTAGGATTGGCAGGGTATTATCGATGGTTCATTGAGGGGTTCTCTAACATAGCCACACTGTTGACTGAATTGATGAGGAAGAAGACTAAGTATGTATGGACAAATAGGCGTGAGAATAGTTTCAAGGAATTGAAAGCGGCGACTGATCACCGTGCTAGTGTTGAGTCTGCTGATAGACAATGAGAAGTTTGTGGTTTACTGTGATTCTTCTAGACAGGGTTTAGGGTGTGTGCTAATGCATGCCAGAAAGGTGATAGCCTACACATCGAGAAAGTTAAAGGAGTATGAGTAGAGATATCCCACGCATGATCTGGAGTTGGCAGCGGTGGTATTTGCACTTAAGGTTTGGAGACATTATCTATATTGTGAGAAGTGCGAGATATACACAGGTCATAAGAGTTTGAAGTACTTCTTTACTCAAAAGGATCTGAATATGTGCTAGAGACAATGGTTGTTATTGGTAAAGGATTATGATTGTGATATCCTATACCATCCTGGGAAGGCTAATGTAGTGGCTAAAGCATTGAGTCAGAAGGGCCCAGGACAGTTGTTTAGTTTGGGACAGATATCTGATAAATTAGCTGAGGAAATGACAAGAGCGGGTATAAAGTTGGTGGTTGGTCAGCTAGCCAACATCACTCTTCAGTCTACACTCATTGATAGGATCAAGGAGGCGAAGGGGAAGGATTCCCAGTTGAGAGGGCACAGAGAGAATGTCTTAGTTGGAGCGGCTAAGGACTTTTCTATCTCAGAGATGGGGTTACTGAAGTACAAGGGTCAGATCTGTGTTTCGATGGATTCTGATATCCGGCAAGATATCTTGGAAGAATCTCATACCTCTCCTTATTCTTTACATCCAAGTACGAAGAAGATGTACCAAGATTTGAGAGCCTTGTATTGGTGGTAAGGAATGAAGAGGGGCATGGTGGATTATGTGGCCAAGTGCTTAACTTGTCAGTAGGTAAAGGCTGAACATTAGAGGCTAGTAGGGTTATTGCAGCCTCTAGGGATTCCAGAGTGGAAATGGGAAGATATCACCATGGACTTCGTGGTTGGTTTGCCATAGATCGTGGGACAACATGATTCGGTGTAGGTGATTGTTGATAGGTATACCAAATCCACCCACTTTTTACCTGTCAGGACGACTTATATTGTGGAGCAGTATGCCGAGTTGTATGTGAAGGAAATTGTTCGACTTCATGGGGTTCCGAGGTCAATAGTATCCAACAGGGATCCCACCTTCACCTCCAAGTTTTGGGAGAGTCAGCAGAAGGCTATGGGCACATTGTTGCGGTTTAGTACCGCTTATCATCCTCAGACAGATGGACAATCTGAGAGAATGATTCAGATACTATAAGACATGCTACGAGCTTGTGTGCTAGATTTTGGGGGATCTTGGAGTAAGTATCTTCCTTTGATTGAGTTTTCATATAATAACAGTTATCAGGCAACTATTGGAATGGCTTCATACAAGATGCTATATGGGAGGAAGTGCAGATCACCTACCCATTGGGATGAGACGGGTGAGAGGAGATACTTGGGTCCTGAGATGGTTCAGAGCACCAATGAGATGATTGAAAAGATTAGAGCTCGAATGCTCGCCTCCCAGAGTCGCCAGAAAAGTTACTTGGACTTGAAACGCAGGAGCGTAGAGTTTCAAGTCGGTGATCATGTGTTCTTTAGGGCTTCACCTTTGAGAGGAGTAAAACAGTTTGGTGTTCGGGGCAAATTGAGCCCAAGGTTTGTTGGCCCCTTTGAGGTTCTGGAACGGGTTGGAGAGATAGCTTACAGATTGGCGATGCCTCCAGCTTTATCAGGGGTTCATGATGTTTTTCACGTGTCCATGCTCCGGAAGTATGTATCAGATTCAACGCATGTACTGAGTTATGAGAATTTGGAGTTGGATCGGGATCTATCATATAAGGAGAAGCCGGTTCAAATTCTCGACCGGAAGGATAAAGTCTTGCGGAGCAAGACCATCGCCTTGGTGAAAGTGCTGTGGAGGAACAAAAAGATTGAGGAGGAGACATGGGAGCTTGAATTAGATATGCGAGAGCTATATCCCGAGTTGTTCAGGTAATTTTGAGGATGAAATTTTTGTAAGGAGGGGATAGTTGTAGTGTCCCAAATTTGCTAATAAGGCTTAAGGCCTTGATTAGCGTGCCTGAAGGACAATAAGTGATTTATTATTATAATATGTGAATTTTATGAATATGTGATTAGAAATGCATGTTTAGGTGAATTAAATATGCATGTGGGCCCCGTTTGGTTATTAGGGGCATGTTTGTAATTTTAGCCCGTTTAGGGAATAAATGTGATTATTATGATATATTTGGGATATATCTGTGTTGCACGATCTGAGACAGTCCCAGGGAGCAGTTTAGCTAGAAAGTCACAACGGGGTCGTATACCTGACTCGAGGCGAGTCGAGGGGTATTTTGGGTATTAGATATTTTATTGGGTTATCAGGTTATGAAAATAAATATTTGGAGATATATTTGAAGTTAGAACGTTTAGGAGGGAATATTGGGGAAATTTTCCATTTTTCCCTCGGGAACGTTTTTGGTACCCCGAGTCTTTGAGGTAACCTTAGAGACTTAAGTTAAATAAATCACAATTGAGGAAGTATTCAGAAACTAGGAAACTGACCCTCTCTCTCTTTATCTCTCGGTTCTCTCTTCTCTCTTAGAAGCTTGGAGATTTTGGTGAAAAACTAACTAGAGACTAAGGATTCAAGCTGGAACTTTGGGGGCTAGAAGCTTGGAAATTAGGGGATTCATTCAGAGATTTAATTAAGCACGAAGGTAAGCTTTTGAACTTGATGAATTGTGTTGAATTTCTACTGGTGTTTCAGAGTTATGCATGTGAGCTAGGTGAAGAATCATTCTTGAGTTTTAGATGAGGTTTGGGGTTAATTCTTGTTAGGTTTTGTTGCTGAGACAATAGTAGAACTTCTGTGATGACTGGCTTGAATTGTTGGGGTAAATTGGCTTGGTTTTGGTGGAAAAAATGGAGGATTTTTCTGGGTTCGAAGGGTCGGGCCACGCCATTGTCTTGTTGATCCGCTACCCTCTAGAACATTTTGGTGGCCAGGAAGAAGGGCAGGACGTGGCACACCTTAGCTTGGGCCGCGGCGCGCATGCCCTGTTTTGGGGGTTGGGGTTTCTGGTTGAGGCGGGCCGCAGCATGGGTTCATGGGGCTGCGACACTTGGTGTGTTTTTGGGCTTCAAGGAGGTTTTAGGCTCGGGAATCCAAAAGTAAGGGCTCGGGATGGATCTTATCACCTGGATTGATAGAATTCAAGGTCCCGAAGACTAGAATTATGATCTAAAGTTATTTAATGGATTAGAACTTGATGGATGGATGTTGATGATACGTTGTGACTAGGTTTTCAGTGAGGCTCGGACTAGGGGACTGTGCTCGGGACATCAGTGCTTAGAAAGCTCGGGACACAGGTAAGAAAATTGTTGTACCCATAGAGCAGGGCGAGGCCCTATATGATTGTATTGCAGGGCGTAGCCCCTATTGATTATGTTTATACGTGTTTAATTATTTGTTTAATTATGCTATGTGTGCGAATATGTGTGAATGAATGGCAAGAGTCAGGAACGGCGAAGGTCGAGAACGACAAGGGCCAGGAATGGCGAAGGCCAAGAAAGGCAAGGCCGAGTACGGCAAGGGGCCGGGAGTAGCGTTAAGCATGCAGAGTGCGAGTTGCCTGGGTAAGACCTTGATAGGATACCTGGGATATCCTCATATTGTAGACTGCGAACCCAGGGCCTGGTAAAGCACTTGGGATGGCATGGTCGTTAAATGTTTAGCCTATTGGTGGTTTTGTTATATAATGATTGATAGATATGCATATGTTATTTATTTGTGCGGAGTTTTCTTGTTGGGCTTCGGCTCACGGGTGCTCTATGGTGCAGGTAAGGGTAAGGGGAAAGTCGAACAACCATGAGTACGGAGAGCACGAAGCAACGTTTACATGTTTGGCCTGCGTGGCTGCCACGACCAGTGGTGTTTTTTAGAGATGTTTGTATTAAACCTAATTTTTTCGTTTAGTCGACTTTAATTATATTTTTTAGTTGTAAATATTTCTAAAACATTATTTTGGGATCCAAAATGTTTAACGCTTTATAATTTTCAATGGATGATTACATTTTCAAATTGTATGACTTTTGTTTATGGTTTAGCTACACTTTTGTCTTAAAACCTTGATTAACGAGTTATTTGCACAATCTAAACTCACTTAGTAACGGCTCTAAGGAAGTAGGGCATTACAAAGATGACTAATGCTAAGAAGGCCAATACATCCTCCCAATCATTGCAAAGATAAGCAAGGATCCTATATATAAAAGTTTCGCACACAAAAGCGAACTTAAAATGACCTCAGACATAAAGAGTTCCACATATAATCAAAGATATAAGAAGTTCCATGAAATAGAAGAAAGGTAGAGGGTTACACAACACCTCTCATAAAAAAAATAAGACACGAAGAAGGCGCTATGGGTTCCCACCTCGACCTTTCCACTCGACAATCTTCTCGGTGCCATAGTCACCTAAAGGAGACAAGTTATTATAAGGATTAGTCCTCCACACGGCATGCAACGTCCACTCAACTATGCTATTCTTAGCATTCACCACCTCATCTTCAAGAGAACTAATCTTCTCATTGAGGGTTTGAATGGTCGCTTCGAACCTGATTGGTAGGCGGGTGGGCTGAGCCCCCTACTTAAGATTCCATTCATAAGGGAACTTTTTTGTTGTCCTGACGCTTTTGATATGTTCTACCGACTACTATACTACTACTTATAGCTTCTATAGTGGCACTTTCACTTTGATGTTTTTGTAGTTATGAGTCCCTAATTCACTCTTCTGATACCTTTCTTTAGGGGACCTGAAGAGAAAGAAAAGGTGACTATCAACTAAATTAAAGATCTTCTTTGTTCCACTACCTTAACTGAATCAAGACAAGCGCTCATTTCATTCTTGCTTGCTTTCATTATGTTATGAGAGAGAGATTCTATACGTATATTCTCTTTAGAAAAATGACTGGTCTGCTGGAGCGGCTACCTTCGTTGATTCCCCACGAAGGAATCAGAATATCGCTACTTCCCCTTACTGTGAGCTCTTCAGTCAAATACAGAACGAGCCTTGGCTATGAAGCAGAGCGACCTCTTCTTGCTTCCAAAGAATCTTGTAGCAATAGATAATAGGCATTCTTGTATGGTAGGAATACTACTTTTTAGGCAGACTTAGCGATAACAAAGGCGTCGGTACAGAGTTGCGTTAGCTGTAGATATAAACTAGGCTAAGGAACAAACTTCACCTCTTCTATTCTCTTCACTTACACCTTACACTTTCGCTGAGTCTAACAAGGCTTAGGTGTGGAGCCTTTCATTTTGGACAAAGAATTCTCGGGTATCCAATCCATTAATCCCCCAAACCGGGGAAGCTTAAGTAGAAATGAAAGAGTAGGGTGAGGGACACTAAATTGAAAGCTTCGCTCGCTCACTCTAACGCTCGTTTAGTGACGCTTCGAGCCTGGAGTTAGATTGAGAGGTCGATGCAATTTTGAACATTTTTGCATCCCTCTTGTAGACCGCATCAACAAGCTAGCCCTCCAAAATTGCTAACCCGTGTGGATAACTCATCTTTCTCTGCCTTGACCAAGGAGAAGTCCTTCATCGTTACCTCAAGATCGGACTGTAATCATTGTGTTAATGAAGAACTTGAGGCAACAAAATGGTGACCCAGGATGGAAGCCTAAGTAAGTAAAAAGAAACAAAATGAAAGAGAACATCAATGATTAGGTGCTATCAAAACTGAAAGACATACAATAAGTATCCAAACACATAGTTGCATAGAGGCTCGCATATAAGCCTTACACAACTTGATATCTGAAATGTCATACATAGACCCTCATTCACCTTCTGGGATCTTCCCCATGTGATGGCTCACGACCTCTCCATAATGAGCTGCCGAAGAATGCTCCCAAGGAGTGGAGGTATGGACTCGATGGGGCGAAGCATGCACACCTGTTGACATGTGCCTAGATAAAGAAGGCGATCGGGAACATCCTGATCCATAAATAGAAGCACGAAGAGCAGAAGGGCATGGAGTTATCTCTTTGGGAAGTGAAGTACCCAAGGACATCTATCCCAAGTGCAGCCCCAAGGGAGGAAAAACATCATTGAAGGAAGGTAGGACAAAAGGCAAATAGGCCGCCTATTGCCGGTGACGCAGTTTGGGAAGTGGCATCATTGGTGCATCCGTAATCTAAATCCTCCTCGGTCCTGTTAGCCAAGGATCTTAAATAGGAGTAATTCTCAGACTTCACCTCAAACTCATCGTATCATCTTAAGAGTAGTGGTAGTCTTCATCATCGTCATCGTCATCTACATCCTTCGAGTCAGTAGACTTGGATGAGATGAAGTACATGGAAATTTCTCGATCAGAAGACAATAAATTTGATGAGTAGAAGTTTCCCTCAGTAATAAGACTGCAAGACACCTTACTTGAGGATGGCATGACCAAGACCTTCACCACACAGTCAGGCTACAGAACTCAAATCGAGGCCAACTACTCCTCAAGATCTAAATCCAAGAAAAATAAAAGGATATAGTAAGACAAACCTGAGAAGAAGGATAAAGACGAATAAAAGTAAAAAAAAAGCAGAAAAAGCTTACATGATTTGTTAAAATGAGTATGTTGTGTAGACCCGCTGTTGGTAAAGAAAAAATCACTCTTCCATGAACCTTGGTTGGAGATGGAACCCTCCACGAAAGGGTACCATGTGAGGGCCACAACCTTTTGGAGCTGATAGAAGCTAGGGGAAGATGGGTTCACCCTCTGGGTAAACAAATGATTGACCTCCTTCATAGAGGGCCCTCGCAGGTGCACTTGCTTATACAATACATACAGACAACTTAACAAAACCCTAGAGTTGGGTGACAATAGAAAGGGTGCCAGACCAAAATAATCAAGTACCCTTAGAAAAAAGGAGTGGAGTGGCAAGGACCCCTGGACCTGATCACCGAGTTAGTGAAAGCTAGAAGCCCCTCTGGCAGCTTAGATGCATAGTCACTGCGAGACAGAATGATGTAGCTGATGTCTGGTGACAATTGATGAGCCTTTAGCATGTTAGAATGCTTGGTATGGGTCAAGGTGGACTCGATGTTCACAATCTCGAAATCATCAGGGATCCTCCTTGGCATGTTTGATACATGAATAGAAACAACATCCAGTTTATGAGCGACTGACTTCATCAACACCCTAGACAACTTCCTGTGTGCCCTATGTCTACCCTCATACTATTTAACCCTATAATGCCTAATCATGGGTGGGGAAAGGAATGAGGCAAAGACCATGGAAAGAAACTCAGGTTCAAGGGGATCATTATTAGCACCCCCATGAGCAAGACCACCAGTGTTGGGGGTTCCAATATCATAAGGGGATGGGGGTTACGGAGGCAAGTTTCCTTTTAGGCAAGAATTTTGGCTATACAACCTTGAATGAATGATTTTAGTTGGACTACATATGTCTCATGCCAAGGGGAGAAACCTGAACCCCCATCACTAGTGACGAATTCGAGTTCACTCTCGAGGCCCCATGCCTTCTGCCTAAGGTAGGACAACCGCTGCAGGTAGAGTATTTGCACACTCGCATTTGCAAAGGGTTTGTGGGCATCAGATTCAGAGTCAGAAGATGACAACTCGATAGGTTCAACGTCAGGTGGAACTTTAAAGGACCATCCAGAAGCCATAGGCAAGCTAAGACTTGACGACATGTGTGCGTGAAGACAACCATATGTCTACAACATGAATGGAATTGAAGTAAGATAAGGGCCCCTACAGATATGTGCCTAACATGCCTTAGAAACAAAGAAATCTTAAGGAAAAAGGTACATACTAACCTATGGCCCTTACCCTCATATAAAAGATAGAAAAGATATGCATGAATCATTGGAAAAGGAAGGCATACCTTGGTGTGTGTATGTGGGTCCGTGAATGTGCGAGGATGGGCTGAGCGTGCGAAGAGGAATCCTTGGATATTCAAGGTTGGACCTTTGGAAATGTGAAAACACCTCAGACTCCTTATAGAACACATGTGGGATAAGCAGGTACAAAAAAAAGGGAAAAGGAGAAAACTTCAAGCGGGGCGGGGGGGGGGGGGGGGGGGGGAATTACCTCACAGAATGCTTCTATGGGGGATGGAACTTTGAAGCTCTTGGAAGTAACTTCAATAAATTACCAAAAGGTTATGTAATCTTTAATGTGAGAAGACAAGTCAAAGCCATGGGTATTTATAGAAAAAGTCGATGCTTCCTAGCCCTTGGATAAAATTTAAAGTGAATGGTGGGGATAATTGGGATCTGCTCTTGGAAATGATTGGCTCTCATTCAATCTCAAAAATATATTTGGATCACTACCCTAGCTAGTTGGTTTTTTTGTGTTTCTTTATAAACTATAAAGAAACACACAACCAAAGTGCATTTTGTGTTTCTTCATTCACCACAAGACATCACTCCAAGGGTGAGCCTTCCATATCACTTGGAGTAAAGCAAAGCATGAATGCCATACATATTATGCGAGGAACGTAACGAGGAGTCTACAAGAACACTTGAAAGTATACTTGTTGTCTCAGGGGAAAGTGTGAAAATTGGAAATTGTCCCTTCAAGCACCCTGCGCCAAGCCGCTAAGTTAGACATCAATATAAAAAAATCTCTTAAGCGGGACCCTAGGAAGGGGCCTGTCTCAATTGCCTTGCCTGCCTGCCAAGACATAAGGGCCTTGCTATGGGAGGTCTGTCTTAAGTTTCCTTGCCTGCCTATCAAGACATGAGGGCCTCACCATGAGAGGCTGTCTCAAATTTCCTTTCCCTCCACGCAAGAAACAAGGGCCTCGCTATGCGAGGCCCGTCTCAAATTTCATTGCTTGCCTACTGAGACACAAGGGCCTAACTATGCGAGGCCAGTCTCGAGTTTCCTTGGGGTGCTCCAAAGGGCTGTAGACCTCGCCCAAGTGCACGCCAAGGATGCTTGTGTGCCTCACACCGAACACCTATTAAGGGTCTCGCTATGTGCGGCCTTGGGGGTACGCCGAAAGGTCGCGGATGTGCGCGCCTATATGCTGGTAAGGAGTTATGGAGCTTACACCGAGCCCAGAAATATGCCTTTACGAGTATGGGTCTTGTTAATTATGGTCCGGCACGCTACTATGCATTAAGGAGGCCCATACTATCCCCATTAAGTAACCCATAAGTCACTCAACACTTGGAAAAATATAAAAAAGTATAAAGAAAAAGATGTATCTTGGAAATGTAAGAAAGACCAACAGGTACAAGGCACATATATGGGTACAAGATGTACAACCCTGAGGAAAACAAAGGCATGACTCTAGCATCTGTATCCAAGAAGTAGTTGTGGTACGAACCCATATGAAGAGTGGACACGCTACTTGAGCACCCCTAAACATGTACCAGAGCTGACACCACTACGTCTTCCACCACTGTACCCACACATACCTTTTTGTCCCCAGGGACCACAATGTATGAGGACCTATGAGAGCTCTCATATAAATTTCTCCTCTCCTCTCCAGCTTAGGGGGTCAGTGTAACACCCTGCTAATTAGGGTTTGTTACCCAGTGTGTTTAAAATTAGTGCAGGACTCGCTAAACAAGTCATTTGGCCTAAAACATGTGAATAATCCACTAAGGGTTCAGGTATTTAAAATTTCAGTCAAGACATAAACATTTTCATTAAACAAAACTTTAGTCTTTACATGGAATCCCAAAATACAAGTTTAAAAAGTCTGTTACAACTTAGGGATCACAAAACGAGTCGGCCTAAGCGGCAAAATAGGGTCCAACCCAAGTGCTCCTGCGATATCTTGGCCGTGGTGGCCGAGCGGACTGCATGTGTACAAATCACCACTATCGCTCTCCAACTCATGGCTGGCCAAGCTTCTCCTTACCTTTACTTACACGACAAAGCACCCGTGAGCCCAAAAGACTCAACAAGAAAACATATTGACAAATTCAGATAGCTCACAAGACATAAAAGCATGCTAAACAGTAATAACTCAGATCAAGCATATATTCTGTACAAGTAAGTGACCATAGGGTCAAATGAGTGCATGTCTCTCTCCCATTTATCCATATGGAATTTGAGCTAGTCAAGTGCATAGCGCACTCCTGGGGTGGCCTAGCCATAGCGGCCTGCTCTCAATGTGCACAATGCTGGTCGCGGCTCATAAGTCGAGCCTTACCGATCCTTGACTTACAAGTCAAGCCTTACTGACCCTCGACTTATAAGTCAAGCCTTTTTAAAACCAAGTATATTCTTGACTAGCAGGTCAAGCCTTAATCAGGTGCAACAGACAGATTCTCAACTTATAAACTGAGCCTCATGGTCATAACGAACAATCACATAATACATTCATCATACACACAGACACAATGCATTATAGTATACTAAAATAGATATACACATGAATAATCATAATCATGCGCATTTAGCAGGGCTAGTGCCCAATCAAGACTACATTCAGAATTCGCGCCAAGCCTTAATCATGCATATCACATAATGGGTGCAGTTTTCTTACCTCAAGTTCGAGCATACTGTAAAATAAGAACGCCCCTCAAGCACGATCCTAATCCTGAGCCCCTAGTGACAACCTAGTCACCACCAAATAAAGAATCCCATCAAAACGAGTAAATAAAGGCTTCTGGACCGAGTCTTAGCCTCCGGGACATCGAATCCTCCTAGACCAGGTTGTAAGATCGACCCCGAGCCCTTAGGTTTGAAACCTCATCATTAAAACCCTATTTTGGAAAAATTTCAATTTTGAGCAGCGACCCCACTCAAGTCAGGGACCTAAAACCCTCCCTGACTGCACTTAGCACCGCGACGCTCCTAACTGGCGCCCTGGGTCAAATAGCCCAGTAGCCCCAACTGCTTCTCCTTCGTCCAACCCGAGAACAGGGCCATGGCTCGACCTGAAAACTAAAATTTTCTCTTAATCCAACCCTTCCAAAATCATCCCAAGGCTTTCCCAAAGCCCCAATTATGTCCCAAAAACATTAACACACACCATATACATCACAAACAACCCAATAACCAACTTAAATTCAAACCAAAACTAAAAATCCATCAAAGCCTAAAATTCTAAAACTAAATTTAATTACAGGAACTAAACTCAAAACAAAATGAATTCTTACCTCCAATGGTTGAATTATGGTCCCAAGTTGCTCCTGGCTTAATCCTAGACACCAAACCTTCAATCCCAAAGTTTGTTTCCTCAAAAATCACAAAATCCACAAGTCACCAAGGAGGGGGAGAGAGAAAGTTACGGGAGAGAGAGAGAGAGAGTTAGGGAGTGTTCCTTCTGTTTTTTCTTAGTGTTTTCCTAATCCTCTACAGCCTTTCAAATTGGCTAAGTCAAGCCAAAGCCTACCAAAAGACCCAATTTCCCTAAAACCCAAACTTACCTCTGCAATACTCACAAGGGCACTTTGGTCAATTACCACCATTCCCTCTAGTTCCTAATAAATTCCACATATCCAAATAAATCCCAACTATTTTCAAGCAATAGTCATTTAATCTCAAATTACCCGATAAACACCAATAATGTGCTAAATTACCAAAATAGCCCTAGGCTCACCCCAAGCTGGGTATTTGACCTCGTTGTGACTTTCTCACTAGGATCACCTCGTGCCGAATAACCCAAATATATCCACATAATAATTTGGTCTCAATCATAAAACACACATATTTACAATTATAACCTTAATCGGTCAAAATTACGAAAATGTCCTTCTAATAAGAAACATGCCCACATGCATATTTAATACTTCTAAACATGCAAGCATAATTATATTATATTATAATTCACATAATGACATGCTCATAACACATAATCACACAATTAATACAATTATTGCCTCCCAGCCCCCTAATCCAGCCACATTAGGGAAATTAGGGCGTTACAGTGGGGGGGGGGGGGGGGGGTGGGGGAGGGACGTATTATATACTAAGGCTATTGAGTAAATATACAAGCATTTCCTCCATTGTTGTTTTGCATTTTTCTTATCCAAGTTATTTCTAAGTTTTATCTACGTAGATTTGATATTAAGCTTTGAGTTTTTTGACCTTATATCGTTAACGAGTTATCAACACCATGCAAGAAGCTATGGACAAGAGTATGCGAATGGATTTAAGCATGGCCACAAGAAAAAATGTTTCTTCATAATCAATCCCTTATCGTTGAGTATAGCCCTTGGCTACAAGCCTAGCTTTGAAAGTTTCCATATTCCCATCTGTGCCTCTTTTTTTCTTGAATATCCATTTGCAACTAATAGGATTAACATTTTTCAAGAAGATGATCGAGAGTCCAAACTGAATTGGAATACATCAATTCCATTTCCAGGTTCATGGCATCTTTCCATTTTTCTTTGTCAAAATCTTTCGTTGCATCTTTATATGTTAATGGATCATTTTTGTTTGTGTCAGACACAAGCATTTCAAATTCGTGTTCATAGCGATTTGGCTACCTTATAATCCTCCCACTATGATGAAGCTCTCTATTGTTCTGACTAGAACTTATGCCTTCTTTTGTTCGTTGTTCATTGTGAAAAGTTAGTGATCTATTTTCTTGATCTGAGACCATTTCCTCCAGTACAACCTTACTGTGAGGCTTGTGGTTGTTAATACAGTCATATTCAATAAAAGTAGTATTTGTCGATACAAATGTTTTATTTTCTTTAGGACTATATAATATACCACCTCTGGTCTCCTTGGAGTATCCCACAAATATGACAGTTCAGTGCGAGATTCTTTCTTTCCAGTCTTTCCTTTCATCACGTGTGCTGGCACCCCGAAATACGAAAATGACGTAAACTAGGTTTAGTACCATTCCATAATTCTAATAGTGTCTTCTTGATAGACTTTGATGGAACAATATTCAATATATACATTGCACAATGAATGGCATAGCCCCAGAATGACAGTGGCAATGACAAACAACTCATCATTGATCTAACCATGTCTAATAACGTTATGTTCCTCCTTTTTGAAACACCATTTTTCTGTGGCCTTCCAGGTGGAACGAGTTGGTATTTAATTCTATGCTCATGCAAGTTATCCTCGTATTCATAATCCAAGTACTCTTTAGCTCGATCATATCAAAGAACTTTCAATGAATTACCTAATTGCTTTTCAGCTTCTGCTTGGAATTCTTTAAACTTTCCAAAAGTTTCAGATTTCTTTTGCATCAAATATAGGTAACCATATCTTGAATAATTGTCAATGAACGTGACTAAATATTCAAACCCTCCTCTTGCTTGCACATTAAGTGGTCCACATAGTGTGTACGAGTTGGAGTGGTTCTATTGCTCTTGAACCTTGTGTAGAGAAAGGTGTTTTGGTCATCTTGTCTTCCACACAAGATTCACAAAATGAAAGAGAACCATTGGATAATTCTCTTAAAGGTCCCTCCTTTGCTAGTCTGTTAATTCTATCCAAGCCAATATGCCCCAGTCCCAAATTTCATAGATATGTTTCACCGTCGGAATCAATATTTTAACATTTAATAGACCTTGGGTTTGCAACTTTAAACATTTCAGAGTTGTATATAGATCGCTCCTTTCCCTTATGTTTGTACAACCCATCATTGGATTTTGCATGACATATTTAAATACTATATATTAAGATAACAATCGAATTATTATTGAAAGAAATATTAAAACTTTGTTCATGCAACATAGAAATAATAAACTTTCCAATTAATAATCACATTACTAATTATAAACTAAAAATTTCTACACATCAGTTTTCTTGTCCTAAATAGAAATAAAAAATCTCTAAGAAAAATTAAAGAAATAATATTGTTCAAAATAATAATAAATTTCTAAAACTAATGATGACCTTTTGCTTGTTCTTTGATGTCGATGCCTTCCCTTTAGAAGTTTACTCTTTTGAAGGAAGAGCCATCATTTCTGCAAGGAACACAAATTTTTTTTTAGAATCATGCATTATAACATTCATAATGTTAATAAAACATCATTCACATAAGTGTAAAAG
This sequence comes from Humulus lupulus, assembly GCF_963169125.1. Classification (NCBI taxonomy): domain Eukaryota; kingdom Viridiplantae; phylum Streptophyta; class Magnoliopsida; order Rosales; family Cannabaceae; genus Humulus; species Humulus lupulus. The sequence continues at coordinate 47,209,513 of NC_084802.1, read as the reverse complement.
TAAAGGCAAATCTGAATTTACCTTCTATGTCCTTTTCACTAACTCCATTATATCTAAGGATCCAACATTTTTATGAATCGTATGCCACAACTCATACGATGTCTTGATGTGTTCATACTTGTCTTTGACTCTTTCGGCAGGCTTTTGAGTATACAAAATCGCCCCATGTGATTATCCTTTAACCATTTGGTATATTTTTCATGCATGTTATAGATATGATCCATGGGTGGCTCTACAAGTGGTGGTTGACATACAATATAAGAAATCCCAATTCACACGTGCCAAATATGAATTCTTTTGGGATAAAAAATAACCATTTTCTAGAGTGTAGTCAATTTTTTGAGAGAGATAATCAGTCATGTTTGGTGAAATAAATAAATAATATCACAAAATAAATTTAGCACATATTATTAATATTAGTAAGTTTTTGGAATATTAATATGATGCAAGAATGCAACAAATTTAAATAACACAAAAACAATTATTACTAATTCCTCGATAAATTAATTTAAAAATTAATGGACTAGCCTTAGGGTAGGTCAGACTAATCTCAAACTAATTTTGAGACAATTCTCAAATCCACAAGTGAAAACTTAAAATCAACAATTTTCTCTTTTGAGTTACGAATAATTGCTAATTTGGTCAAGATTAACATGTCCGCTCGAAAGCGTAGTTAACATTTGTGAGTATGACCCATTATTTTAGATTAATGACTTAACTCAAGAGTGTGCCTTAGAGCCAGTCAAACTTGAAATACATCATTCAATCCTGTTCTTTAAAGAAGCTAACATTGAATAATAACATAGTCAGAAACCTTCCTTAGGGGGACGCAAATAAAGGTGCCTCGAGGCCCATTCCATGAAACATCGATGTTAACTAATAATGGAGACCATAGGACTTATATTTATGTATATTGCTTCCACTCACTATTTAATATATGTGTTTTCTCTAAACATCATATGCTTTTTAATTAAATTAATCCAATTAATTTACCAAATGATATTCTAATAATTTCTGATCTCATTAAGCTTTTAAACATTAAACAAGATAATCTAACTACTAAATAGGCCCTTAAACTATCTAGTCAATAAATTCTTTAATTATTAATAATATCATTTTCCTATTTAATAAAATTAATTATCAAATAGGTCTTGAAATTAACACTTAAAATCAATTTACTCCTTTGTTCTAGCTTTATTCTAGATTAATTATATGATTCAGTAAATTCATATAATAAAATAGGACGTTCCTAATCAAAACATGTTTCTATCTAATAGGAGATGCATGCTTTAATTAGATAATGTGTGGGTTATAAGTATGACATGTTATAATCCATGACAATGTTATTAAACACATTTAATACATTCAAATATTTAAATAAATATATACAATAAATAAATAAATGTGAGCTGGGCGTTTTGGGTATTTCTAGAAAAATTACAACACTTGCAAAATATACAATAAAAATATAAATACTATCTAAGACTTAAATAAAATCCTCTATCTTCATTATTTGGGCCTTCAAAGTACTCTTGGCCCACTTCTTCCTTTATCCATTTTAATTTTGAACTAAAATAACTTTAATTATCTTAAATTAATTTTAAGAATAATTAAACTTGAGTTTTAAAACCCAACAAGTTATTAGGCCCAATTTGAATTTTGACTCAAAACAATTAATTCAAAATAAAAAATTTTAATGGGCTTTGAAAAGACCTAATGGATAACACGTTGACAATTAAGGTATTTGAGCAACCCTAATTATATGGAAACTATGGTTCGGAAAAAGCACGACTACCTTTGAGGAGGTGCGCAGAGGCTCAGAGAGCGCCAGAAGCACGCACGTGAGGAGGGTTGGGCACCAGGTTCCGTGCGCATGTGCTCGGCTAGCGCCAGGGGCGCACGTAGGCTGGCACTCGAAGGGCTCATGTCCACCATGCTAGGCATGTGCTGGCCTCGATGTGTTACTCGACTGGGGCCGAGTGGCGTTGCTACTTGGGGCTTGAGAGGAGTATTTGAATAATTTAAAATTTGTAGAAAAATAAATTACAAAAATCCTATGCCCCAAATGGCTTACCTTTTTAGATCTAGAAAAAATTAAGAACAATTCCTAAACCCAAAATATCATATAATTAACGACTCTTAAGAACAAACATGCATCAAAATAAACATCCATCCATTCATCACATATTACAATAATATAAGAATGCATATTATACCCACACATCAATTAATGTATGAAGAGATTAATGACCGCTCTGGTACCAATTGTTGGTAACTGGTTTACCATATGCGCAACAGAAAGCAAGGGGTGGTGGGCCCAGAGATTTCAAAAAAAAATTATTTAAACAGTCTTTCAATAACAGATCCATTAATATGAAAAAAAAAATCATAGAGAAAGAAAAAGATGATGATGAGGATTTACTAGTTGTAAAACAATCAAGAATCCTCACTATCTTTTACTACCTCCAACGAGCATCCAATCCAAAGAAGCCTTTTGGATACTCAGACCAAGATCTTCCAAGATATATCACTACACCTCAAGACGTGTGTGAGTACGTAGAGTAATGGTGGGAAAATTTATGATTCATAAGATGTACTCAACTCATGAGATCTTGGAATATTAAGTCTGAGACAGTTTTCAGGGATAGAGAAAAATGATACATTATATTTTTCTTCTCTATGAAAAGCTCCCCCCCCCCCCCCTCCCCCCCCTTCTGTGCATGTCCCAGTCGGCAAAGGGAACTTCATAGTAAAGTGGCAGACAGAGGTTATGGCTTCGAACGTCATTAATGTTGGTCGCCCCAAAATGGCGTTTTAGGCAGTCAAACAATCCATTATGAATAGGTTGGAATTCAACATGATCCAGCTATCGAATGAACTGCAGACATCTGAGTCTCTTAAAAAAATGATAACCAAAGAGACTCGGGCAAATGTAGCAGAGGAGAAACGTTCAACTTCTGACGATAAAACCAAGAAGAGGAAGAAGAACAATGAGAAGGACAAAAGTAAGGGAAAGTAGTCCAAGAAAAGCAAGAAGGCACCAAAATCCTAGTAGAACAAGAATGACAACAACTCCAAGAAGAAAGAACCAAAAGGAAAATGTTTCCACTGTAGAGTTGAAGGTCACTGGAAGAGAAACTATAAAAAGCATCTTGCTGAGCTGAAAAAGAAAGGTAAATTTGATTTTCTTGTATTTGAAGCTTGTGTAGTGGAAGACGATATGTCATCCTAGGTTTTAGATTCAGAAGCGAATAACCATCTTTGTTCTTCTATGCAAACACTTGAGTCTTCAAGGGAACTGGCTGATGGCAAAGGTGATAATGCAAGTTGGAAGTGGAGTGCTCATTTCAGCTAGAGCAAAGGAAACAATCCGTTTACATTTTGGGAACAATGATCTTGTTTTGAACAATGTTTATTTTATTCCTGAATTTTCTAGAAACATAGTTTCTTTATCTATGTTGCATGAACAATTTTTTTATATTTCTTTTAATAATAATGCAATTGTTATTTCAAAGAATGGTTTCAAAATTTGTCAAGCAGAATATACAAATGGATTGTATATGCTCAAACCTAATGAACGAACGTTAAATAGCTCAGAATTATTTAAAGTAGCTAAACCGAAAGGAAACAAAAGACAAAAATTTCTAAATGAGGATGACACATATCTTTGGCATCTTAGACTTGGTCATATAGGACTAGACAGGATAAGCCGGTTAGCAAAAGATGGACCTTTGAGAGAACTAAGAGCTGACTCTTCTGGTTTGTGAATCTTGTCTAGAAGGAAAAATGACAAAATGTCATTTCTCAGCGAAAGACAATAGAGCTAAAGAACCTTTGGTGCTTGTACACAACGATATTTGTGGTCCATTCAATGTACAAGCAAGAGGTGGATATGAGTACTTCGTCACATTTATTAACGATTACTCAAGATATGGTCATACTTATCTAATGCTTAGGAAATTTGAAACCTTTGGTAAGTTTGAAGAATTCAAATTTGAGGCTGAGAAGCAATTAGGTAAGACTCTTAAAACACTTTGATCGAATTGAGGTGGTGAATATTTGGATTTAGAATTCAAAGATTTACAGCTGGAGCATGGTATTCTATCCCAACTCACAACAGCCATAATGCCACATCAAAATGGTGTTTCGGAAAGAAGAAACAGAACCTTGCTGGACATGGTCAGGTCTATGTTAAGCCCACTCTTCACTTCCCCTCTCATTCTGAGGATATGCACCTCAAACGATGACATACATTTTGAACGTTGTCCCATCTAAGACCATCAGCGAAATGCCACTGGAACTGTGGAATGAAAACAAACCTAGTTTGCACCACTTCCGCTTTTGGGGTTGTCTTGATCATGTTCTTAGACCTAAATTAGGGAAACTTGATTCGAGGTCTGAAGTGTACATTTTTGCAGACTATGCTTATGAAACAAGAGGCGGTTACTTATATAGTCTCAAGGACCAAAAGGTATTTGTTTCAACAAATGCGACCTTCCTTGAACACGATTATATGAATAATTAAAAACCTCAGAGCAAAGTAGTACAGGAAGAACTCACAACTGATAATATTCCATCACCTTCATCATCATCATTAACTGATAAACAACAAACCGAGGAAACCACTATTCCTAAAAAGGAAACCCAGTGCAACGTCATAGTGGAGGATTGTGAGAAAATATGTTGGCTACGAACACGAGGCACATGTCCTTGTTTCTGATATAGACTTCAAAGAGGCTATGGATGATCCTAAAAAGGAGAAATGGCAATAAGCCATGAACAAAGAAAATGAATCTATCTATTCCAATTCTGTCTAGGAACTTGTAGACCCACCTGAAGATATCAAGGTCATTAGGTATAAATGGATATACACTACATGAAAAAACAGTATTCATAACACTTAAAAACAGTATTCATAACGCTTCTGAAAACGCTAACATAGCCCCTGTTATAAAAGTCCTGTCTTTTCTATAACAGTATTCGAATGTTATGTTCGATGTTATCTTAAACTATTCAATAACACATTTTTAGTTGCTATAATATTCAAATAATAACATTTAGTTAAAGTATTTGGTTATAAATTTGAAGTTTAATCTTATACTTTTTGCATAACACTTTTCAACGGTTACATTTGATTATTTTGATAGCGTTTTTAGTTTGTTATATTATATAAACCATAACAATTTGTTATGCTTATAATATGTTTCTAAATCATAACATATTAAGGTTTTTTATTGTGATAAGGACACTTATAAGTTTTTTTAAAAATTAAAAGATTTTCATTATTGTATTTTGATAAAAAAAATCAAAATTAATCATAAAATGTAATTCTCAATAGATTGATAAACCATAAGTATTACATTAAACAATAACTAATTAAAACCATGAATATGTCTACTTCATGAGATCTTAGTTCTAACTTAAATTTGAAAGCATAACATAATAAAATTTTATAATCTTGAACATTTTTTACTTCAAAAATGAAAAACAGAAACATTACAAGATACACAAAAGTAAATCATGCATGAAACTTGCTCCATCCTTCAATTCATCATCCTTTGTGCACTTGTCTTTATTGCCAATGCTTACAAAAACACAAGTTCTTGTGGAAATTTGGCATCATGAACTTTGTGTGCAACATCACTCGCCAACTCCTACAAAAATTTAACATTCTACATGAAATAAGAACTATATTCCAAAATAACTAATAAGAAATGAGCATTAAGTCATTTTCCATTCTTTTACAAAAGTGAGACTTTTTTATGTCAAATAATAGTGGTTAGATCTATTGATTTTTCTCTTTAAAAACAAAAATTAAAAACAAAAATCAAAGAATGGTTATATTCTGAATCTCTTACCTAGCATTCCCAGTTGTCTGGGACATTTTGATCTGAAAAATGGAGGGGGAATATTAAAAATGGAGCTGTAACAGGTTCAATCTCCCAGATTGAGACCCTATTACGCCTTTCCCCAGCAATTGATTCGTCCCAACCAACCTAATCAAGTATACAAACAAATGACGGTAGTATTCTACAATAATAATAATGAATTCATTTTGCTTTCAGCCACAAATTATCCTTATTCATTAGTATTACAAAAAACATTCTTGAATTTTAGAAGGCAACATGTTAATTTAGATCCAAGAAAATCTAAGCATAAACCAATGCCATATTCTTTTGTCCAGCTATTATCAAAACAGGAATAAAGATTGAAGTATAGTTACCTTATTGTTCCAGACTCTTCGATTTCAAACATCATATGAAAATGCATGCCTAGTGATATTTGGTTTCCACACACTATCTTGTAGTACTTGGCTAAAGGAATAACAAATTCTGATGGACTAGCACTGCACATGCAAAGAAAAATTACACAGTTCACTTTGTAGCCTAATTATAATGCCCTCTCAAACTGATCAAAGTGAAATAAGATATTGAAATTTGCAGTCATGAAAAATTAGTAGGAATTTGTGTTTCTGAAAAGAAGAAAAAAAATGTAGAATCCCAACCTAGGATTGTAGAACACAGTGAAGGGACTATTGTTGGCTACAGCGTGAGCGGCAGCTACCAGAATTTCAATATGCATATTGTCACTTGACAATACAGATGATGATAGGTTTGTAGGTTGCCTGTAAGCTCGTCTAATACCGAGAAGTAGATGTTGCTTTTCATCCCTAATAAAAAACAATGAAGTTAAAAAGGTTTAAACAAAAAGTACTTTACAAGTCATAAAGAATATATATCCTCAGTTCATCATACCTGATAAATAGAACAGAGTCACCAGCAAAATGCCTCTTTCCACTGAAAAATAGACTCCATTATAAGCAATCATTTAACTTTGGCTAGGAAACTAAACAAAAGATAAAACAAGCTCAATTAAATTCCAACTGAGCCTGATATATTCAGTAATTATCATCTTTTGATAGCATATAAACTATCAGAGTTCCAACAAGTAAAACCATTAACTAAAAGATATGAAGTAAAAGAGAGTAAATTTATTTTTCTTAATTTAAACAATAATTCCTGGCTCTCAAGTGGTTTCTTTTTCAAATGCTCCAGATGCATTAGTGTCAGATGCACATAATTGTGTTATACCCAAGAATTAGGAATTTAAGGGAACAACACAAACATATTTACATCCACATGCATATGGTCAGAAAAAGCATCACTGAGCCTCTGACATTCTCGTTATGAATATTTATTATTCAGCCAACAATAGTGTTGTGCAAGACTGCAAGGAACATCAGGGGAAATATTATAAAATTATAGTACCACATAAGATACACAAAATCAAGAGCTCGTACAGTTATAACCATTGCATAGCTAAGAATCTCAATAAATTCTCAATGCATGAATCCCGTAACCCGTGTTCCAAAAGAATCCAATAGCTTTACATCCTTGCTGCTAAATGGCTAATAATTCCTGAAAGATTAAAAAAAAACCTTCAAAAACTTCTAAGTTGTTTCCATTAGGCACAAATATAATTTCATTTGATTCTTGAATACACCTCAACCAAATAACCTACAACACAGTAGGCATTAACCACAACACATATATTATCTATACCTCTTAAATATATTATCCCACACATGATGTATCACAATAACTAGAATTAATTATATATGAAATAGAATTGGTTATCGAAAAACAAATGAACAATTAACATTGACAACACCCTTCACAACAGTAGCCCCCTCCAACATTACCTTAATGAATTAAGCAGCTAAGCATTAACCACAATACCATATTCAATCCACACCTCTTAAAAATTATATTCTTGAAGATCATAAGAGAATTTTTATTGAGCTTGAAACCAATTAAAGATTGCATAATTTTTTTTAATAAACTAAAAGATTACTCTCTATTATGTATGCAGTATAACAAATGAAAACAAATTCAGTGCATCAATTTTGAAGTGTTCTACCTCAAAATAGTTGTAATCGTATGAGACACTACAAGTTATTTTTCTCAAATAATGATTCAAACAATTCACTTAAGATTTTCCCCCACAACTGTGTTACTTTTTACTTTGCCTCTACAGTTTTAGCAGAATTCATTGAAGACTTTTATCAAACATATGGCAACCACTCTTAGTTTTTTCTTTATATATATATACACACAAGTGTGAGAGATAGAGAGTGTATGACAGAGATGAAGATAGTGAGACAGAGAGAGTGAGAACGAGTGTGAGAGAAATGGTGACAGAGGCATGAGCCAAAAAGTACACAAATATGTATAAAATTAAAAGTTAACAGAATAAAAGGAATAATCTAACAGAGTTAGTAAAGCAGAACAATACAATTTTCATTTACCAAACAATGTTTATGAATTTCTCATAATTAACTCTCGAGAAAAGAAACTACTTAAATTATAAATGACTTGCAAGATGAGATGAGATGAGATGAAAAGAGACATACTGGCTCATGCAGCACATTAGCAATTTCAGTCCTGGAAGTCCATTCCTCCAAATCAAGCTCTCCAGCTATGCTGCAAGTTATTCAACATATTTTTGTGTGAGGTAGATTCTAACTAATATAAAATGAACCAAAAATATGTTGGCTGAGATCCCTGTGGTCAGAAAGGAGCCCATATTGGACTCAAATTGAAGTCTATGGTTTTAAATTTCGCATATTAAAGCTAAAGTACCAAAAGAAAGTTAAGCCCTTGAGTTCAACAGGTAATATACTCTTGTTGATTCTAATTTTCTCTCTATGAAACTGTTGATATAACTTCCTTGAGCAATGATTGTATTACATGAGAAAGAGGCCAAAACTGTAATAGCTCCAAATGCATTAGTATTACAAATAGGAAAAAGATTATTCAAAGTTCACAAAATTGAAAATTCCTAACAAAAGAGGGGAAACTAAAATAAATAAATAAACTTATTTTTGATCAGAGGGTAATCAAATACAAAATAAAAGGCTATGAAACTAACCAAAGCTACATTACCAAAAGCTATGAAACTATCAGCTTTCATAAACCCAATACAAAATATATTTTACATCATCAAGTTGTAGTCTTTGCTTGATCAATCCCAAACAAACAATAATTCCATAAAAGGGAGAAACAAAGAACTAACATAGAACCCTAATTCAGATTAACTTAAAATCTAAAACTTGCTGAAAACTTTCACAATTCGATAAATGAATAAACTAATAAGAACATAAACTTGCCAAAATTTTCATCACCATTAATAAAAACCGAGAAAGATACTAAAAAATATGAAGAGAGAAGAAGAAAAAAGCAAACCCATAACATAAAAGCATAAAAAAAACTATTCATATAATCACTAAAATAAACTCTATTAATCATCGTTTAAAAAATGTTCAGAAGCAAACAAAGGACAGAACAACATAACCTCATGGTGAGAGAGAGACGGACCTTTACCAAAAGCATGAAAATCAAAATCAATATCAATAAATACACACATAATTTACAATTTGGTCAGATATTACAATCACAAACATAAAAAATATTACTAAATTTATTTTAACATGTGATGAGTTATAGATGAGAAGCAAACCCAACTGTAAGAAGAAGCACTGCTCCATGATTGCAAACCCAGATTCTTGCTCAAATGGATAGATCGATCGAGATGAGAAGATTAGAGATTGAGAAACTATTGATGGAGAAGAGAGAGTGAGAGTCCATCGTCCAAAGGATGAGGACGTCTGTTGATAAAAGGCATTAGGTTTCAAGAACAGATATTAAATTAAAATCTAAAAAAAAAAATGAAACATATACCTCACAGACACCTGGATTCTTGCTTCTAGCTAGCGATAGAGATACACAGCAATGGAAAAGGACAAGAGACTAATCGCTTCAACAATGGTGTGGTCATGGTGTGCTTCAGCTGCTCAATGGAAGGGATTGAAGAATAGTGGAATGAAGGCGAGAGAGTCGATAGACTCTGAGAGAAAGAAAGAGCGAGTGAGAGTGGGAGAGAACTGACTGGAGTGTGTTTGAGAGAGAGGCAGCGTGTAAAGGGATTAGGGATTCAGAAAACATTCTTCATTTTTTATTGTTTTAGCTTTTTTTCTTTTTGTCAATTTCATTTGGCTCCTACTGTATCTTTTTTATTAGCATGTATCAATAACGCTTTTAATAATACGTCATATTTTGTTGTCATATCTGGTCAAAATTGCTGTAGTGATACAAGAAGAAAATAGGTGTAGATGGGCAAGTGGAAACTTTGAAAGTAAGGCTAGTAGCCAAAGGTTACACTCAGAGATAAGGTGTTGATTATGAAGAAACATTTTCTCATGTGGCCATGTTGAAACCCATTCGCATCCTCTTAACTATAGGTTCCATGTATGATTATGAGATATGGCATATGGACGTCAAGACAGCCTCCCTTAATGGCTATCTTGATGAAAGTATCTATATGGTAAAACCAGAAGGGTTCATCAAGAATGGGGAAGATCAAAAGGTGTGTAAGTTGCAGAAATCCATTTATGGATTAAAAGCAAGAATCTAGATCTTGGAATATCATCATTGATGAAACAATTAAAACATATGGGTTCGAACAGAATTTCAATGAAGCATGCGTATATAAATATATTAAAGGAAAAGTGGTGGATTTCCTAGTTCTTTATGTGGATGACATTCTCCTCATTGGCAACAATGTAGAGACACTGTCAAATGTAAAGAAGTGGTTAGCCAAAAAGTTCCAAATGAAAATTTTGGGCGAGGTGAGCTATGTTCTATGAATCCAAATTCTAAGGGATAGGAAGAATAAGCTATTGGCACTTTCTCAAGCAAATTATATAGATTAGGTGCTTGAAAGGTTCTCTATGGAGAATTCCAAGAAAGCTAAGTTACCGACCAGACATGGAATTACTCTTTCCAAAGAGCAATGTCCAAAGACACCTCAAGAAGAAGAGGACATGAGAAAGTATCCCTATGCTTCAAAAGTTGGGAGTCTTATGTATGCTCTGTTGTGTACTAGGCCAGACATATGCTATGCTGTAGGGATTGTGAGTCGTTATCAATCAAATCCAGGATTGGAACACTGGATTGCAGTAAAGCACATTCTCAAGTATCTTAGGAGAACGAGAGATTATATGCTTGTATATTCAGGGGGTGAGTTAAACCCTACTAGATATATTGATTCTGATTTCCAATAAGACAAAGAGAGTCGTATGTCAACGTCTGGGTCAGTAGTCACTCTATGTGGAGGAACTGTAGTCTGGAGAAGTATTAAACAATCTAGTATTCATATTCAACTATGGAAGCTGAGTATATAGTGGCTTGTGAAGCAACTAAGAAGCGGTTAGGTAGTAGCTAATCCCAAGGGACCTAGAAGCCACAAGAAAGGAAAGCATATAGAAAGGATATATCATCTAGTTAGAGAGATTGTGCACAGAGGTGATGTGACTATTTTGAAGATAACGTTGGAATAGAACTTAGCAGACTCATTTACCGAGAAACTTCCTACAAAGTCGTTTATGGGTCATATATGCAACATGGGATTAAGGGAGATGCCTCACTTACTTTGAGAGAAAGTGGGAGATTGTTAGGATTAATGCCCTAAAAGCATGTAAAGACATTTTTTTTATTTAAATAAAAGTACAATTTTATTATATTTGAATGTTATAATTATTATCTGAATAATTTATATGAATATCAAGAAAATTCCATATTCATTTATAAGGATATGATCTTGTATTACTATTATATAATTAAGATCATATACAATGAATAAAATTGTCAGTAACATATTAAAGTAAGAAATCTTTAATGAATGGTTACTAGTATAGTTTACTAAGCATACAGGATGCAAGAAGTCTAGATTTGGATTACAGATATGGATAGACATCTTGGTAAACATATTGTATATAATAAAGATTATATATGACAAGACCGATATGAATTAACCATCTTTATAAACTTATTTTTTTCCATAGAGATTTTATTATATTTAAATGTTATAATTATTGTTTGAATTAATTATATAATAATATCAAGAATTTTTTTTATTCATTTATGAGAATATGTTCTTGTATTAGTGCGAGAGAATGAAGATCATATATAATGAATAAAATATTCAGTAACATATTAAAGTAAAGAATCTTAATGTATGGCTACTAGTGCGGTTTTCTAAGCATACATGATGCAAGTGATCTAGATTCAGATTACATAACAGAGATTATATATGACAAGACTGGTGAGAATTAATTATCTTTATAATAGATAATCATAATAGATGTTAAAATCTTAAGTTTTCATATATGACCGATGAGATTATATATGACAGGACCAATTATATATGATGTAAAGATTTAATTATTATCATAATACATGATCATTTTTAGATCAGTCTAAATCATGAGTATTCATGAATTCCTGCTTGTGTTTATTGGATTTTTTTATTCACTCGTTAAGGTTTCTTAATATAATGAGACTAACGACTTTTGTTTTGGAGATTCAACATCATGAATGGCTGGGAACATGATTTATAAAAATGGAATCCATACATTCCTAACAAATCGAATATTGGTTCACTTAAGGGTTTATTATGGAATTAATGGTACTTAAGGATCATGTTGTAACGTCCAACGTTTTCGGGTACCTTTAAACGACTCGGGTCGGGATTTTTTTCCCGGGTTAAGAATATTATTTTAAATAATATTATATTTTGTTTGTAAGTATTCCATGAGTTATTGCTAGCCAAAATATGAATTTTGTGATTTTAAAAGTCAAGATAAGACTTTCAGTCCTGAACCGACACAAAAACCCTGATCGGGTAAAAATCTCGGAAAATAAAATGAAAAATCATGGCAACTATATTTTGGGCATAAAATACATTCATAAAAGTTAAAGTTTGGTCAGAAATAATAAACCTAAAAGAAAATGGAAATTTTAAGGCATTTTGTGTTAAATGCCTAATTTTGCCGAAATGGGGAATTTTATTCCATGAATGGACCTTAGGTTAAATTTTATTATGTGATTAATTAAATTAAATGTGAGAGACATTTAATTTAATAAATTAATGTTAAGTTTGTTGATTAAAACTTAATAAGAGTGAAAAAGGTGTCAAAAGCCAATTTGGACTTTTCTTCTTATGAAACATCTATTAACCTTTAAAAAAAAATGAAATGATCATATATATAGCAAGGGGTGGCTGGCCAAGTGATGTTTTGAAACCCCATTTATTAACTGATTGAGTTTAAATCCCATTTATTTAAAGGTTTGGGATATTGTCAAGTGGACAAGTGGGAGTAAAACACTTGAGTGCTTTTAGGGTAAATTATATAGTATAAACTCTTCCAACCCTCCCCAACCGACCACACCACTCTCTCTCATTCACTCATCTGATTTTTGAAGACCTCTCAAAGTGTTATCTCAATATTCAACCTCAAGAACACCAAGGAAACTTCGAGGCTAAGTCTTGGTCTAGGAAGTATTTTTCCCTAAGGTAAAGTTTCACTAATCTAGGCTTTTGTAAAGTTTTAAGCATAGAGTTTTAAATAGCTAATTAATTATGTTGTTGGAGGAACTTGGTTAGGGTTTTTGAAAGATTTTGAAGGAGTCAAAGCTTATAGGAAGGTCCAAACCTTAAGCAAGAACACCAAAAAGGTAAAAAGTTTACTTTTGATGATTTTGTTGAAGGGTTTTTAGTTTTAAGCATGATTTTGTATATTTAATGCTTAAAGTTTCTTGTTGGTGATGTAATAAGGTTATGTTAGTTGTTTAATAATATTTATGATGCATGTGTATTGATTTTTGAAAATGGGAACCAAAACCCCCAAGGGTTTTGTAGGATACCCTAAAACAAAACATGTTTTGAGCTGTGACTTCCAAGGGGTTACAGCCACTGTATATTGTTTTTGTAAAATTAAATTGTATTGTGATTTTTTTGAGACTTAGTACATAAAATTGAGCTTTTGAAACACTAAAAAATGTTTATAAATGAGTAAGTTATGCTATTTCAAAGTTTAGGTAAAAAAACTGTTTTTTCGCATTCTTATTTTCGGAACCAAGTTTGGACAGCCACTGTATAGGGCAAACGAACCCAGTTTTTTCTAAAATATTGTGGACATATTTTTGGCATAACCTATTATTCCACTGTAAAATTTGGTAAGAAAATATTGAACGGTTTGAAAGTTATTAACTGTCAAAGATTAAAAAAAATAGGGACTTGAAAATAAGGTCATTTTTACCTCATTGTTGGAAAATGATTTCACCAATCAAAAATAATCATTTTGACCTAAGATTTTACAAAGACCTAAATGGCATAACAAAAATGGAATTGGGAAATTTTGGTAACAATTGGGTAAGTAAATTTCAAGTTATGAACTAACGAAGTATGTAGTTAAAAATGTGAAAAATAAGCTTTTCACACTTAGTGTAAAAATGAGATTTTGGAACATAAGGTAAAAAGTAAAATTTTGCTTATTTCAATATATAAATTGGTAAGTCTTGAAATCATATTTTCACTAAAATTACCCCTTTGAGTTTAAATGAATTATTTTTATTAAAGAGTTTTTATTCTTTCTAAAAATAAGAGATTTAAATTATTAATAGTTAATAAATTAAAAGAGGGTTTAAAACCCTATAATTTGAGAAAATAATTAAATGAATTATTTTTCTAGTAAGTAAAATTGATTAATTGATTTTGGAAAATTAATTAGTCAAGATGGGAAATTTTTAACGGTTTTCCTAATTAAGACAAATTAGGCAATTTTCTTAAAATGGTTTTTAGAGATTTAAAACCTTAAGAAAAATAAAAGAGAAAAATTAAGAGTTTATTTTCTTTAAAAATAATTAAGGAATTTATTTGTATTTTCTGGATATAATACCGGCTAAAATCTTACATATTTTAACCAACTAGTCGAAAGTGCGGGTTAATTGCGATACCTTGAAAGAATAAGATTTTTAGCGGATTGTGGGGAAATACCATTGTGATACCCGAGCCTAGGTATTGAGACCTTAGGATAGGTCTCCCCGAGACTTAGGGTTTAGTCTCGAATATTTTGTATGACTTTCCTTAATAGGTTTAAAACCAAATAAGGATTATAAATCCTTACAAATGACTTTTATTAAAATGACCAAACTGCCCAAAATAATAATAATGAATTATGAGTGCCATAATTAATCCGAGTATACTGTATGGATAACTACAGTATTGGCTAAGCGTAACTGGACTGAACGTTGGAGGGTGAAAACCTGCTGAGCGCTATGGACTCCGAGTAGGTCAACTTATATTGTATGGCTGCAACATGAAATGATTATTGTCTTGTATGTTAGTATAGGGATACATGCACATATATAGACTGTCATAGAAAGTTGCTTAGAGACGTTAGTCTAGTGAGTGCTGATTTAGAAAATATGAACGGTAGATGTCTGTCATATCCTAGACGGTTGATCCCCGTCACACTGCTTGATTTTATTTATGTCTGGTTCATTACCACGACGAGTGGCCATGAGATGAGGATAAGCTGGTTAAACCTAGGGGCGCCAAAATAAATGGGACCTAGGGGCCCTCATGCTTACTTAATCATTGGACGGTTAGAATCCGAGCAAGTGCTCTGATAAGTTATTCCCGGATAGCAGCCGTGAATATTGGCCATTCAGTGAGAGTGCCTAGAGATACTAGGGGTTGCCAAGATTGAGTGAGGCTGAACACCCTAGGGGCAACTGCTCACCAGCACCACTGATTAACATAGAAGTCTCTGTAAAACCGTGTAAATTGGATTACACTCTTGAATAAGTAGCGATGCCCTAGGTAACACGATAGTTACCCTTGATGAGAATATTTATTGGCTAGATCTTAGTGTGGGGACTCAATTCTCTTTTACAGATTAGAAATTATGTTGGAGGGCGCGTTACGCATGAATTGTTGGAAATTGTCGAGCGTTGGTCTCGAATTATGTTGTGATATAATATATTTGGTTGCTCTGGGATTTTCTGAGTGCAGGGATATAATTGTTGATAAGATATAGTTGTGATATAATATATCTGCTTGCTCTGGGATTTTCTGAGTGTAGGGATATAATTGTTGATAAGATATAGTTGTGATATAATATATCTACTTGTTGTGGGATTTTTCTGAGTGCAGGATTTTTATCTAGTTATGAATTAATTTATCCTTGGTTATCAGGCATGACCATAAGTTTGCCAGGACGTTTTTGCGTTCTTGAAATTGATTTTGTAGGGTCCGGATGGGTTCGGAACCCTAATTCTCTACATGCTTTGTTTGAAAGTTGATCTTACTAAGTGTTTTCGCTTACCTAGTTGTTTCATGTTGTAGGTAAGGGCAAGGGCAAGGCAGAGCAGTGAGCGCTGGAGTCTTCCTTGCAAATGTACATGTGGACCGACCTTTTGGGAAGCCGTTTTATTTTTGGAAATGTTGTGTAATTTTCCTAAACTAGGTTCACTCTACTCTTTATATAACATGTTTGTAACTAAATGTGAAGTATGTCCATACGACTTTTTAAAAAGTTTTTTTTCTATGGGTTTTTGAGACATTTTGTTAAATGAAAACAATTATATTTCCGCATTATCGAGTCTTGAAAATCTAGGTCATTACACATGTAATGACCCAACTACTCTAGACTTTGGACCATTAACGACAACTATACATAGACACTAATCTTTAATAAAACTTACAAGTGAAATGATCATAAATTCATTAAAAACTTGTAAAACAAATGTTAAACTACCTAAGATTTAAAGTAGGATGTGGGATCCCATTGTTTTAAAAGAAAAAAACATAACATAATTGTAAATAAAATTTATTACATAATAAAGTGCGAAAAAATACATATAAAATCATAAGTAAAGAAACTTCATCCTCGAATCGAACTCTCGGTCCTTGATTCCATTCCGCCTCAATACACATCCCCAAGCTACCAAGAACCTTTCCCGCCACCAAAGTTATTTTCCTGCACATATAAACATAAAGGAGTGAACCTAATGCCCCGCAAGGAAAACCTAACATGTAAACCATATTCATAATGTAACATAAAACATATCATAAACATATGTCACATACATACTATAATGGCCATTATTACTTGGGGTCCCATAAACTAAACAAGTCATATGCCCATTAGATTTGTGGGGCTTGCTAGCTAAGCAAGTCATATGCCCATAAATTTATTGGGGCTTGTTAGTTATACAAGTCATATGCCCAAGTCTACAAACATACATAGCATCACATGAATCATAGGTTAATCATAACACATAAATTATAAGATAACACATAACATAACATATAGAATCCTATCCTATTTTCCTTACCAAAAATACTGGGATATGAGAACAGATTTAGGTCTTTGGAACACTCCTAAAAACCATAAATGGAAGGGTGAGTATACTAAAGAGAATGAGATGAAAAGAATGGACGAAATATACCATCAAGAATATACTTACCAAAAACCTTATGTTCAAGATTTTAGATTTCCTATCCAAGAATAAAGAACAAAGTTAGGGTGCTGAGTAGAAAACTCTAAGAACTTAAAGAAAAATAATACCAAATGAACTAGAGTTTGGAATACCTTGAATGCTTCTATGACCAATCTAAACCTTGAACCGAAATGTGCTATAAACCTTACTTCCCAAGTGTTTGGTAAGCTTATAATTCCCAACCCAAGTGTTTACACTCTCACAATAACCTAGCAACTTGCAGCCTCTGAACTTAGCTTGATGAATGAATAAATGGCTGGGTACTAGGTCTTATTTATAGAGTTCAAGAATGAAAAGATCTTCATTTAACTTGAATAAAAATAATGGCTTTTTAAGTGAAAAATATTTGAATTATCGTTCAGCAGAGGCTGAAGACTCGTTCAGAAAGATGCTGGACTTATCAAGAGGTTAAAGATTTAAAATGAGAACGTTTTCAAAAACTTTCAAAATACACTAAGGGAGCCGATATATCGCCCCTTGTAAGCTATATATCACCTGGGCCAGCATGCCCGAGGTGATCGTACGAAGTTTCGTGTTTTTCGTATCGCCGTACTGCAATATATCGCCCCCTATAGCTGCGATATATCGGCATACGCTGAATATTTAAACACAAAATCACACAATTTTAGCTTAATTTGAATTGAGTAAACAGCCTTGACTAAGTCCTCTAACGTTTTCAAAGCTGCTGACAGACCCTAAGATATTCAAATATTACTCTTAATAAACTTATTCCTCAAAAATACTTAATTATCATAAAACATACACATAACAAGTGTTACTTTCTTATTGGGTCTATCTAAACCTTATAATATAATAAATATCACCATCAATATCAGTCATATTAATCAAACCTTAGGTTAAAATTAATATTCTTAAACTTTAGGTTAAACTTAGAAAATCTACAAGTGTTACTATAAGTGTCCAAATAAATCCCGGTCTGAACCAAAATCCACAGTCATAAAAATACTACTACAATTACTATTATACTACTATCTTACTAGCTAAGTAAAGTTCTTGGACTCTACAGATCAAGAGTTAAGTAGAAGGGCAAAATGGTAATCTTGACCAACTATATTTAACAAACCCATAAATGGAGGACATAACTACATTTATTGATTAAATTAATGGACTACACAAGAGAATTCTGTAAATATGGTAATTTTTTTACATATACTTGAAGAAAATAGCATGTTAGAAACAATATTATCATTAATCAGTGTAGTGTGGAGATATTGAGATTGAACTCATACCTATCCCTTTGAAGCAGTCACTACGT
Organism: Humulus lupulus; assembly: GCF_963169125.1. NCBI lineage: Eukaryota > Viridiplantae > Streptophyta > Magnoliopsida > Rosales > Cannabaceae > Humulus > Humulus lupulus. The sequence continues at coordinate 47,190,832 of NC_084802.1, read as the reverse complement.
GCTATAAAATATTTTTTTAAGCACTTGGAGATGAATTCAATCAATAGATAATATGTTTTCAAAAACTTGATGCTTCATGCATCATAATATGCCCTATTTTTACACTATGCCAACCTTAAATATTATCACAAAATTATGTCTTTTTTTAATAATTGGACAAGATTTCCCTTGCCATTTGAAAGCCACCACTCTCTCCTAAACTATCTTTCTCGTTCTATCTCTGTCCTTCTCCTTCTTCTTCAACTTCTCTCTATCCATGGCAATCAAGAAAAAAAGAGAGAAAAGAAACCACTGCCAGTAACACCACCACTGAAGCACATACACCTCATCACCATTGAAGCACCAATCATTAAATAAAGGAGTTTTAATAATTTAAAATCCATTTCAAAACTTAAACAGAAGAAAATATTCACTTAAGACACTAATTCATAGACTTTTAACACTTGTGTACAAGATTTTCTAGTATTATTTACATTTTTTCCAGGTCTATAACTTAAAAAAATTAAGAAAAATTCCAGAAAAATATATTAATTAGTCAATTAAGTGAATATTTTCTTCTGCTTAAGTTTTGAAATAGATTTGGAATCATTAAAAAAAATTAAATGAAGGGTACTTCAATGGTGATGGGGTGTAAGTGCTTCAATAATGGTGTTAGTGGTAGTGGTTTTTTTTTTTTTTCTTGATGATCTGGGTAGAGAGAAGTGGAAAGAGAATGAGAGAGAGAGATAGAACAAGATAGACAGTTTGAGAGAGAGTAATTACTTTCAAATGGAAGGGGGTAATCTTGTCCAATTATTCTAAAAATACATAATTTTGTGACAATCTTTAAGGTTAGCATAGTATAAAAATAGGGTATATTATGATGCATAAAACATTATGTTTTCCTATGTTTTTATCTCTTCAAGATGAAAATGAATTATTTCAACTTTGAGAGAGAGAGAGAGAGCTTGGATTACTTTGTCTAAAACAAAAAAAAAGTAGACTTTGTACTATATAGCCAGGGAAATTTGATTTTTCATGCTTAATGGGTGGTCCTAATTAAAAAAAATGCTACGGATTTTAATCATTTCAAAATGATCCCATTTGTAGCTACTATACCAAAAATACCTCTCGCATTTTGAACCTCCAACTTCTCTCCTCTCTGTTTTATTTTCTCTCTCTCTCTCTCTCTCTCTCTTGGTTCACTGTCTCTCTTGCTCACGACACACACCCAGTAGCCAAACCACACCACCCAAAGACCTCCCCGTCGATTCACCAAGACCCCAACGAACGTAGCACCGAAACTCAAACCCAAACCCAAATCGAGGTGTTCCTCGGTCCTCCAAACCCCCAAATCCCTTGGTCCTCCTCTTTTCTCTATCTATGCCTCCACCTCTACCGCCGATCAATGGTCCCCAATCCACTGAATCAACAGAGTCGTCGAGTAAAGGTTAGGGTCAATATTTCACTCTGTCTTTGTATTTTTTTGTTTGAATGTTGTGGCATTCTTTGTTTATTGGATACTTTGAATCATTTTAAGTTTTTTATCAGGGTATATCAACTTGAGAGTGGGGTTGTTTTATGGGTTTTAATTATGTTGTTGCTTGATGGTTCGATAGGGGGTTCAAATTGGTTTGATGGGTAAGGCAAAATGGGTTCGATGAATACTCTATGCTTGCTCAATGATACTTGGTTGTATATGATAGGTTCAATGGAGTCAATGCTTGATGCTCGTGCGATGCAAGTTCGATGCTTGCTCGATGATATAGGGTAGGCTGGATAAATTGGAAATGTTGTTGATGCAAGCTCGATGCCTGCGTGATGCTGGTTCTATGCTTGCTTGATAGGTTCGTTGGAGTCAATGGTTAGTTTGACAGGAGTTATTTGATTGTTGGGTTCAATGGGGTTCGATGGTCACTCCATGGGTAACTCAGACATTACCATTGTCTCTTGGTTCAATGGTTGTTTGAGTGTGGTTCAATGGTGTAGGTCAGATATTATATGACATAGAATCGAGTTCTGGTTCGATGGTGGTTCGATGGGTGTTCGATGTATGCTCGATAGGGGTGATCTGATGTTTTAAAATATGCATATTTAAGGTTTAATGGGGATTCGATGGTTGTCCGATGGTGGTTCGATGTATGCACGCATTCTGTTTATTTTTGGATATTTTCATGTGATTCCATGTAAAAATTTTCATATGACAAAGTTCTTTTTACCCTTTCAAGGCAAGGCTAGTAGCCAATGGTTACACTTAGAGAGAGGGTGTTGATTATGAAGAAACATTTTCTTTTATGGCCATGCTAAAATCCATTCACATCCTCCTATCCATAGCTGCCACCTATGACTATGAGATATGGAAAATGGACGTCAAGTCAATTTTTTGAATGGTTATCTTGATGAAAGTATCTATATGATACAACCAGGAGGGTTCATTAAGGATGGGGAAGATCATAAGGTGTGTAAGTTGCTGAAGTCCATTTATGGATTAAAGCAAGCATCTAGATCTTGGAATAACACCTTTGATGAGACAATTAAAACATACAACTTCAACAAAATGTCGACAAAGCATGTGTGTATAAATATGACAAAGGTAAAGTGGTGTTTTTCTTAGTTCTTTACGTGGATGACATTCTCCTCATTGATAACGATATACAGACACTATCAAATGTGAAGAAGTGGTTAGCTAAAAAGTTCCAAATGAAAGATTTCGGCAAAGCGAGCTATGTTATGGAAATCCAAATCCTAAATGATAGGAAGAACAAGCTCTTGGAATATTCTCAGGCTAATTATATAGATAAAGTGCTTGAAAGGTTCTCTATGGAAAATTCAAAGAAACTTCAGTTACCGACCCGACATGGAATTACTCTTTCCAAAGATTAATGTCCAAAGACACCTTAGGAATAAGAGGAAATGAGAAAGTATCCCTATGCTTCAACGGTTGGGAGTCTAATGTGTGTTATGTTGTGTTCTAGGCCTGACATATGCTATGCAGTAGGGATTGTAAGTCGTTATCAATCAAATTCTGGTTTGAAACACTAGATAGCAGTAAAGCACATTCTCAAGTATCTTAGGAGAATGAGAGATTATATTCTTGTATATTCAGGGGGTGAACTAAATCCTACTAGATACATTGATTCTGATTTCCAATCAGACAAAGATAGTCATAAGTCACAATCTCAGTCAGTATTCACTCTTGATTGAGGAGCTATAGTCTGGAGAAGTATTAAATAATCCAGTATTGCCGATTCAACCATGGAAGTTGAGTACATAGCCACTTGTGAAGCAGATAAGGAAGTGGTATGAGTTAGAAAGTTCTACACTAATCTGGAAGTAATTTCATATATGGAAAAGCCTCTAATCTTGTACTGTGACAATAGTGAAGTAGTAGCTAACTCCAAGGAACCCAGAAGCCACAAGATAGGAAAGCATATAGAAAGGAAATAACATCTAGTTAGAGAGATTGTGCACCGAGGTGATGTGACTGTTATGAAGATAGCGTCAAAATAGAACTTGGAAGACCCATTTACGAAGACATTTATTGCAAAGTCATTTATGGGTCATGTACACAACATGGTATTAAGGGAGATGGCTCACTTCCTTTGAGTCAAGTGGGAGATTGTTAGGATTTATGTCCTAAAAGCATGTGAAGACATTTTATAGATTTAAATAAAAGTACAATTTTATTATATTTGAATGTTATAATTATTATCTGAATATCAAGATAATTCCATATTCATTTATAAGGATATGATCTTGTATTACTATGATAGAATTAAGATCATATACAATGAATAAAATAGTCAGTAACATATTAAAGTAAGGAATCTTTAATGAATGGTTACTACTATGGTTTACTAAGCATACAGGATGCAAGTAGTCTAGATTTGGATTACTGATGTAGATTGACATCTTAGTAAACGTATTGTATATAATAGAGATTATATATGATAGGACCGATATGAATTAACTATCTTTATAAACTTACCGTTTGCCATAAAGATTTAATTTTTATCATAATAGATTATCATTTGTAGATTAGTTTAAATCCTGAATAGTCATGAACTTTTGTTTGTGCTATTGGGTCTTTTGATTCACTCGTTAAGGTTTCTTAGTATAATGAGGCAAGTGACTTTTGTTTTGGAGATTCAATATCATGAATGGTTGGGAACATGATTTACAATAATGGAATCCATACTTTCCTAATGGGTTGAATATTTGTTCCCTAAATGGTTAATTCTGGAATCGAATAGTTATTGAGCTCAAATCTATAATTTGATTATAGATTAATTATCTACTAGTGAATTAATGGCACTTAAGGAAAAAGAGGTAATTAGTGTTGGGAATATATGGCTCTACTCTTTGCAAATCAACAATTAATAATGGAAATGATGCAATATTCCAAACCCTATATGTTAGTCAAGATCCAAATTCAAAGTATGAATTCAATTCTTGATAATCAAAGAAACATGTTCATGTTAAGAATTTTATTCTTGAATATAAGAAACTATATGATTAAATGATGATAAGATGAATTTCGAAACATTTAATCATCAATACTAACAATGAAAACACGATAGCGTAACACAAAACAAAGTTAGGGTTAGATAGATACAACCTTTCATTTAGAGCAACTTGAATCTTCAAGCATGGGGAACTTCTAAGGCTTATACACAATAAGAATATTGTTGTACAAAATCTCTATTCCAAGTCTTCCCCTATTGCTTGAAGCTTCAATTAAGTAGAATAAGATTTGGGATTGAAAAAGCCCGAAAACTCATGCAATTCAAGCAAAACTTGATGAGGTTCTTGGAGAAAACTTTGGCCTTAGAAAGCTAGAGAGAGAAAAAGGTTTGAGACGAAGTTAGGAAGTGTGATCAAGGCTTTTCAACTCTAATAACTCATATATATAGATATATAAATAGTGTAGGCATCATCATTATTCTAATCAATAGCATTAGAGCATTTAAAACACATCATTTGGAGCATTTTACGTAAACTATACGACCCTAAAAGACTGCCCAGGCGATACATTGCCAACTAGAGCATTTGAAGCCCTTCACATTTTAGCAATGCTACGCCACTTAGGGGGCAACACATCACCACCCCCTCTGACTTTGGACCCTTCCAATGGTCCTAAAAATGCTCAAAATGCTACCAAACTTTTTGGGAATGTTTGGATATCTCATTGTATCACTTTAGACCCATAAAAGTCACTTTTAGAAACCTTCTACACAATCTCGTGTTTTCACTTCTCTTTAAGTGAAAACTGTTAAGTGTTTTGCACCTCAATGTGTATACATCTTAACCATTATATTTAACCAATCTCAACATTCCCCCACTTGGTTAAATATAATCATTTCTTCTTATCTTAACAGTTTTGGTGCATAAAATAAAGTATCTTTCGATTTTAACTTTACCTTGGAGAAAGTATTACAAAGCCTTATCAAAGTCACTGGTGTCTTAAAGACTGAACCAAGTACTCCTTAATAATAAAATCGGTTACACCTCACACACCTCCACTTGACCATTCATTTTCCCACTTTTCTCACTTAGCACTCATATGGTCATCTGCTCATCCATTTCATGAACTTTTCGAGGAGAAACTCCAACTCCCATGAGAAGCGACACCACCTCTAAGTTCACATAGGTGAAGTTCTTACAACATCTTTGCTACCTTTAGAGATGCTTGTTGCACACAACTTAACTTCATTAAAATCCATAGGCTTAACCTTCACTCGATAGCAACCAACACTAACTATCCTTGGATGGAACTCATGATTTTGTTAGTGTTGAAAATATTCACTCAATAACTTATTCTTACCCATTGAACTCTTTCCCTTAATGTTAAAAAGTTTGGAGTTGGGTTGTCATCATTTGTAAATATATTATTCTAGGAGCTTTAGTCCCCTCCCTTTCGAAGTGGAACTTACTAACCTCTTCGCAAGAGGTTTTGTAAATGGATCCTCTAAGTTCTCACTTGTCTTAACATATGAGATTGATATAATTCCTCCTCGAATAAATTGTCTCATATACTCATGCCTTAGACTTATATGTATATACTTCCCATTGTATATGCCATTATAAGATATAGCTAATGTGGCTTGACTATCACAAAATATCAAGATCGTCGATACCTCATCCGCAGAGATTGAGATATCCAACAATCTCTTAGCCACCCGGCCTCTTTGCTGGTTGTCGCTAGAGCTATAAACTCGACCTCCATGGTTGAGTGTGAAATACATGTTTGCTTCTTAGAACCCCAAGAAACCGCTCCTCCTCCAAGCATAAATACCCAACCACTTGTGGAGAGATTATCTTCAACACTTGATATCCAACTCGCATCAGAATATCCTTCAAGTATCTTTGGGAACATTGAATATTGGAGGCCTAGCTACTTGGTCCTTTTAAGGTACCTAGAACTCTCTCAATCGCTTTCCAATGATCCATACTTGGATTGCTAGTCAACCTACTTAGTTTTCTAACTGCATATGCATTATCCACTCTTGTACAATGAGCGGCGTACATTAGACTCCCTAATGCACTTGCATACTCAAGTTGAGCCACCGCTCTACCATTATTATTTTCTTGTTTTATGCTTGAATCAAATGATGTATTTGCCTCTTTGATTTTGAGATGAATAAACTTGTCAAGCACTTTCTCAACATAGTGTTCTTGACTTAAGGAATAAACCCCACTATTTCTTCTCACTTTTATACCCAAGATTGTGTCAACCTCTCCAAGTTCTTTCATCTTTAAGATGGAAGATAGAAACATCTTTGTTTTCATTATGTCTTTCATCTCATTACTCAAAATCAACATATCATCAACATATAGACAAACCAAGATGACATAGTCATCACAAGTCTTAGAGTATAATCACTTGTCCTCATTATTGTGTCTAAACCCATCTAAAATTATGGCTTTATCAAAATTCTCATGCCATTTTTTCAATGCTTGTTTTAAACCATATAATGATTTAACAAGCCTGCACACTTTATGTTCATTTCCTCTTAGAACAAAACCCTCGGGTTGTTCCATATAAATCTCCTCATCGAGATCTCCATTTAGTAATGTCGTTTTGACATCCATTTGATGAACATAAAGTTTATATATTGATGATAAGGCAGATAGTACTTTTATAATGGTTGTCCTAGCAATCGGTGCATACGTGTCAAAATAATAAATTCATTCCTTTTTTTTAAACCCTTTGGCTACTAATCTTGCCTTGAAGTTTTGTAGTGTGCGATCAGTGTGATATTTCCTCCAAAATACCCAATTGGTTTTGAACCTTGTGGAAGGACTACTAATTCCCATGTGTTGTTTGAAATAATTGAATCTATCTCATTATTTATTGCCTCCTCCCAAAAAGTGGACTCTCTCAAAGACATTGCTTCTTTGAATGTTTTGGGATCATCCTCAACTTCTTCAAGGTTTCCCTCTACTAGGTAGGGTGTCTCCACTTGAGAACATCTCTCATTTGATCGCAACTCTATATGCCTTTGGCTTCTCTAAGGCAATATTGGTTGCCCATCAACCTTTGGATCTTTCTCTTTAAGATATTCTCCAACACTTGTGGGTTCTTGAGAATTTCTATCATAATGTAACATATTCTAAAAGACCTCCACTTCTCTTGATTCAATTATCGCATCAGACTACAAGTATAATAGCCTATAGGCCTTGCTATTTGAGGCATAGCCAACAAATGCACACTTTACAACCCTTGGACCCAACCTTGTCCTTTTAGGCTCCATGCTCTTGTAATAAGCAAGGCACCCCCACACTTTAAGATAGCCTAGGTTAGGCTTCTCTCCTCTCCATAACTCATATAAAGATACATTGTTCTTTTTCATAGGAATTCAATTCAATATATGACACGTAACAAGCAAAGCTTCACCCCACAAATTATAACACAATTTAGCATGTAAAAGCATAGAGTTAGTCATCTCAAGATAAGTCATATTCTTTCCTTCAGCTATTCCATTTTGTTTTGGAGTTAATGGGTCAGTGCATTCATGTATAATGTCATGTTGTTCACAAAAAACATTAAAATCATTTGAAAAGTATTCACCACCTCTATAACTTCTAAGAGTGTTTATTTTCCTTTCTAATTGATTTTCAACTTCAGCTTTATAGATTTTAAATGCATTAAATGTCTCATCCTTACTCTTAAGAAAATACACATAAGTATATCTAGAGAAATTATCTATAAAAGTCAAGACGTATCTATTTCCTCATCTAGTCAACATGCCATTCAATTCACATAAATCACTATGTATTAAATCTAGCAAGTTTGAACATCTATCAACACTTGGAAAAGATTTCTTTACCATTTTAGATTTAACACATAATTCACATTTATCATGTTTATTCACATCACAATTAATCAATCCACATTTAACAACTCTTTTAATTGTGTATAACCTACATTGTTATTCTATTATGCCACAAAGTAATAGAATTGGAATTAACCACATTGCAAGATTTAGATTTCATATCATCATTGTTATTATCAAGAGTACAAAGTTTTATCATTACATCACATGTATAACCCTTTCCCACAAAAGTGCCCAATTTAGTCAAAGTAAGTTTACCAAATTCAAACTTCATTTTGATACCAGATTTACTCAATAGACTTCCACTCATAATGTTTCTAGTCATATCGGGAACATAGAAAATATTAATTAGGGTCACTTTCTTTCTATTAGTGAAGAACACATCAATGCAGCCTTTTCCAAGTATCTTGGATCTCTTTTCATTTCCCATTTGGACTTCAAGACCCACCTTTGAACTTTCAAAGGTTTTGAAAAGAGTTTTATCATAGGTTGCATGAATGGTGGCCCAAGTATCATACCACCATCATTGCACCTTTCCTTGGGTTGCATTAACTTCACTCAAGGTTGCAATGATCTCAAAATTAAATGCATTGACCTTAGTACCTTCACTTTCTTTTGCAGTGATCTCAACATCAAATGCATTGAGCTTAGTATATTCACTTTCTTTTCCAATGATCTCATCATCAATTGCATTGACATGTTCACCTTCTCTTAAGGTTGCATCAGCTCATCACTACATGCATGAACTATGTTAATTCTCTTTAGGGTTATCATACATTCCTCATCGAATGTATTATTCTCAATTAGGGTTACAATGCATTCCTCATTAAATGCACTAAATTTAATCAAAGTCACAAAGATCTCATCATCAATTAGAGTGACCAAATTAAATTCATTAAAAAATACAATGATCTCAACATCAATTGCCTTAGCAATAATCTCATTATGGTTAATTTTACAATTACCATATCTCACATGATGACCAATAATTTTATAAACAAAGCAACTATAACAATAAACCTTGAATTGTTTATTAACATTCACCATTGTACTCTTACCATAAACAATAAACTAAAACTCACAAAAATATGGCAGCAAACACATTTTATTCAAATTCTTGAAATCAACACATTTAGAAATAAGGAATTTGATGATACCAATCTCCTTAAGCATGTAATCCCATTGAGTTGTCTCATCCTTTGTTGATGAAGACTTTGAATCCATATCCTCATTCATGTAGAATATATCCAAATAGAACTTTCTTTGATCTTTCATGGTTATGTGTTCAACACAAACCAAATCTTGAAACAAGGATTTGATGGTTGTAGAAGATGAATCAATTTCCCTGATTGTTGATTATGCAAAACACAAAAAAATGAAAGGCTTGGAATAGAGATTTTGATTGTTGGGAATATATGGCTTTACTCTTTGCAAATCAATAATGAATAATGGAAATGATGCAATACTTTGAACCCTAAATGTTAATCAAGATCCAAATTCAAAGTATGAATGCAATTCTTGATAATCAAATAAACAAGTTCATGATATGAATGTTAATCTTTAATATAAGAAACTAAATGATTAAATGAATATAAGATGAATTTAGAAACATTTTGTAACGCCCTACTACCCAGGGACCGTTACGTTGTGCATTTTACACAGTACTAAAATCGCTAACTGAGCCATTTGGCCATAATCGTGTAACTAAATGTGATTAATTGTTTAGGGTTAAAAAATTTGCTTAAAGATGTAATGTTTCACTAAAACGTTTACTATATACATTGGGATCCCAAAATATAATTTAAAGGTTAATTACAATAAAATATTTACAACCAGCTGACCTAAGCGGCAAAATAGGGTTTAATCCTAGTTCCTCTTTAAACCCTCGCCCGTGGTGGTCGAGCAGCCGCATATGTAAACATTGTCACCTAATCTCTCCAACTCAAGGATGGTCTAGCTTTCTTTTGCCTTTACCTTCACTACATAGCACCCGTGAGCCGAGGCTCGGCAAGAAAACTCAATATGCTCATGAACAAGTAATAACATGTCACAGAATCATAATAGCATGCCTAGCAGTAATAGCCCTATCCATGTATGTAAGCAAGTCCAAATAAATGATTGTGGACCCTGCCCTCCTGTATTGATGACTATCAAGTCACTCCTAAGTGAATATCAATAATGATTATGGTAATCATTCAATAATGATTCTGGTAATCATGCTGGGGCTTGCAACCCAATCAGATAAGTACTATTAAGTCATACTCTCAATAGATGACTAATAAGTCTATCTCTAAGGCTCTGCACCCTAATCAGATAAGTGACTATTGAGTCATGAACTTGGGCTCTGCACCCTAAGCCATGTGACATGTTAGTCACCTTAGTCTTTAGGCTCTGGCTCTAAATAACTAGCATTTAGACTGGACAAGCGCTTTTGTTTTCATCGAACTTAAGGTCGGTCAAGCATTTCATGCTGATGTTGATAATGCTTATATCGATTAGTTCTAATCTTTTCGGCTTGCGTTAAACACGCTAATACCATTCTTGATTCATAAGCCAATACCATACTACCAGTGCCTAGTACCACTGCCGAACTTGACTAATAAGTCACAGCTTCACAATCAATATTGACACCATTGTCGTTGCTGACTAATAATTCAGTACCATTCACAAGTAAGCAATGGAACCAGGCATATATCATATGTCGAATATCCAAATACAAGGCATTCAACATGCTTACTCAACAATCACTAGCATAATTATGATCATGCACATTTACAGAGACTCGAGCTCTGATCAATCTCATATTCAACATTCATGGCATGCCCTAATCACATGACTCTTATTCATCACATACTCGATGCAATTTTCTTACCTTTGGTCCAAGAACATGTTACCAATAAATGAGCCACAAGCATGATCCTGTTTCCAAGCCCCTAGCGATAACCTTGTCACAACCATAATATAAAACCTCATAAAAAATGAGTAAATAAATACTTCCAGACCCAACCCAAGCCTCCGGGACGTCGAATCCTACACAACTGGGTAGTATGATCGATCTCAGGCCCTTAGAGTTAAGTTTCCATGACTAAAAACCAAATCTAGGAAAAACTTCCCTAAAGCGTAACGGCCCGCCTCCAAACAGGGGTCAAACCCTTCTCTACCTGTGCCTAGCGCCACATCCCACCACCTTGCGTCGCAACCCTAACTGCCCATCAGCCAACTTCACCTTCTTCATCAAGCCTGGGTCGCTGCACCCAAGAACAAGGTCGCTGCTCGACCACAAACCTAGCCAAAAACCTTGTTTTCTTCATTTAAAAACCTTCCAAAAACCTATCCAAACATCTCCAAATCCAAAAATCAAAGTTCCCAAACATACTAATTATCCAACACCAATAAAACCCAAGCTTCAATTCATTCAAAAACTCATCAAAATACAAAATCCAATCGAAGCTTAAAAACTTGAAAACTTAAAACTTGGATTACCTCCAATTCAGTCTTTTCCCAACTAAATTCTCCGGCTAATAAGCTTCTAATCTTTCCTAGGATCGCTATGCCTCAATCCTTGCTTGAATCTGAGTCCTAAAACTCAAGTTTCCTCCAAAAATACGATTGGGTGTCAAAAAGGGAACCGGAGAGAGAGAGAACGTACATAACGTTCTTTTATGATTCCAACAAGTTACTTCAAGCTTAAGTAACCTCAAGAAAATCAAAATGCTCAGGCTCCCGAAAATGCCCCTGGGGGTAAATTATCATCAAATATTTATTCCCATTACCTAATATCCCGGTAATGTGCTAAATACCCCTTGACTCGCTCCGAGTCAAGTATGGATCCCGTTGCGACTTTCCCACTAGATTGCTTCCTAGGATCATCTCGTGCTAAGTAACCTTCGCATAACCAAATGATAATGAAGCACCACACATATACCACATATATGCTAAATATACCCAAAACAGGGCAAATTATGAAAATGGACCAATTAAACAGAAATGGGCCTACGTGCATATTTAATACACCTAAATATGCATATCTAGTCATATCATAATGTTATTCACATATTCACATAATGATACACATAAATATCACATAATTCCATAATTTTCCATCCTGGCCCCCTAATCAAAGCCCTAAGCCTTATTAGGAAATTTGGGTCGTTACAACTTTCCCCTCCTTATAGAAATTTTGTCCTCAAAATTTTATCTGAATAGCCTAGAATATCTATCCTGCATAACTGATCACAGTTCACTATTTCCTTATAATACCTTAATCCAAGATACAGCTTTGTTTCTCAGAACCTTGTTCTTCCTATCTCATACCTGAGCTGGCTATTCCTCACAAGATAACTTAGCATCTAATTCTAGATCCTCATAACTCAATACATGAATCTCACCTAACCCATGCCCTCAACATGAAAATTTAAAATACACTGTATACGGCCGACAATGCCAAAACCAAGGTCAACCCATAGGCAATCTGACCGATCCTATCCAAGATTTCCAGTGGTCCTACTAATCTAGGGTTTAACCTGCTCTTATTTCTTCACCCCTTTCTGTTGACCCACGATTTAGCCAACTGACACGGAGTCAAAATATGAATGATATAGACGAATATGTATAGATAATAACGTAATGACAAAAGTGAAGAAAACACAGTAATTTATAGTGGTTCGGCCCCAGAATCTGGTAATGACCTACGTCCACTTAGAATGATATTGATATGGGATCGAAAGTGTGATCAGAGAACTTGGGTTCAATGAGTTTCAACACTCCTCATCAACAATACAAGTTTTCACAGATAATTTCTATAATCTCTATGATTTCCGGCATCCAAAAGTCCCTTCCCATGAGCCATCTCTTGCTTTTTATAGGCTCATGGAGGGTTGCCCAAAATTGTTACAGATATTATCCCCTGAATCATGGGATATTCAGAAGATTGCATGAAATAAATTCGGGATACATAAGATCTTTCCATAAATGTTGTTTTGCCAGCGGAACCACCGACCAGTCTGGTCGTGGTAAAGACAGGTCTGTCCTGCTTCTGGTGTGTCTCCTGGTCGATACTCTAGCAGACGCTCCAGGTGTCAGCCACGCGTCAAGAGATTATTCGCCACGTCACAAATGCTAATTCATTGGATAATATTTTCCCCCCAAAGTTTATTTACCATGAACAGTAAATAAACATTGAACGAACGACCCTTCGGTAACCCCTCCTGACGTGTCAGAGCCCTTCGTGCGTTCTTGAAAAAAGCAAACCACTCCTGTCTAATCAAGGCTTTTCAGTTTCCCAGAAACAATTATGACGGCCATTACGCTTCCCCATACTTTGAAAATGGAAAACTAATGATCACGCCTTTTGAACACCAAAGACAAACTTATATAAGGTTACTTGAGGCACTTCTTTCCTTTTTACGCACGTCATCTCTTTGTCGAAAAACCCTAAAAACCAGAGCTTTACTCTCTCCGGCGAACCTTCCTTTGTGCTGTAGGATCAGACGGTGGGCTCATTGACTTCCGAAACTCTCACTTCCATCTTCAAGACCACTTTCCTTGGTAAGTTACTCTGAAACTCCATGCTTCTAACCTTTCGTGGTGCATGCTTTTAAACGGTGTACTGTTTGAATCTCTTGGTTTCTGATTTTTTTTTTAATGCCTGTAGATAAGATGTTTTTTGTAGGCAAAGTAGGCTTTTGAGTAAGTTTAAAACCCAGGATTAGTGCTTTTTAGGACGTAGGATCGAAGTAGCATTTCGATTTTTTAAACCAGTTGGAAATAATTTCTTCCCGTTGTGAGGGGAGTCGAAAAAGCTTTTCAGGAAAACTTTTCACTTTCACCCTTTTGGTCCGTTTTTTAAAATGTTTGCGCAGAGAGACTTAGTTAGAATGCTGTTATATAAAAGCTTAGCTTTTATACTCGACCAGCGTTACTTTAAGAATCTCCTAGATTCCTCTGACCTCGCCTCCCCATTCTTCTGTTTGCAGATTTTGATGCCAGATTTGTGGGGAGGTGAGAGACCCATTGACGACGATCTCCTCGCCCAACTGCTCGAAGGAGAAGAACAACCAGCCGATCGCATCCATCAGATACCTTTCTCATGAGCCTCTTCTAGACCGCACCCTTCTCCTTCAATGGCCCGTTCAAAATCCTCTGGCAAGAAAAGGCCCGAATCTGAAAGTAACCCTTCTTCTTCTGCCCAGCCTGATTCGCAGGCGGGGGCTCCCTCGACCAGTGGTCGAGAGAATCTTGTACCTGACCCCAATATCCAAACTAGGGCTCGTCCTTGTCATCGCAATCCGCCTGATGTCGAGTGGTACACTCCTCCAGCCAGTTCGATGACCCTTCGGATGGTCGCGAACTGCTTCAGAAAATACCCCCTAACGGGGGTAACCATTATACGTCCTACTGCGGAGCAGAGGGCTAACCGTCCAGGAGGAGCAAACAGCGCCTGGTCTCGGTATCACATTGAAGCGGGGGCTTATCTCCCTCTTCATCCTTTCTTTGTGGGGGTGGCCAATTATTTCGGCGTCGCTCCCTTTCAAATAACCCCTAACGGATATAGGATGTTGGCTGCACTCTACGTCCTGTACAAACTTAACAAATGGCCAGAACCTTCACCTCATGAGGTTAACTACCTCTTTCACCTCAAGTCCAATCCCCAACACAACGGGGCGGGCTTTTTTCACTTCTGCCATCAGGAAACTGGCCGGACGTTTTTGAGTGGCACCACCCACATATCAAACGTGGGACATTACAACAAGGAGTACTTCTTTACTCCGGATATATCCAGTGACAACTTGGCTTTCGCGAGAGGAGGTACAAATTTGTCTTTGCCCTGGTCGATACTTTATCATATAGTATTTCCTATCGTCATTTCTCAAATTCGATCTACTTTTCAGGCCCCTGGTTGCGCCCGACCCCAACACCAGACATGGTGTCGAGGTCTGATACTCTGGCCAAGATGTCCGCCGCAACCAAATGTGTCAAGACCTTGACACTAGAAAAGAATTTGAGGTCATCTGGCCTTCTGGCTCCTCGCCATGACAATAGAGGGTCCGAAACGGACGAACCCACTGCCGGGGGGTTCCCGAGCAGCAACTTCCTGTGCCCTCTCCAAGGAGGAGGCCAACAGGAGTTACGATCAGGGAACCCACGGGCATCCCTTCTGCAGAAAGGCCTTCTGCTCCCCAAGGCAAGGGGAAAGAAAAGGCCCCAGAACCAGTTGTTGACTTGGAAGAGTCTTCTGATGACAATGGTAACGTTATTTCGCTTTTAAATGGTCTGCCAATCCCCTGTCACATGTTTGATGGGGATGGCAACTTTACATATGCTCCAAATCTAGGGCCAAACTTCTTCATGCCAGAAAATGAGTATATGATTAATAGAGTCAATAGTATAGCGACCAGTAGTTGTAGCTCGGGTATTCACTTTATTATCTTCTTTCTGTTGTATTACTTACTTTCACCTTTTTCTTCCCTTACTAACCTCTTATGTTTATTTTCATGCAGATATGTCGACTCCCAATATCTTTGACATGTACCAGGCCGAAGAGGAAGAGGAAGTCCCTCAACTTCAACGGAGGTCAAAGAAACGAACTGGTGAAACCAGTCGAGGCCCTTCAGCCAAGAAGAGTCGACCAGAAGACCTTCCTCAGGGCTCACCAACCGTGCAAAGTCCTGCGCCAACTGGGCGAACTCCTACCCCTCCTCCAGCTCCTTCTGAACAGCAAAACACCCCTGCTCGGTCCAACCCTCCACCTGCGCCTGCTAGGGAGCATCTTTCTCGCGAAGAGGCTCATGAGGCCAGGCTTGTGAGCCATACCATTCGATCCGCTAAGGATCGAATTGAACGCATTGGCAGAGGTGAGCGTGTTGGGGCCGCCATGATCCAAGCTGTAGAGCTACCAGTCGACCAAATCCTGAACAGGACTCTGAACGAGATCTCCAGCGTAAGTATTTCTTTGCTCCTCGAGTCTTTGTTTTTTCAATTCTCGTGATAAGTCTTGACTTCTTTTTCTCTCGTTTACAGGCCTTACTTTCTGCCATTACTGCTCGTACCCGAGCCCAGGCCTACTTTGAGCAGATTGAGGCTAAAGTTCTCAAGAAACATCAGGTGAAGGCGGCTGAGGAGCTTTCGGCTGCTGAGGCTAAACATGCTAAGGAGTTGGAGACGGTGGTCCGAGAGAGGGATGCAGCGGTGACCAAACTGTCCGCGGCTGAAGCTGCAAAAGATGCAGCGGTTAAGCTGAGGGAAGAGTACCGGTCGTACAACAAAACTCATCTCCGCGAAATCAAGCATCTGGAGGGGGTAGTCAAGTCTAAGGACGAGACTATTGCCACTCTCGATGGCAAGGTGCAGCAGTCGGAGCTTGACAACTCCAAGAATCTGGAAAAGTACAAGAGGACGACACTCCGATGTTTCTATAACTTCTGGAAACACAATCAGGGTGCTGACTTTAGCTACCTTTCGGAGGAAGTCCGAGTTGCGGAGTTGGCTCGGTGCGCTGCTCAACTGGCTGAAGAGGAGGCAAGAGCCGCGATTCCTGCAACCCCAAGCGTCGTTGGTTTGGGCGAAGAAACCATTGAGGAAGAGACTGACCAGGTTGTTGCCCAGAATCCTCCTGCCCCCCATGCCTCTTAATTTATTTAACTGTCTTTCTTTCTTTTTGAACATGCGACCCACGGGTCGCAATGTAAAAACAATAGTTTCTTTTTAAGCTTTGCTGCATGGGCAGTAAATCTTTTTGTTTGAACAATTACATTCAAGCAGCAATGCTTGCGGTGTAAAGGCTTAACTCTTGGTGTTATAATATTTTTACTTATTATAACGTTTGTCCGTATGACCGAACTTAGCATAGTACTTTGTCATGATTTATCAAAACATATATTTTGAAAAAATACTCTAAGTACTTGAAGCATGCTTTCACTCATTTTGTTCATGTGTTTACATACCTTGAGAGTATGCTTTGCTATCGATGTGCCTTATATGCCCCCCAAGTGATCGAGGAGCTTTAGGTCCTTGGTCACTTGCCTTGACCATGGCCTGTTCGAACATTCCTGTTTGTGCGGAAAAATGATACTTGTAATACAGCAAAACAACACACGTAGTGAACAAATATTTGTAAATGTAAATTCACAAAGGTTGGCAAGAACGACTGGCTGAGCACAGTCCCTTATAATTTCGTATTAAAAATGGACTAATCATGTCTTTAAGAATGATTCTGAAACAGAATCTTACATATACGAGCAGTTAGCCATACACCGTGGCTAACCCTCTTTGCAAAACTTGTAAAAATTAATAGAAGAATTTGAACAAGCCAGTCCTTTAAGAAGGGTTGTTTATTGGTAATACTTGCGCAGGTGTTCTCCATTCCAGTAACGTGGAACGAGATCTCCGTTTAAGCGTGCAAGTTTGTAGGTGCCTGGGTGAAGGACTTCTTCAATCTGGTAAGGTCCTTCCCAGTTAGGTCCGAGCACGCCAGTAGTGGGGTCGCGGGTATTCAAGAAAACTCGTCGTAACACTAAATCTCCGACGTTGAATCTTCTTTCTTTAACTTTGGAGTTAAAGTACCGGGCGACTTTTTGTTGATAAGCAGCAACTCAGAGTTGAGATTTTTCTCGTATCTCATCAATTGAGTCTAAGGACTCTAGCATTAGTTGGCTGTTTTGCTCTTGATCGTACGTTAAACGCCGATGTGAGGGGGGATTTATCTCGACGGGTAACATGGCCTCGTACCCATAAGCTAAGGAAAATGGGGTACGTCCTGTGGCTGTTCGATGAGATGTTCTATACGACCAGAGGACTTCAGGTAGTTTTTCTGGCCATGCTCCTTTCGCTTCTTCAAGTCTTTTCTTCAGGGTGTCCTTGAGGGTTTTGTTTACAGCTTCGACTTGCCCATTCGCTTGGGGGTGTGCGACTGAAGAAAAGCTCTTAATTACCCCATGCCTTTCGCAGAAATCGGTGAACAGGTCGCTGTCAAATTGGGTTCCGTTGTCTGATACTATTTTTCTGGGCAAACCATACCGGCACACAATGTTCTTGATGACAAAGTCAAGAACTTTCTTGGTTGTGATGGTTGCGAGTGGTTCAGCTTCGACCCATTTTGTGAAGTAATCAACTGCCACAACTGCGTACTTTACTCCTCCTTTTCCTGTTGGCAGGGATCCAATTAAGTCTATTCCCCATATTGCGAAAGGCCACGGGCTCTGCATCTGCTTTAGCTCGTTTGGAGCTGCTCGTGGGATTTTGGAGAACCTCTGACATTTGTCACACCTTCGTACGTACTCCATTGAATCCTCGTTCATCGTTGGCCAAAAATAGCCCTGTCGGAGAATCTTTTTCGCCAAACTCTGCCCCCCAGCGTGATCTCCGCAGAAGCCTTCATGTACTTCTTTCATGAGTTCCTTAGCTTTTTCTGAGGTGATACACCTGAGCAGTGGCATTGAGTATCCTCTTCGGTACATAACACCGTCGAGCAGTATGTACCTAGCAGCTTGTCTTTGCAGAGTTCTGGCCTTGTTTCTATCTGCTGGCAATGTCCCATTTGTCAGATACTCTAGGTAAGGCGCCATCCATGTATCTTCTACCCGAATTTCCATGCTGGCTTCGGCCGCATCAATGCTTGGTTCACTTAATCTCTCTACTGGGACTATGTTTAGGGTGTCAGCATCTTTAGCACTTGCAAGTTTGGCCAAGGCGTCTGCATTCGAATTTTGGTCTCGCGGAATTTGCTGGAGGGTGTATTTTGTAAATTGTGCTAGCAAATCTTTTGTTTTGTTAAGGTAGGCCATCATTTTTAACCCTCGCGCTTGATATTCTCCCAGGACTTGATTTACGACCAGCTGAGAGTCGCTGAAAATATCGAGCGCTTTTATGTTCATATCCCTGGCCATTCTCAGTCCAGCGAGGAGTGCTTCGTATTCCACTTCATTGTTTGATGCTGCGAAGTCAAACCTGATTGCGCAGTGAAATCGATGCCCATCGGGCGTTATCAATATCACTCCCGCTCCAGCGTGAGATTCATTAGATGATCCATCTGTGAATAGTTTCCACGAAGGAGTCTTGTCTTGAGGCATGGGCGCTTCAGGCTGTTTGCACAGCTCGTTACTGGGGAGTTCGGTGAACTCTGCAATGAAATCGGCTAAGGCTTGCCCTTTTATTGCTGCTCGCGGTGAATAAGTTACGTCGAACTGTCCCAATTCGACCGCCCATTTTAACAGTCGTCCAGCCGCCTCGGGTTTTTGGAGGACTTGCCGAAGGGGCTGGTCGGTCAGAACCGTGATAGGATGGGCTTGGAAGTACAGTCGCAACTTTCGGGAGGCTAGAATTAAACAATATGCTAATCTTTCGATCGGTGGATATTTTAATTCTGCACCGATAAGCCTTTTGCTGACGTAGTAAACAGCTTTCTGCACGCCTTCTTCCTCCCGTATCAGTACTGCACTAGCAGCAACTTCGGTAATCGCCAGATAAATATACAAAGTCTCTCCTTCGATTGGTTTTGATAGGATGGGAGGTTGTGACATATGAGCCTTTATTGTCTGGAATGCTTGCTCGCAGTCTTCTGTCCATTCAAACTTCTTATTTCCCCTAAGTAGATTGAAGAATGGAACGCACTTGTCAGTTGATTTTGAGATGAACCTACTAAGGGCAGCTATCCTTCCGGTCAGGCTTTGGACATCCTTGATCTTTTCTGGCGACTTCATATTGATCAGGGCTTTTATCTTGTCGGGGTTGGCCTCGATTCCCCTTGAATTCACTATAAACCCTAAAAACTTTCCTGACCCGACTCCAAAGGAACATTTGAGGGGATTCAACTTCATATGGAACTTGTTTAACACGTCAAAGCACCTTCGCAAATCCCTCACATGTCCTTCAGCCTTCTTGGACTTTACCAGCATGTCATCCACATATACCTCCATGCTTACTCCGATCAGTTCCTTGAACATGTGGTTGACTAGTCGTTGGTAAGTTGCACCTGCGTTTTTTAGTCCAAAAGGCATCACCTTGTAACAATATAAGCCCGTATCGGTCCGAAAGCTGGTATGATCCTCATCAGGGGGGTGCATGCTGATCTGATTGTAGCCTGAATATGCATCCATGAACGAAAGGATCTCATGCCCAGCAGTTGCATCGACTAGCTGGTCGATCCTCGGGAGCGGGAAGCAGTCTTTTGGGCAGGCTTTATTGAGGTCTGTAAAATCCACACAGGTCCGCCATTTGCCGTTAGGCTTGGGGACTAGCACCGGATTGGAGACCCATGATGGATAAAACGCCACCCTGATGAACCCATTTTCTTTAAGTCTTTCGACTTCTTATTTCAAGGATCTCGATCTGTCTTTATCGAGCAGCCTTCTTTTCTGTTGCACCGGTGGAAAGATTTTGTTTATGTTTAGGACATGGCTGATCACTGCAGGATCTATTCCAACCATGTCTTTATGTGACCAGGCGAAAACTTCCTGGTTCTCTTGCAAGAATTCCACCAGCTCCTGCTTTGCGATAGGTTCTAAATTCTTCCCAACCCTTACGATTCGGGTCGGGTCTTTTTCATCGAGCTGGACCTCCTCCAGGTCCTCGACGGGCCCAACATTTTCTTCAAAATCCCCAAAGCGAGGATCCAAATCTATATCCTCACTTTGGGAACCACCCTATTTGGTGACTTTTCCACCTGATTGGGTTTGTCTGTCTTCCGTCATCTGCAATCGTTCTGGAGTAGCGCTCCTCGGTGCTCCACTTTTTGCCTTTGTGATCGAGGCGTTATAGCACTCCCTGGCTTCCCTTTGGTTTCCCAAAACGCATCCTACCCCTGCGTCCGTTGGGAATTTCATGGCTAGATGCCACATGGAGATAATGGCCCTCAGTTCAACCAGTATGGGTCTTCCAATAACGGCGTTATACGCTGAAGGACAATCGACCACTACAAAAGTGGCGAGTAATGTCCTTGAGGCAGGCGCTGTACCCGTTGTCACTGGGAGTTTTATCATTCCGGCTGGAGCAAGTCCTTCTCCAGAGAAGCTGTATATGGTTTGATTGCAGGGCTCCAAGTCCTTCACGGACAGCTTCATGCGTTCCAGCGTTGACTTATACAGGATGTTTACTGAACTTCCTGTATCGACCAGTATTCTTTTTACCATCATATTGGCCATTTGGATATCCACGACCAGCGGATCGGAATGTGGGAACCGGACGTGTTGGGCATCGCCCTCAGAGAAGGTTATCCGCACTCCTCTGAGCGGGCCTTTTTCGGCGCTCGGTCCTCCACAGTCATCATCTCGATGTCTTGGTCGTGGCGTAGAGTTCGGGCATATCGTTCTCTAGCCTTTCCGCTATTCCCTGCAAGGTGCGGGCCTCCACAGATGGTTAAAAGTGTTCCGGCTACGGGGGCAGGCTGTAACGGTGGCGAGCGTTGGCGTGTGGACGTCTGCTCGTTGCCACCTGGAGCTTCTCGTTGGGAAGTTCCCGAGGCCCGTACGTACCTTCTCAAGTGTCCTTGTCTAATGAGGAACTCGATTTCATCTTTTAGCTGGTTGCATTCATTAGTGTCATGTCCATAGTCGTTATGGTAACGACAGAATTTGGTATTGTCTCTTTTTGAAATGTCTTTTCGAATGGGCCCAGGTTTCTTGTAGGGCACACTAGAGCTTGTGGCCTGGTAAACCTCTCCTCGAGACTCAACGAGGGTAGTGTAGTTAGTGAACCTAGGTTCATAACGATTACCCTTGGCTCGTTTATTGTCGGAGGTGGAAGGCTCATTGTGTGGCCGTTTCCCACCATTCTTGCCATTACCGTTGCCGTTTCCGTTGCCCTTGCCGTTGCCATTTGGTTTGGTGCCATTGGCGGCTTTGGCGGGTTCGGCAGCCTTCTTAACCTTATTTGAGGGTTTTCCATCATCGGCAATGGCTTCTTCGAGCTTGATATACCGATCAGCTCGGTCTAAGAACTCCTGGGTGGTCTTAACCCCATCCTTACGAAGACTTTTCCATAGGGGCGAACGGCGCCTTACTCCCGCGGTTATAGCCATCATTTTCCCTTCATCCCCGACTGTCTTTGCTCCGGCTGCCGCTCGCATAAAGCGCTGGATGTAATCCTTCAGTGATTCTCCATCCTGCTGGCGGATCTCGACCAGTTGGTTTGCTTCGGTCGGGTGGACACGGCCTGCGTAGAACTGTCCGTAGAACTCCCTTACGAACATTTCCCAGGAAACTATGCTTGCAGGTGGGAACTTAAAGAACCATTCCTGAGCGGCTTCAGAAAGTGTTGCAGGAAAGATCCTGCACCGAGCATCTTCGGACACCTTCTGAATGTCCATCTGGATTTCAAACTTATTCACATGCGAGACGGGATCCCCGTATCCATCAAAGTTCGGGAGCGTAGGCATCTTGAACTTGCTGGGAGTCTCTGCGTTGGCTATTCTTTGGATAAATGGAGTGCCTTTTCTTCTATCGTGGTCGATGTAAGAGGTCCTTCCCCTGACCAGCTGTTGCACAGCCTGATTTAGTGCGTCTATCTGGGCTTGCAACGCAGTAGGAATAGCTACGGTCTCTGCTACTAGGGGGATGTTCTCACCATGCTTCTCTCGACGATCATTGAGTATGTCTCTTAGATCTTCCTCTCTTCTCCGTTGCTCGCTACCTCCGAGCCGGTTGAAGACATTATTTTTCCTGGGTTGCCCCCCAGCATCGTGTCTATTTGGTTGATCATCTTGAGGTATTTGGCTCCTGCTCTTGCCTCTATTTCCGTTCCTTCCATCAGCATTGTCCTTGCCTGAGTCAGCCTCGTTGTAGCCGTGGCCATCTTTGAACTTTGACTGGCTGTGGTAAGACTGGCTGTTCCCTCTATTCCCGTCTCTGGCAGAAACACCCCGAGCGTTAGAGGGTGGCCTGCGCTGGTCGCGATGTCCCCGCGCATTATCATGCCGTTGGGATCCACGGACCGCAGAGCCTAACTCCGAGTCTCTCCTGTTACCAGGAGGGTGGTGACCCCTGTTCGCTTGGTGTGGCCCATCATTCTCGCGGCGTCTAGGACTACGAGGCTGTCGCTCGGCTCTATTCTGCCTTTGCTGCGGGGGATTTCCTCGAGCAGCGTGGGATGGTGGATCTGCCTCGGGGTCCAGTGGGACGTCGTCATGGGGCATCTGGGGCTGTTCAGGCCTTTGCGGACTTGAAGGATGGACTGGTGGGCTAGGATTGGGACCTCCTTGGGGTGGCCCGGTTTCAGGTTGATTAGGCTGCGAGGCAGGCGCGGCCTGATTTCTGGCCAACAGCAAGGCCGCTTCAAGGGCTGCCATGGCCTCAGTCTGGCGGCGATCCACCTCCGCTTGTCTCTCGCTTAACTCCGCCCGCTGACGATCAAGTTCCTGCTGCTGCCTCGCCATAGCTTCTGCGGCAGTCTCTTGATTGGCTTTCAGACTAGCCAACTCTTCCTGCAACGTGCCCAAGGTGCTCCTCAAAGTCGCATCGTCCATTTCCTTCTCTTCAAAATCTAGCTGTGGCTCATCTTCCGCCATGCTTGCAGGGGGAGGAGGAGGTGGCGGATTCGACGGTGCAGCGGTAGCGGTCTGAGCAGCTTTCTTCCCTGCTTTCGCCATTAGTTTTATCAACAACGATGAGTCGTCCTCTCAATGAAAGCACCAGAATGTTGACCCACGATTTAGCCAACTGACACGGAGTCAAAATATGAATGATATAGACGAATATGTATAGATAATAACGTAATGACAAAAGTAAAGAAAACACAGTAATTTATAGTGGTTCGGCCCCAGAATCTGGTAATGACCTACGTCCACTTAGAATGATATTGATATGGGATCGAAAGTGTGATCAGAGAACTTGGGTTCAATGAGTTTCAACACTCCTCATCAACAATACAAGTTTTCACAGATAATTTCTATAATCTCTATGATTTCCGGCATCCAAAAGTCCCTTCCCATGAGCCATCTCTTGCTTTTTATAGGCTCATGGAGGGTTGCCCAAAATTGTTACAGATATTATCCCCTGAATCATGGGATATTCAGAAGATTGCATGAAATAAATTCGGGATACATAAGATCTTTCCATAAATGTTGTTTTGCCAGCGGAACCACCGACCAGTCTGGTCGTGGTAAAGACAGGTCTGTCCTGCTTCTGGTGTGTCTCCTGGTCGATACTCTAGCAGACGCTCCAGGTGTCAGCCACGCGTCAAGAGATTATTCGCCACGTCACAAATGCTAATTCATTGGATAACACTTTCCATGGTGATATTCTAAGGAAGATACAATTTTCCACTTGGAATTCCACATTCCTACATTTCAGATCAACATAACTTTTCCATTTACTCTGAGAAGTGAGCATCCAAGCCCTAACCTTTCAATAATCTTAATGGTCCCCTAAATTACCACAATATCCAAATATAACATATCACCCATCTCATCCCAATGAATAGGTGATATACATTCTCTGCCATACAGCATCTCATAAAGTGCCTCTCCACTAATTGGAGAACTCTCTCTCTGATTTACCATAAGTCTGAGAATAATGAACTATACTAAATTCCAACTATATACTCATTTCCTTCCGTAACATTCCCCAAGACTTGGAAGTAATAATAGGGTCCTCATCTAATAAGATAGACTTCGAATTCCATGAAGGCGTACTACCTCTCTCACATAGAGGTTAGCATACTGATCAACTGTATTACTCGTCCTTGATGATAGAAGTGAGCTGACTTTATATACTGGTCCATAATGACCCAAACCAAATCATTCTAACACACTATCTTGGCCAGCCCCACTTCGAAACCTATCACAATGTTTCCTTACTTCCACTATGGAAAACACAAAGGCTGCAATGGCCTTACTGGTTTTTGATACTTTGTCTTGACCTGCTAACAGGTTAAGAACTTTTCCATGTATTCTTTTACGTCCATCTTCATCCTAGACCACCACTACAAAGCTTTCAGATCCTAATACTTCTTTCATGATGCCTGGATGAAGAGAATAAGAGGTAATATGAGATTCATCCAGCATCTTCCATTTAATTCCAGTGTCCATCGAATTCCAAATCTGATCCCTTTACCATAATAAACTCATACCTGACACTGCATTGTCCTTAGCTAATCCAGCTAAGACATTCCCATCGAACTTAAGGTCGGTTAAGCATTTCATGCTTATGTTGATAATGCTTATATCGATTAGATCTAATCTTTTCGGCTTGCATTAAACATGAAAATACCATTCTTGACTCATAAGCCAATACCATACTACCAATGCCCAGTACCACTGCCGAACTTGACTAATAAGTCACAGCTTCACAATCAATACTGACACCATTATCATTGCTGACTAATAATTCAGTACCATTCACAAGTAAGCATTGCACCAGGCATATATCATATGTCGAATATCCAAATATAGGACATTCAACATGCTTACTCAACAAGCACTAGAATAATTATGATCATGCACATTTAAGGAGACTCAAGCTCTGACCAATCTCATATTTAACATTCATGCCATGCCCTAATTACATGTGTCTTATGCATCACATGCATCATATACTGGGTGTAGTTTTCTTACATTTGGTCCCAGCACAGGTTACCAATAAATGAGCCATAAGCATGTTCCTGTTTCCGAGCCCTTAGCGATAACCTAGTCACAACCATAATATAAAATATCATAAAAAATGAGTAAATAAATACTTCCAGACCCAACCCAAACCTCTGGGACATCGAATCCTACTCAACTAGATAGTAGGATCGATCTCAGGCCCTTAGAATAAGGATTCAATGACTAAAAACCAAATCTGGGCAAAACTGCTCTTTAGTGTCGCGGCCCCACACCAGACCTACGCCGCGGCCCTCCTCCAAATAGAGGTCTAGCCCTTCTCTGCCCGTGCCTAGTGTAACATGCCAACCTTGAGGGGATGTTACAAGCAAGTATGGCGCTCGGTCAGATGTGCACGCGAGGGTGCAGGCTGGTGAGCATTTTCATAAATATCTTCAATATTGCCCGGAAATGGACGGGACTTGGTAGGTTCATATTGAAGGGTCAACGAACACAATGGTACGATCGGATTTGGGAGATTCGGATAATTGGTGAGCTAAGAGGCAAATATGTCTCCCAAGAAAAAATTATATATGTTCCTAGTAGAAGGTTAAAAGCTTAGAAGGCTCTTTGTAAGGGGAGCACCTGGTGTCAGCTCTCCACCACCCCCTGGCGCAGGTGCGTAAAGTGAGCTACTACTAGTTGGGAGGACTAGTAGGGCGGACATTTGAGGACCACGAAGGGACTCATATGTCTCCATGAGTAGGAATACTCATGGACATTACCGAGCCTCCCCAGTAATGCATCGAAGTGTGCTGCCATAGGTTTAGGGGTACTGTTCCCTTGGATTTTCAAGATTCCTCTTGCATGGAACATGGCCCAAACCTTCAAGAGACGTCGTGGTGCGCTATGGCCACGAGTCTCGACACGATATGGCACGGGAAGTCATTCGTGGGACTTGTTAGCATGCAAGCATTAGAGGGTGCACTATGCTTGAGTAGGACAAAGGTCCAGTGTGTGCTACTAGTCTGGCAGCTAGTCTCGAGGGCTTTCCAACATGCGTGAAGGCATGGTGCCTTGAGGATTGGACCATGGACGTATGGGAGTCCTTGGTCTGAGATGCAAGCTGATCGGATAGTATCGAATGGGGCATGATGAGAAGTGTTGGCACATCTGCTTGCTGTTGGCTCTTGGCCACACATGCTACCTTGGCTTGCGAATGTCTGGGTGAGCATCGGTGTTGGGATTTGCCTTGCCATAGTGAGAACCTATGGACAGTATGAGTGTCTTGGCTAAATATCTTTGATGTATGATTGCACTCATAGAAGCTTGAGAGCATGACTCAGCGAGAATTTTTTAGAGATGGAAGTGTGTAGAGGCACACGGTCGCGCGAAAAATGTGCCCATTGTTATTCGAATGGTTGGAAGGCTCACCTTGGCTCAGAGGATTCAAGGTGCCGCACGGGCATTTCCGCTGTCAAAATGTCAGCCCATGATAGTTGGTATTAGAGCTAGCTTCATCTCAAGTGAGGGATGAATCTGTTGGCCCATCCTAATGGGGATGTAGGCATGCAAAAGGACTAGAAAGGTCTAGATGCTTGGACAGATGTCGTTGAGCCTTTTAGTCACCTAGAAAGGATTAGTAGGCTGAGACAGGATGAGACTTGGTTGCTCTTCTTCATGGGAATACTGGAAATCCTAGAGAGGGGACAAGTTATGGTTGCTTCGAATCAGAAAGTTCAGAGGTTGCTAGAAAGACAACATCCACAGACAATTGTGGAGAGGTGTTGCTTTAGATTTGGAACTCATTGACATGAGACAAGGTTTGATCGAGTGGTCAAGGTTGTATGCTTGGTTCATTAGTTCAGGTTCACTTGAGTGACAGTGTAAGTCGCACGGAGCGCTGTTGTTGAAAAGGGAACTTGTACGCAAGAGTGTGGAAGCATAATAGTGGCCATCAGATGCTTGTTAGTCACGACAGTGGTTGAGAGTGGACAGCTTTGGGGAAATAGATAAAGATGAACATGAAATGCTTCAGTTGCAACTTGTGTGCCAAAGGGCATCACATGGAGACCAAGGTGGCAGTGGTCGCGATTTTCAGAGGATAGTCGTACATGGAAGTGTTTGCATATTATCTTGTTCTGACCCGAAGGGGAGGCGCCGAGACAATGGAGTGGGACGTGTTGGCTCACAGGGATGTTAGCTTGTGTGAGGAACACTAAGGCATTGTAGGAGATGCATAGTTGTGGAATATATGCATAAACGGCCAGCAGGGCCGAGTAGCCCGTGCACAGTGGTCAGAATAGTTCTAGAGTTCTTAAGTGCTGGAGGACTACGTCAAGGAAACTTAGTACTACAAGAAGTCTTAGGGAGGCCAAGATGGTGCTTGAGTTTAAATGTGGGCCAGAGGGCCTTGCTATTAGGACTTAGTGACCAGAGAAGCCTAGAGAAGCTGCCCGGATGGGCGATATGCTAGTATAGAGCAGATGGATAGCTATGTGGACAGTGCACGCATATGAGAATCGACAAGGGTGCTACACAAAGTAGTTAACTCGAGAGTCACATCCTACGGGGTGCACTTCTAGATTTGTTGTGTGGATGAAGAGTTGGGGTGGTCAGACATTTTTGCGTGTGGGCAAGTTGTCGAGGATGCCAACAGTTGAAGTGGGGGAGAGACCTTCATGGTTCAAACATCAAAATAGTAGACCAATGTTCCATTAAAAAAGCATCAAGATGAGTTATCATGGAGATCATTAGTTGTTCAGAATGTGAAGTCAATGAGACTCAGAGACAAAGATAGATCCAGTTACCTAGGGTGAAAGTCGTCAGGACTTAGGTACTAAGGTAACATCAGTGCAACGTTTGCCTAAGGTGAAAGTTAGCATGACTCAGGTACTAAGGCAATGTAGAGATGTCGAGTAGTGAAGAGTCAAAATGGTCGAGACATTAGTTCAACTTCATCTTCAAAAGTGATAAATGGAATGAGGGACCGCACGAGAGAAAGCGGTTAGCTCACGAGCTATACCTTGAGAGGACACCTCAAGAAGAGAAGTTATTCCCAAGTTGAAGTGGGGGAGCCCACTAATTCATATGTTCGAAGGGTCAAGGTACTTGTTCAGTTTTGGTGTGTGAATCAAGGGGGAAACACAACAACAGACGGGTTGAACAGTGCGAAGACATGCATGAATGATGCGAGTGGGTTTGGTAACCAAGTGAAGCTGCAGATAGACAGTATGCATGGGCGTAGGCTGAGACCAAGACTGGGTAGGTTTTGTAGCATGTTATGGGACATGCTTATTGTTTTATGGGGACACGTGTTTATTGGAACACAAGCCGAATGATTCAAAGAACATATGCCGAAGGGAGATAGTGGATTGGGACAACTTAAGACTTCAAGGGTGAGGTAGAGTGTAGTCAAGTTTGTCAAGATTCAACAGTCCGTCTCGAATTAGGCAAGGTTGATTTGGGGGAAGAACTTGAGGCATGATGCTGAGAGTCAGCATGAGCACAAGCCAGAAGGCAGTACAGTGGTTTTGAATGATGTCAAATCATTGACCACATTGTAGAAGCTCAGAGGAGCAGTTATGCTTATGGTCAGGAGTGACCATTTTGCATCCAGCCATGGGTATACAGTAAGGCCAGAGGGCCAAAAGTCTGAGAGACTACTTCGCGAAGTCTGTGTGCAAGGGTGCACTGGATACTGCATAAAGGCTATAGTTGGCACAAGTTCCGCATTGAAGAGAGACTTGCCTTTAATGGAAGGATGTTTCGTAGGTGCCGTTGGGAACGGTTGGTTTGCGAACCTCACCCTGAGGGGTGCACCTTAAGTTCATCCTTGTCAATAGGAGTATGCATTGGACAGTTAGCGGGGAAGCTTCAATCAAAGGATGTGTTTGCTTCAGGGTCAGTGTTGCAAGGGCTGCTTGGTTGACTGGAGGGAGATCGTGATGGACTTGGAGTAGTTCATGTGCGCAAGGAGTATTCGAGTGTAGATGCATTACTTCATATGAGACTTCTGAATAGCAGTGGTGGCATGGGGTCTTTGATCGATTCCAAGGGTGGACGTGGGAGATCATCACCAAGTGGGTGTTCTACAGTGGTAGGGGGACTAATGCATACTTAAGATTCAGAAGGATCATGGAGTGAGCTTAGGAGTCGAGGCAGGAAGATTGGCCAACGGTCTGTCGATGAGGGCATCGACAATTGAAGTGGGGGAGAGTGTAACATGCCGGCCTTGAGGGCATGTTACAAGCTAGTATAGCGCTCAGTCAGATCTGCACGTGAGGGTGCAGGCTGGTGAGCATGTTGATGCCTAGTTTGTACGGCAGTTGCATTTTCGTAAATATCTTCAATATTGCCTAGAAATGGACGGGACTTGGTAGGTTCATATTGAAGAGTCAATGAAAGCAATGGTATGATCATATTTGGGAGATTCAGATAATTGGCAAGTTGAGATCCAAATATGTCTCCTAAGAAAAAATTATATATGTTCCTAGTAGAAGGCTAAAAGCTTAGAAGGCTCTTTGTAGGGGGAGCACCTAGTGTCAGCTCTCCACCACCCCCTGGCGCAGGTGCGTCAAGTGAGCTACTACTAGTTGGGAGGACTAGTAGGGCGAGCATATGAGGACCACGAGGGGACTCATATGTCTCCATGAGTAGGAATACTCATGGACATTACCGGGTCACCCCGGTAGTGCGTCGAAGTGTGCTGCCATAGGTTTAGGGGTACTATTCCCTTAGCTTGCCGGGATTCTGCTTGCGTGGAACGTGGCCCAAACCTTCGAGAGACATTGTGGTGCTCTATTGCCATGAGTCTTGACACGAGATGGCGTGGGAAGTCATTCGTGGGACTTGTTAGCATGCAAGCATTGGAGGGTGCACTATGCTTGAGTAGGACAAAGGTCCAGTGTGTGCTACTAGTCTAGCAGCTAGTCTCGAGGGCTTGCCAACATGCGTGAAGGCATGGTGCCTTGAGGATTGGACCATGGACGTATGGGAGTCCTTGGTCTGAGACCCGAGTTGATCGGATAGTATCGAATGGGGCATGATGAGAGGTGTTGGCACGTCCGCTTAGTGTTGGCTCTTGGCCACACATGCTACCTTGGCTTGTGAATGTCGGGGTGAGCATCGGTGTTGGGATTTTCCTTGCCATAATGAGAACCTATGGACAATGTGAGTGCCTTGGCTAAATAGCCTTGATGTATGATTGCACTCATAGATACTTGAGAGCATGACTTAGCAAGAGTTGTTCGAGAGACGGAAATGTGCAGAGGCACACGGTCGCGCTAAAAATGTGCCCATTATTATTCAAAGGGTTGGAAGGCTGATCTTGGCTTAAAGGAGTCAAGGTGCCGCACGTGCATTTCTGCTGTCAAAATTTCAGCCTGTGACACCTAGCGCCGCGGCACACTACCTTGCGTCGCAACCCTAACTGCCCATCAGCCAACTTCACCTTCTTAATCAAGCCTAGGTCGTGTCGCCCAAGAATAGGGTCGCAGCCCGACCACGAACCCAGCCAAAATTCTCGTTTTCTTCATTTAAAAACCTTCCAAAACCTATCCAAATATCTCCAAATCCAAAAATCAAAGTTCCCAAACATCCTAATTATCCAACACCATTAAAACCCAGGCTTCAATTCATTCAATAACTCATCAAAACACAAAATCAAATCGAAGCTTAAAAACTTGAAAACTTAAAACTTGGATTACCTCCAATTGATTCGTTTCCCAACTAAATTATCCAGCTAATAAGTTGTAGAGTCCCAGAATGTTTACTTAGCTAGCTAGCTAGCTAGCCAAAATGTTAGTTGTCGTGGATTTTGGTTCAAGTTGGGACTTAGTTGGAAACTCATAGCAACAGTTATGGATTTTATAAGTTTAACCTATAGTTTAAGAATATTAATTATAACATAAGGTTTGATTAATATTGCTGGATCTAGAAATATATTTATTATAACCTAAGGTTTAGATAGAACCGTTAAGAGTATGACACTTGTCATAATCATGATTATTAAGGAATTAAGTATTTTGATGAATAGTTTTAATAAAAGAAAGATCTAGAAGCTCTAGAACCTTCCAGCAGCTGTTAGGATCGTATTATGACTCAGTCAAAGCTATTTATCCAATTCAAATTATGTTGAAAAAGTCCAAATACATGTTTGATATATCAACGTATGTCGATATATCGCAGCATAGGGGCCGATATATCGCCTACAGAAGATACAGAAAACACGTCGACTTTGCACGAACGATCAAACAAGCCTCGGGAATACAGGGGGAGGCGATATATCGCCTATAGGGGGCGATATATCGGCTCCATGTGTGTATTTTTGAAAGTTTGATTTTTGAATTTTAAAAAATTACCCTTAACCACTTAGACCCACCTTTGAACGATTTTGACCTAGTTCTGGGCGTCAATTGAACGAAAATTCAAATCTTTTTCATTTTATAATCATTTATTTATTCAAATCAAAAGGGGTTAGTTTCACTCCTTGAACTCTATCAATAAGACCTAGTGCTCAACCATTTTCTTCATTCTTCAAGCATTTGATCAGAGCCTCCAAGGTGCTAGTGTTACTATAGAGAGATACACTTGAGTTTGGGGTTAAAGATTTATCATCCTAAGCTTATATAAACAATTGGGAAGTGAGAAATAGTGTGATTTTGGTATTGAGGTTTACACCAATCCATAAGGTCATTCAAGGTATTTTTATTCCTAAGTTCAGTTCTATATGGTTCTTTAGTTTTCTCTTATTCAGATCCTAACTCTTGTTATTGATTCTTGATTAGGTATTTAAGTTCTTGAAACTTAAGGTCCTTCTTGGTAAGTTTCTTCTTGATGGTTTAGTTCTCATTTCATCTTTATTCTTTAGAGATTCTCACAATTTTACTTTTGGTTTATAGGTGTTTCTAAATCCCATTCTTCTTCCCAAATATCCCGACTTTTGGTAAGGAAAATAGGCTAGATATATGTGTTTATATGTTTATGTTATGATATGTTTTATGCTATGATGTGATATATGTTATGTTATATGTTTGGTAGTCCTTAGGCATATGACTTGTTTAGCTAGCAAGCCCCAAGAATTTATGGGCGTATGACTTGCTTAGCTAGCAAGCCCCACAAATTTATGGGCATATGACTTGCTTAGTTAACAAGCCCAAAGAAGTATGATGGCCATTGTAGTCTTATATGATATATTTTTTTTTATAGTCATGTGTTTTTATAGTATATGATATAGTCTTATGCTTATGAATTATGATGTATGTTTTTAATAGATTTTCCTTGCTGGGCATTAGGCTCCCTCCTTTATTTTTTAGTGTGATGCAGGAAAATAGATATGGAAGGCGGAAGGATTCTTGGCAGCTTGGCTTGTGTGTTAAGGATGAATGGACTGTGTGACTATCGAGGACGACGTTATTTATTTTTAGTCTTTTGAATTAAGTTTCTTTTGTAAATCCGCATTTAGTTTTTGCACAATTAGTATTTAAAGTTATGTTTTATAAACAACGGGTACCCATGCCATATTACATTTTAAATTTATAATTTTATGTTATTGATACAATATTTATTTGGAATTTTGATAAAGTTATTATTATTTCTTATGTATGTTTTCTCAAAAGCAGTAGTTATGTCTAGTAGTTTTAATGGTCCAAGGTCTTAGAAATAGTTGGGTCATTACATAAGCTTCTAATCTTTCCTAGAATCGCTATGCCTCCATCCTTGCTTGAATCCGAGTCCTAAAACTCAAGTTTCCTTCAAAAATGCGATCGGACGTCAAAAAGGGAACGGGAGAGAGAGAGAGAGAGAGAGAACATACTGAATGTTCTTTTATGATTCTAACAGGTTACTTCAAGCATAAGTAACCTCAAGAAAATCCTAATGCTTGGGGTCCCGAAAACGCCCCTGGGGTAAAATAGTCAAAATTCCAAGAATTTCCCCCTGTCTCACTGACTCCCAATTATATCATCAAATAGTTAAAAGATAATCTTGCATCTGTCCCATGACCTCCCTTATCTGCTCAATTTTGGGGTCAAGTCCTTCGATATCTACATGGGGCTCATACCGTCCAGGACCTCCAGCTCTTGGTCCTGGCTGGTCAGTACCCCGTGCAGCAACTCCACTTGACGTTCCTTGATGGATGATTCCAACAACGGCAGCAGCTTCGTGTCCTGGTGCAGTGGGCCCAACGGTTTTCCCCTCGACACTAGATGTGTTCCTGGGCGGAAAATCACCTTGCTGCCCATTCAAATCACTCAACAATACAACTTGGTGAGAGATTTCAGCCTTGGGCTCTGGAGGCTCTTGGCTTGAGCTTCTGGTTGAGACTACCATCCTTGTAGAAATGGAATTCGAATGTGATTGTCTTGGGCTCTCAATGAAAGCACCAAAATGTTAACTGGCTTTTTGATCTACTAACGTGGAGTTAAATTAATTAATTAGAAAGCTTTCAATTAGACAATCTATAAACCATAAATAAGCCAAAATCCTAATAACTATGAGCAATAAATGACAAACAACACCAGAATTATAGAGGTTCGGCCCCAAGAAATGGTAATGACCTACTTCCTCTTAGATTTCTATTGATCTCAAGGGTTTACAAAAGATAACCAGTGAATACAGGTAGACTTATAGGTGTAAAAGACAATACAGAATGGCAGAATCACTGCTAAGTATTAAACCAGGTTGCTCGATATGTTTCTGGTGTTGGTCGGTAGGCTATTTTCGTGAACCCCCTCCACTATGGTGGAGAGTTTGTATTTATACTATCCCCCTCACCTGAGAGTTGCACCTGAGCATAACTGATGGGGAAATATCCCTACATTCTCACAAGTGGTTGCTGTCCTATTCTTCAGGAGAGCCTTGACCGAGTTTTTAGGGTCGTTAGGCGCAGAGCAAGTGTAACTGTCTTCGTCCGTGCAAGTATGTATGTTCGTCATACCGACTAGCTACTCTCCTGGCAAGCATACCGATCAATCATTGTTATTCATTTTTCAAGTGTGCTCCAACCAGCCTGTATCGACTGCTGGATGCCATGTGTCCATAGTGTGATGTTGCGTCATATGTGAAATTTTTTGGGATAACACTTATAATAAGATATTCATTTATTTATAACTGATATTTTAAGATAAAGTTAATTTTGAATTAATTAATATTTATTTTGTGATAAATATATTATCTTAAATACTAATTAAATAAACAAATGAGAAAATCAGGGAGAGCCACTAAGTGGCTCACACCACTCACTGTATTGTACAGTGAGTTGCACCACCCAGAGATATTATATGTAACGCCCTGGTTACTCCAAGACCTTTACTGTGGACTTTAAATAGTGCTTAACTCACTAAACGAGTCATTTTGTTATAAACGTGCATCTAGGAGTTATTAATAGGCTAAGGTGAAAAATCTCGATCAAAAGGAATGGATATATTTTATTTAAAACATAAAACTGTGCATGGGCCCATAAAAGTTTTTACAAAGTTATTTACAATCCAAAATAATCTTTGCAGTGTAAAAATTACAACCCACCGACCTAAGCCGCAAAAATAAGGCTAACCCTTAGTTCCTCTGAGAAACACCTTGGCCGTCGTGGTCAAGCGGCTGCATATGTACACATCGCCACCTAAGCTGTCCACTCAAGGTTGGGTGAGCATTTCTTTCCCTTTACCTGCACCACATAGCACGTGTGAGCCAAGGCTCAGCAAGAAAACTTCTTACTGCATGTATATAATATCAATAAATTATTATGGTAGTCATTCTGGGGCTTGCATCCCTAATCAGATAGTGAATCACACTTTGGGCTCCGCACCATAATCAAATAAGTGACTATTAAGTCATACTCTAAATAGGTGACTAATAAGTCTATCTCTGGATAGATGACTAATAAGTCTATCTCTAGATAGATGACTAATAAGTCCATCTCTAGGGATCTTCACCCTAAGCCATGTGACATTCAGTCACCTGAGCCTTTTGGCTCTAGCTCTATGTAACTAGTCTTTAGACTAGACAAGTGCCTTTAGATTTCATCGAACTTACAGTCGGTCAAGCATTTCATGCACATGGTGATTAGATCTAATCATTTCGTCCTGTGTTAAACACATTAATGTTGTTCTTGACTCTTAACCCAATACCATACGACCAGTGCTCATATCACTACTGAACTTGACTGGTAAGTCACAGCTTTAGGATCAATACTAAACACCATTGTTGTTCTCTGACTAATAAGTCAGTACCATACACAAATAAGCTAAGCTGCTATGCATTTACTATGCAATCAACGTCAATATATAGAGCACTCAACATGCTTCATCAATAATCATGCATATCACATACTGGGTGCATTTTTCTTACCTCTGGTTCGAGCGAGAAATAATAAATGAACGACCTTTGAGCACAATCAGTCCTTAAGTTTCTTAGCGGTCACCTAGTCATAACCAATATGAAATCTCATCAATAAAAATAAATAATAAAAGGGTTTATAATCTAAAACCTCACTCCCAGGGCCTCGAATCATACTAAAATGGTTAGTATATTCGATATTGAGCCTTAGGAAATGAAACCACAAGACTAACCCTTGAAAAATTCCTCCCTGTCACAAAAGGAAGGGGTGGGTCGCGACTTGGCCTAGTGAGTCGCGGCGCCCCTTCAAAACAGGGAGCAATTTTTCTGGGGTACCAGGGGCGGGTCGCGACTTGGCCAAGAAAGTGGTGGTGCACCTATTTAACAGAGCCCAAGGGAGGCTCTGACTTGGGTCCAGGTGGCGACTTGCTAGAACTCAGTCGCGACTTAACCCCACGAACCCAGCTCCCCTACCATTTTCTCAATTCAAACCTCAATCAAACCATCCCAAAATCAAAACCAATCATCAACACAGCATATCCACTAGTTTGACAACAAAACCCAAGCTTTGAATCTTTTAAAACCATACAAAATAACCACTTCTAAGATCTAAAACTGAAGCTCAAAAACTAAAACAGAGCAAGAAACCAGAAAACATGGCTGAAACCTTACCTAAATCACAGGTCTGAATCCCCTTCAGCTACCGATCACAACCCTAAACCCTCAAGCTTTGTTCTCCTAGCTTGGAAATGATCGAGAGGTAGAAGGAAAAGAACTCTATTTTTGGTTGTCTAAAATCTTCCACAACCATCCACCTAGTTTAAATATATCCCTTGGTCAAAAGACCAAAATTCCCCTATGTCCATTTAATCCTTTTTTAAGCCACCAAGGGCAAAACAGTCATTTCCCACTTATCCCCCTAATTATAATTAACGTCCTCCAATTCTCGTTATTCCCAATATTCTCAAATAATAATTAAATCATATCCCATTACCCGTTCATTCCCAGTAATGTACTAAGCATCAAATTACCTCTAGGCTCACCCCGAGCCCAAAAATTAATCTAGTTATGACCAAACCGTTAATTTACATTCTAAGATCGTCTCATGCTGAATAGCTCGAACAAATCCACATTATAAT
Source organism: Humulus lupulus (assembly GCF_963169125.1). Classification (NCBI taxonomy): domain Eukaryota; kingdom Viridiplantae; phylum Streptophyta; class Magnoliopsida; order Rosales; family Cannabaceae; genus Humulus; species Humulus lupulus. The sequence continues at coordinate 47,153,534 of NC_084802.1, read as the reverse complement.
GTGGTCTCATCCATAAATCATAAACATTTTCATAAATATACATATATGCCCTCAACGGGCCAAATTACGAAAATGCTCTTCTAATGATAAGTGAACCCACATGCATGCAATTATCATCATATAATCATATAATCATGCATTTAATCACATAATGGCATAATAAATCAATTATGGCCCTCCTGGCCTCCTAATCCAACCATTAAACCACATTAAGGATTTTGGGACATTACATTCTATATCCTTGGGATTTGAATTTTGAATTTCAAATTTATTTGTTAATTTAATTTTAATTAATTATTCTTTATAAATATATGATTTATATTAAATAATTAAATAAGTTGTAACTGATCAGTTTTATTTTAAATAAAATAAGGATTAATTAAATTAGTTAATTATCATTAGAAACCTGAAATAAGCTATACTTTCAGAAGAAGTTTAAAAAGTTGTTTTTTACGATCAGACTCTCTCAAGAAAGAAACGATAGAATTTCTTAAATCTGAAATTCTAGAAATTTCTATAGCCTATCTCTTCTCTATACTCTCTAGATCTCATGTGTTAAGTACATCTAGAGAGTCTAAATCAACCTTGGAATCCTATGTGCCCACACACGTCCTTGTGTGTTTGAGGATTGGCTCTGAAGGCTATGGTGTGAGCTTTCAGAAAGGATAGGAAGATCATTGATTTATATGAAGAAGATTCAAGGACACTTGATAGGCTGTGAGAGGTAATATCTATTCCTTATATGTGTTATTTAATATATCTATATATGTATGATCCTGACTGGTATTAATAATTTTTAAAAGATCCTATTTCGTTGTGTATTCTGATTTTTATATTTAATAACAACACCACAGACCCCACACCCTTGGCCCCATCCTCTGCCTCGAACCCAGCCCCTGCCCAACCCAATCTACGAGAGGTGTTTGAGATGTTGGAGAGGGCCGAAGGTCGTTAGGATGCCATCCTACAGAACCATACAGTGAACATGGATGTTTTCAAATAGATCTTGAGATTTGTACTATATCAACCGAGAAATGCAGCAGAGGAAACATTAGATTCAGATACTGAATCACTTAATCTACCAAATGATTTGAGGTTGATGATATATGCACTCCTCCAGTTGTAGTTTTCACAGAAGATCATGAGAACCCAAGTGTTGTTATTGTAGAACATGGGGATTGAGTTCAAGAGGAAAAGACGTTGGCCTAAGAAATTTGAAGACTACATCGACCCAAAGAGAAAGATACCTCATGTGGATACAACTAATGATGAGCCTTTACTCCTCTACATTTTGAAGAAGCCACTCGGTAGACAATACAGAACGTTATGCAAGTGGCTGCTTGGAGATATCCCCAATCAAAAGATAGGTAATTAACATCATTATCTCAATCTTTGGTTTTTTAATGTTTGTCTGGTTTTTGTGTGCTTATGTGTCTCTTTAATGGTGTCGTTATGTTGTAATGAATTACTGGGCTTTTTCTAGGTTTTCTGGTGATACTCGATAGGGGTTCGATTGGGTAGTTCAATGATGGGTTTTATGGGGTTCGATTGGGTTCGATGGGTTACATCAATAATGGGTTCGATGGGATAATCAATGATTGGTTCTGTAACGCCCTACTACGCTGGAGTCATTACCATGTGGTTTTAAAATATGCATTTGACTCGCTAATTGAGGTGCTATACCCAAAACCGTGATTGAATTAAGGTAAGGATTTATTTAATGAAATGTTAATATAAAAGGTTTGGACATTCATTAAGATCATAAAAGAGTTAAATTGGAATCCCAAAATATTGTTTGAAACATATTTACAACTCAAAAGTCATTATACAGTTGACCTAGGTGACAAAATTAGACATTTACATAGCATTCCTCAAAACTACCACATCCATGGGGGCCAGGAAGGCCAAACATGTATGCACTGCTCCATGCCCTCCAACCCATGCTTGGTCAACCTTACCCTTGCCCTTACCTGCACCATAGAGCACCCATGAGCCAAGGCCCAGCAAGAAAACTCCACAAACGTATCATATAACAATATGTTTTAGTAAATGCATAACTAAATAAGCACAACAGACAATTCACTACAGTGACCTGAGCCGATTGAGGTGCATTACCAGGCACCAAGTTCACGGTCCTAACCGAGCGGGTGAGTACAACACCCTTAGATGGCCATGCCATGGCAGCCTACATTCAACATGCTTATTACGATTATGGCCATTTCCGATCCCGATCCTTGCCGCTCAATCACATCACATATATATCACAGTAGTTGCAAACATTTATACATAACACTAAATATAATACAAGAAAAAATAATCGGGCCATGCCCTGCTCTACGGGCACAGACAGTTTTCTTACCTGAATTCTGCAAACCCTGGATAAGCAGCCTAGATACAATATCTGTCAACTACTCGGATTAGCCCTAAGTCACAATAATATGGAACTTCCTCCAATCTCAGGTAAATAATGACTTACGAGCCTAGCTCTAGTCCATGGGGCCTTGGAATTTACTAAACCGAGTAGTAGGATCCTTCTCGAGCCCCTAAGTTTGAGTTCTTGAGTTCAAAAACCCTAATTGGTAACCATTTACTATTCGAGCTGCGACGCTCCTCAGAGGCGTCGTGGCCCACTAAAAGTCAGACAGCAACCTAGGCATTTTCCTGGAGACGCGCCGTTGCGCGCCCTGCCCAGCGCTGCGGTGCTAAGGTGGTTCAGCGAACCCCCTTAGGCCTCTGAGTTCATGCGGGCCACATTGCTCAAGAATAGCACCACGGCGCAACCACGCGAACCCAGTTTTTCCCAACTTTTTCTCTTTCTTTTCCCAACCAAATTCACTAAAATTCATCCTAATCAACAACTAAACCCAGAATTACATCTGGAACTCATATCAACACAACACGGGCATCTTAATTACCCTGGAAACTATTCCATACTCTCACCAAAATGCAAAATCAGACTAAAGTTTAAACCTAAAGAAAACACTTAAACCACCACAGAAAATCCACAAAAATCAGAGTAAAAACCTTACCTCAACTAAGAATTTCGATCCCTGATCTGTTCCACTTAATCCTAGCTTCAATCCCTAATCTTCAAGTTTCTTTGTACCCAAAAATCAAAGCTCACCAAGGTATCAAGAGGAGAAGAGAGTAATGAAAAGAGAGAGGGAGATAGTGTTGAGCTGAGTTTTGGTGACTAAGTGTACCCGTAGTGTTTTTGGAGGGTTCTTAAGTTATCCCTTGGCACCAAAATGACCCAAGTGCCCAGGTCAATTCTTGCTCTTTAACGCCGCCAAGGGAAAAATAGTCATTAGCCACATTTCCCGATAATTCCTCGAGTAGTCCTATAAATCACCAATTAATCCTGGTATACCCAAATAATTACCCGTTACTTGATTAACCCCGAATACGCGCTACGTTCCTAAAATACCCCTAGGCTCACCCCGAGTTGGGTATTTGACCCTATTGTGACTATTATGCTAATCTTCTCACCATGACCGCCTCGAGCCCAATATCAAAAATATACCCACATAATAATGTGGTATCCGTCGTAACACTCACATAATTACATTTATGCCCTTAACGGGCCAAAATTACAAATATACCCTTATTAACCAGAACGGGCCCACATGCATATTTAATACACATTAACATTCATATATATTCATATTATAGTATAACTTAAGTAATCAACTAATGGTACACATATATCACAATTGATTCACCTAATAATGCAATTCAATCATTTATAGCCCTCCTGACACGCTGATCAAGGCACCAAGCCTTGTTAGCAAATTTGGGATGTTACAGGTTCATGGGGTCGATGGGTTACATCAATGATGGGTTCGATGGGGTTTTGATATGCATGTATCAGGAGTTCTGGTGTTACTTGATAGTGGTTCGATTGGAACTTTATTTTCATGTGATTCCATTTTGATACTAATGCAGTTTATATTGATTGTTTAAAATTTATGTTTTTGTTAACAATGGAGAATGTGGTGCATACGCCATCAAGTACATCGAGCATCTATTGGAGAGGCTTCCTCTTGACACAATTTGCGATGCTAACATTGAGTTGTTCAGGAACAAGTGGACAACTGACATATGGTATCAAAATGTCAGGCCTAGATCATTGACACACCTCCAGCATGTTTTTTTGTTATATATAATTTTTAGTAATTTTTTTATTCTATTCATATCATTATTTTCCCTTTTTTGTTTTCTCAATGTATATATGAACAAACAAATGCACCCATCCCTTATTATTATTGGGGAAAAATTCATGATTTTTGCTTTACATTTATATTGTTAATACCCATGGAGCACCAATCGAGCATTCATCGATAAATAACTTAACATGAAAAATTAGAATCAATAGGCAAGCTTCAAGCCACCATTGAGTATGGATCAAGCAGCCATCAGGCATGCATCAAGAAAAAACCTAACAAGATAAATCAGAATCTATAGGCTAATCCATCGAGCATGCATCAAGAAAAAACCTAACAATATAAATCAAAATCAGTAAGCTAATCCATTGAGCAGCCATCGACCATGCATCATGAAAAAACCTAACAAGTTAAATTAGAATTTGTTGGCTAATCCATCGAGTGTGCATCGAGAAAAAACCTAACAAAATAAATCAGAATCTGTAGGCTAATCCATCGAGCATGCATCAAGGAAAAACCTAACAAGTTAAATTAGAATTTGTAGGCTTATCCATCAAGCAGCCATTGAGCATGCTAAAACATAATCTACATTCAGTTCCATCGAGTATACATCGAGCAACCATCGAGCATGCATCAAGCACCCATCAAGCAAATCACCATAGACTTAGAAAAAAAAATACAGCCAGAAACCAGGGGTAAATAGGTCTTTTAGATTTTTAATAAAATTCCATGGGAAATTTAGATTCAATAAAATACAATAAAAATTAAATTCAAAGTCTAGCTTTACATGAAGACTTGGTGTTGCCACGACTACCGCTTCTACAACACTTACGCTCTTTCACAACTTTTTTCGCCGCCAGATGGAAAACGTTTTTCCTTTGGTCTTCCTAACTTTTTTTCTTTTGACGACCAACTGGTTGTTTCTCTACAGGTACACCAACTTCCATATTCTTAATGTCATCTAGAATTATCCAATCATCCTTGTTCCCACATGGGTAAATGGTTTCTTTTTACAACTCCCTCCATGACTCAATGGTATAAAACGGGGAACACAAAGAGTAAATATTCACACCACCGTCGAGAGTTGTTGCCACTGCATGGACCCAAGGTATTCCTATGAGCTGAAACACACCACATGAGCATGATTTCATCATCAAATTCACCTCAGCATCATCGTCTCCATCAGCTACATGAAATTCAAACTAGCCAATGGCGTAAACATTCATGAACCTTCCTTTGTCAGCAGTTTGTGACAAATCTGCCTCCATCAGGGGTGATAATTTGGTGGTACTCTTCTGTGACTCACTGTGTCGTTCAAAAAACTAGGACTAGAGTGTGAACCAAATGAATTCCAAAAAATTAGTAACTAGAAACAATCTTGCATCCCTAGTTTTGTTGTTAAAGCTTTCAGCGTAGTTGCTTGTCAATATATTGTATCTATTCCCATGAAAGAAAGGATGAGACCAATTAGCAAAACCAATTCCCTCCAGCTATGGTAGGATCCATTTGCTTTATATTTTCAATATGCATTTGAAATTTTGTCTTCCTCCAGGCATAGGACGCTGCCCACATCTCATTGTGGCAATGATCAGTCTTGAACTTAGCTTTTACATTCATACTGATGTGATGGTAGCATGCACCATGGTAGGCATGAGGAAAGACAACCTCTAGAGCATGAATAATGCTAGCATGCTTGTCTAATACGAAAGCCAGGTCATTAATGTCTCTAATGGCTTCCTTCAACTTCGTCATGAAATATTTCCAAGAGTTGTGGTTCTCACTGTCCACCAACCTGAAAAAGTAGGATGATAGCTTAGAATAGGAATCTTCAAATGTCCCTACAATATACATAAGTGCCTTCTCTCTACATCTCCATGCCTTCTCACAACTGATATCAATCCCGTAATTTGTCTTCATATCATCCCTTATGTTGTTTGCCATGTAGTTGGTCCCATCAACTGTGTATTTGTTCTTTATCAAGTGCCCAATGACCCACGGTGCTGCTTGACAATGATCTTTCTGCCGCACCACTAGTGAGCATGTATGTACACTATTGTACACTGTGATCTCAAACATGGAGGACAGCGGTAGTTTTTTCCTTCTCAGTCTCCAACCATAGTCAGGATCCTTGCAAGTGATATACCACACATCAGTACCATACTTCTTCACCACAAACTCAAAATTATTCTTCATTGCAAATAGAGCAGCTTTGGTTTTCAAATCAATATAGTCCTCAAAATTCCTCCAAACGTGTAATTCTCCCAGCGGTGCACCGAATGATGAGCTATGTGTTTTACCAGAGGCCTCGGTATCTTCTTTTATATACATTGGGGCACTCCATCTACGGTGATATTCTCTTGAAACAATTGTCTCCCTTGAACTAGTGTTATCTTCTGTTCTAGCAGGACGTCTACTGCTTGTGGCAGGTGTTCGACGTCCTTGAGTTGGTAGCTGTGCCTGTGCAAGAGAAGGTCCTACCTCTTCTTCTACTTGTTGGACTTGCAAAATGTGTAACCTCTCATTTGACACATTTGCATTGTAATACGCTTCCGAATCATCCCTGGAACCATCCTCGTTATCTTCAAAGAAATTACCAATTGAATCGTCATTCACATAGGGGTTGTACTCATATGATTCAAGCACATTAGTGTGACCTCCAGTAGATATATCAAGTTGAACACTAGCCATCGGATCAGTAACTGGAAAAAAAAAGTGCCCACATCACTATTAACATGCTTGCAACTGCTACCTGTAGGAGATGGATCAACATTGGTCTTATTCATATAAGGAAATTTGTTCTTGAGATGTTATTCCAAAGAATACACGAATATCAAGATCATTCATGACATGAACTGATGAAAATGGTTGGTTTCAACCCATACACCTCTCTATCCACCTAAAATGTCTATTGTTGTATGTCAAGTAGTTGCAAGTAAGTTACATCATTCTCCATCGGTATCACTGTACATTGAGCATCCTTAAAATACCATTTCCTACCATTTGTTTTCCAAATATCGTTGTAAGAAAAAAATACACAAAAAGTAGAACCTAAAATAAATAAAAAAATACCCAGAATCAATAAGTGAAAAAAATCAACTACCATCGAGCATGCATCAAGCAAGCCTCGAGCAGCCATCGAGCAACCACAACACACATACATATAAGAAACAACATCAAATTTGCATCATGCAAGCATCGATCATCAATCGAGCACACACAACACACATACATATAAGAAACACAATCGAGCCTACATCGAGCATCCATCGTGAGACCTTTGCATACATATAAGCAACACAATCGAGCCTGGATCGAGTAGTGTTATCCCAAAAATTTGGCATATCTGACATGTCACTAAACTTGGACACGTGGAGCAGACTGGGTAGACCCCCCAGCAAGTTAGTTGGTGTATACTTGCAGGGTATACGACAAGTTACTGGTTGACATACTATCTCAAGAGACTTAGCTAGTCAATAGGACCCCCAAAAAACTTGTTGGTCAGTATAATGGTCACCGCTCGATATGCTTGCCAGAAGAGTAGTTGGTCGATATGACGGACAGACATACTTGCTCGGATGAAAGTAGTTACACTCTCCTATTAGCTCTCCATAAGAATTGCCCCACCATCCGCAAAGAGCATCTAACAGCCCAGAAAGCTCGGTCAAAGCTCCTAGAGTATAGGGATTGTTTCCCATCAGTTATGCTCGGGCGCAACCGCTGGGCGACAGGATCAGTATAAATACAAACCATTCACCACAGTGGAAGGGGTTCACAAAATTTCTTACTAACAACTACTAGAAATATATCGAGCAGCCTAGCTTGGTACTTAGCAGCGTTTCTACCATTCTGTATTGTTATTTACACCTACAAATCTACCTGTGTTCTTTGGTTATCTTGTGTAAACCCTTAAGATCAATACAAATCTAAGAAGAAGTAGGTCATTACCAACTTTTGGGGTCGAACCTCTATAAATCCCAGTGTTCAATACAAATTTATTGCTCATTATTATCAGGTTCTGGACTCATTTCTGATTCATTGATTGTCTAATTGACAGCTCTCTAATTAATTATTTGACTCCGCATCAGTTGGCTAAAAAATTAGTCAACATTTTGGTGCTTTCATTGACATCCTAAGACAATCACATTCAGATTATGTTGCTGCAAGGATGGTAGTCTCAACCAAAAGGTCAAGCCAAGAGCCTCCAAAGCCTGAGGCTGAAGTCTCTCACCAAGTCCCATCAATGAGAAATTTCAATGGGCAGCGAAGTGATTTGCCGCCTAGGAATCCATCTGGTGTCAGGGGAAAACTGCTGGGCCCACTTCACCAAGACGCGGAGCTTCTGCCTCTGCTGGAATCACCCATGTAGGAAAGTTAGGTAGAGCTGCTACACGAGGTACCAACCAGCCAGGACCTAGAGCTAGAGGTCCTAGACGGTATGAACCCCACGTAGATATTGAAGGACTAGACCCTAAGTTTGATCAGATAAGGGATGTCATTAAACATATGCAAGATCAGCTCGCCACCATGAACCAGAGGTGATCTACTGCTCAGGAGGCCCTTAATGAGGCTTTCAAAAAACAAAGGAGAGACTTCAAAGAATGGATGGATTGACATGCCCTGGAGGTGCAAGCCCATCAGGAGGACATGGAGCACTAGACTAGAGAAGTTGTTGAATCCATCCACAATTATATGCAACAGTAGTAAACCCATGGTATGGGAACTACAGCTGGAACTACTGCCCAAACCAACAACGTCCTCCTGTTTTTGGTTTCAGTAAAGGTGTCATGTATGGACCAGAGACTCAACCTCAGAATAGGAATCAAGGTTAAGCCAGGAGTCATAGATCTGGTTGGGGCGCTCAAGCCAATAACAATAGGCGACCCATACCAGCGGATGAATAGGTCCTACCAAGGCGTGGCATAAGACAGGACCAAGCCAGAAACTTTCGGCCAAGATCTCAGGGCAATGGTCGTGACAAGAATCCTGGTGCTGCAAGACAGGACGACAACCCCCGAGCTCCAGCGGTGAATAAAAGTGCTCAACCCCAAAACTACCAGCAGCAACTTGGTTGGTACAGACAGCATCAAGAATACCAACTAAGATCCCGAAGAGATGACCTGAAGGTTAGTAGCGCATATAGCCCCCATTATGCAGATGGATATGACAATGATGAGGCAGCAAGCCAATTTTGCCAACAAAATAACTAAGGCCAATAGAATAATCAAGGTCAGAGAGGTAACCAGCCCAAAGGACCATTTCTCGCACAAGGGCAGGATATCCCGAATAACCAACCACCTCAAGGTGGAGGGTTTAAGGGAGTACTTCCATTACCAGGCCGAGCAGACAGCCAGAATGTCAAGGGCAGACCTCGGCCAAACTTCATTTTCAACCGAATGGGCCCCATGGGAGGTGAAGACCTTAAGGATACTCTTAATCAAAGCAAGGAAAATTGGGATTCGAACAACATAGCTCTACCTAAGTTTGTTCAAGACCCGAGAGTGGATGAGGTCTACAATGCAGCACAGCCCAGGTAGCTGCAGACCCTAATGTCCAAGCCCAGTTGGATCTGTTAACCCGACTAGTAAGGTACTTAATAGCCCCCAAGTTATCAGATATTGAAATGGAGAGGTAGAGAGGTTCCCAATTTTCTGAATGTATTAATCAGTTGCCCATACCTGTCAAATTCAAAATGCCAACATGAAAGATGTACATTGTACTAGAAGAACCAGTAACTCATGTTCATAACTTTGAACTACAAACTTATTTACAGGGAGTTCGGGATGTTTCCAAGTGCAGGATCTTCCCGGCCACCCTGTCAGAAATCGCCCAGCAATTGTTCTTCAAGCTATAGCCAGGGTCGATTACATCATGGGATGGATTTGTACGCACATTCTATTCCCAATTCTCCTCAACAATGCCCCTTCTCGCTGAGCTGAATGACCTGGTGGACATAAAACAAAGAGATAATGAACCTTTGAAGGACTACATTCAACGTTTTATGCAAGAAGCCACAAGAGTGAAATTCCTTAGTGATGACGGTAAATTGATAGCCATCAATTCGGAAGTTAAGGTATAGAGTCTGTTCTGGAGCAGTTTGAAAAGGAAGTCTACACGCACCACCCATGAGTTTCTTGATCGAGCAGAGGAATTCATCAAGCTTGAGGAGGCCAAGCAGAAGGTGGATAATCCAACTTAGACAGCTACTGAGCAGGGGAAAATAGATGTTGGGAATACAACTAACCCTACAAAGGGAGGAAAGAATGGGGCTAAGAATGGAAAATGCAGTAATGGGGCTGGAAGTAGCGGTAACCAGAATGACAATAAGAAACCTAAGACCGCCGAGCAGCCCAAGCCACGGGAATATGTTCCTAAATTTACTACTTACTTCATCCTATGAGAGACCCAGGTGGATGTTTTTAATGCCACACATGCTATCGTACCGTACAGAAGACCTCCACCAATGAGGAAGGATGTTAATAGACGGGATATGACTAAGTGTTGTCGGTTTCACAATAATTATTGTCATGAAACCAATGAATGTAACCACCTGAAAAAGGAGATAAAATTCCTCATTCAACAAAACAATGCTCATCTTAAGAGGTATGTACGGCTGACTACCGACCAGCATCCTTAATAGCCTCCTCAGCAACAGTCTCAACAGTATCACAGCAATCAGCCTCTCCTACCACCACCAGTTGCTCTTCGGCTAGACATGATCTACGGTGGACCACATTTGGTTGCCGACTCTAGCAAAGCAAGAGAGAGTTATGAATGTTCCCTTAGGCACGAGCAAGAGGAAGATGTACTGGTTGTCCAGGAGCGTACTCCCAAACAGCCTCACCACGAGTATGAGCCCATAACGTTCAGCGAGGAAGACACAAGTCATGTACATCATCCACATAATGACCCATTGGTGGTAGAAGTACAGATCACTAATATGATCATTGCCTGAACGATGATTGACCATGGGTCATCTACCAACATTCTGTTCAAAAGTACCCTAGAGAGGATGAAGTTAAGCATCAGAGATCTGGAACCATGCGAGCAACTACTGTATGGGTTTACAGCGAATGGAATGGCTCTAGCAGGAAGCATAAGGTTGCCTTTGACAATGGGGATGGCACCTAACATCAACATTATAATGTCTTTTTTCGTGGTAATATACATCCTCTCTCCGTACAATGCCATGATAGGCCGACTAGCCCTGTATGACCTCCAAGCAGTCACTTCAGTCTTCCATCTACTCGTCAAACTCCCAACCCGGATAGGTATAGGATGTCTCAATGGGAACCAACTAGTGGCCAAAGAATGTTATAATTTGTAACGCCCTGGATAGCCTAGACCGTTACACTGTGTACTTATAAAGGTGCAGGACCTGCTAATCAAGTCATTAATTTGAAAACGTGTCACTAAACATGTAAGATCTATGGTTTAAAAGGTTTTGGTCTCAAAAGACTCATTTAGCATATATAAACTGTAGTAACATGGGATCCCATACAAAAACAAAGTTAAAGAAAGTTTACAGACTCCCAAAAGTACATGAGGAACCACTAGCCATACTAAGGCCAAAACAGACAGTCTTCATGTTCCATGTCCTTGCCTAGATCTCAACCGTGGCGGCCGAGCACCTGGCTATGTACATTCCGCTCATTGAGCTCTCCAGTCAGGGCTGATCTAACTTGCCCTTGCCTTTACCTGCACCACGTAGCACCCGTTAGCCAAGGCCCAACAAGAGAACATTATAGATAACTTAAACAATAACAACATGCAAATAGCTCAATAAGCATGTATACTCATCAGGTAATCCACAACAGATATTCAACATATACAATCCAATACAGGATACATTCTATCACATATAATATTCACATCACATAATATTCAGGGCTGACGACTTAGGTCGCACCCTCTGTTTAACCCACTGACTCTGGCCTGCTTAAACCAAACTCAGTGTATAAGCTGTCCTCGGATACCAGTGTACGAGTCGCGCCCTGTGCGCTAGTGAGACCCTTGGCACCCTTAGGCCGTTGGTTCACTAAATGGCTTGCATGGCATAATACCATCCTTTCAAGCATCTAAAATAGGGAGCCCTTAGTCCCATCATATATATTCTACCGGGTGCAGTTTTCTTACCTTTAGTCTGTACGGTTATCGAATTACGAGCAACGCCCCTCAAGCACGATCTGTTCCCGAGCCTAAGCTTTTATCACCTAGTCACAACCAAAGTATAGGGTTCCATAAATACTCAAATATAGGTTTCCAGTTACAAAACTAACTCCCGGGACTCCTAATTCCACCAAGCACGGTGATGAAACCAAACCCGAGCGCACTTGACCACTTTCCCACGCTTAAAACCCTCAAAATCTCAAGTGTGCAACCAAGGGCTGCGGCCCCCAAATCCTAGCCGCGGCCCTTCCCCAAAACAGAACCTATTCCCTCACTGAACCACACACGCACCGCGGCCCTTGCCTTGGGCACCGCGGCGCACCCCCTTGGCCAAACCCCCTTGTCTTCTTTGCAAGCTAGGGCCGCGGCCCTCCCCTTCGAACCCAAATTTTACACCATTTCAAAGCTCAGAACTTCATCTTAAACCATCCCAAAACTTCCCAACTCTTAACCAATTAATTCCCAACTTCTTTAGCATGATCTAAACAACATAATTCCCAAGAAAACACAGCCTAGCACACTCTAATCACCTCCTTTCAACTTCTGAAACCCAAGTGCTAAAAACACTCAAACTAGCCACCTAAACTCAATTTAAACCTCTAAACCAGAAGTTAAAACTCACCTTTGCTGTAGAACCACTTCACCAAGCTGTAGTCAAGTCAAGTCCCCAAATTCCCTTCTTTAATTCTGCCTTAAAACACCAAAACTGACTTGTTTCAACACTTAATCAAAGTCCAGAATTCTAACCACAGAGAAGAAAATTAAGAGCTTACCTTAACCCTGTTTTGATGCTTGATAAATCCATGAGCTAGACCCCCAAATCCACACCTCAAATCTCAGAATTCCAGCTAGTTTCCCATTTAGTTTTCTGTGTTTTTCTTTGCTTGGTTTCCCTTGAACGTGCAAGTGAGCTGAGACAAAATGCTTAGGAGGTTTGTGTTTTCTTCTAAAAGCTTCCTAAGGTCTATCTCACATATTAAATCAATCCCGAGGCTCGGGGTGCTGGAACCGTCCCCGGGGCCAAAATGGTAAAATCCTCCAATATTCCCACCCAGACATTCCAACCTCAAATATATCTCCATATATTTATTTTCATGTCCCGATAGTCCAAATCACTGCCCGCTATCTAAAAGTTTCCCCGACTTCTCCAAAGTCATAACTTAAATCCTATTGTGACTTTTCCCGCTATCTGACCCTAGAATCGCCTTGAGTCGTGCTCAACGAACCTGTCCACATAATAATGTGGTTCTCACATATATCACATATCATATTACCACATAATATAATCAATTATCATATAAGCATTATTAGACATATTATTACTCATTAATTCACAATTATTCCATTAACGCCCTCCTGGCACACTAATCAAGGCCCTTAAGCCTTATTAGCGAATTTGGGTCGTTACATAATTCATCAGTAAACAAGGCAGGGAAGGGAGTTTTCACCGCATAGCCTATAGGGCCCAATCACTAGAAATAGGATGCAGCCCAAAAAGAGGGGGAGGACATAGACCCTCATTTTTGGATATTGATACTGGGGTGGGTACAGTCGAAGAATTAGAAGAGGTCCCACTTGACCCAAAGCACCCGACTAGGGTCGTCAAGGTAGGGAAAGGGTTGTCCAGGAACATAAGATCCGCCTTGATCCAGTTCCCGTGGAACAATCAAGATGTATTCGCTTGGTCTCATGATGATATGGTGGGGATCTACCCAACCATTATAAGCCACGCCCTCAACATCGATACCGAACACTTCAAGCCCGTACAGCAAAAAATAAGGTTATTGGATCCAATGAGGGCAAAGGCATTGAAGGATGAGGTGGAGAAGCTTCGAAATAACAACTTCATTAGGGAAGCCTTCTACCCAGTATGGGTGTCCAATCTCATTTTGGTACTGAAACCTAATAACAAGTGGAGGGTGTGCATCAATTTCACAGACTTAAATAAGTTACACCCAAAAGACTGATTCCCACATCCGAGAATTGACCATCTAGTGGATGCTATAGCCAGCCATGAGCTCTTAACCTTTATGGATGCTTACTTAGGGTATAACCAGATAAGTATGCATCCACCCAACCAGGAGCACACCAGCTTTTGCACAGATGTGGGGTTGTACTGCTATAAAGTTATGTCGTTCGACTTGAAAAATGTTGGAGTCATGTATCAGCGACTGGTAAATCGTATGCACAAATACCAAATAAGAAATAACATGGAGGTTTATGTGGATGATATGTTGGTGAAATCCAAAAAGGTTGGGGGCACATTGAGGACTTGGAGGAATGCTTCAACATCTTGAGGCAGTATAGAATAAATTGAAGCCCCTAAAGTGCTATTTTTGGTGTAGGGTCGGGAAAATTCCTGGGATTCATAGTGAACTCTAGAGGAATTGAAGCAAACCCCGAGAAGATAAAGACACTATTGGACATTCCCTCACCAGCCAGGATCAAGGATGTGCAGAGCCTAATAGGACGCATAGCAGCACTCAGCAGATTTGTGTCCATATCCATCGATAGGTGTATTTCATTTTTTAATATCCTCAAAGGCACAAAGAAATTTGAATGAACCGAGGAGTGTGAACAAGCCTTCCAAGCTCTAAAGCAGCAACTGGCACAACCTTGATCCTTTCAAAACCTTTAGAAGGTGAAGAACCATGCATATTCCTAGCAGTGACTCAACACGCTGCCAGTGTAGTCTTGGTTAGAAAAGAAAACAAGATTAAACATCCAGTCTACTATGTTAGTAAAAGGTTGGTCGAAGCAGAGAGCAGATTTCCTATAATTGAAAAATTAACTTACTGCCGGTCCTTTCGTCCAGAATACTTCGCCCATACTTCTAAGTTCATCCCATAAAGGTTCTTACCGACCAACCATTGCGCCAAGTCCTACAAAAGCTAGACACCTCTAGTCGGTTACTCAAATGGTCTATAGAGCTGGGGCAGTATGAAATCACATACCAACCCCGTACAGCAATTAAAGGCTAGGCTCTTGCAAATTTTGTAGCCGAATGTACCGGGTTACCAAAGACACATGAGGAAATGGTCGAGAAATAATTGGAGTCTGGATCACCACCCAGTACAAGTTCTGAGCAGAACACCGAGCCCCCTGTATCTAGCACTGATCATTCTGAAGGAGAACCCCAAGTTTGGAAGCTGAACGTCGATTGCTCATCTACCGACCAACTGTCTGGGGTTGGTCTTTCCCTCATCACACCTGAAGGGAAATGCATCCATTGTGCACTCCATTTTGGGTTTAAAGCATCTATTAATGAATCGTAGTACAAGGCATTAATCACAGGGCTGAGGTTAGCAAGAGAAGTGAAGGCTGAAGTCTTGAACATATACAGTGATTCGCAACTTGTTGTCAATCAGATCCTAGGTGAGTACACTGCTCAAGGAGAAAATGATGGCTTATCTTGACAAGATCAAAGACCTGCTCTCTCAGCTCAAGAAGTACATCATCCAATAGATACCAAGAGAGTAGAATGCCACAGCAGATGCACTGGCTAGACTGGCCAGCAGTGTCATGATGGACAAGACAAACCTAGTCCCTATTGAATACCCGGGCGAGCCAAGTATCAACCTACAAAAAATAGTCCTTCTTATAGACTACACTCCATCCTTGATGATCCTAATTGCAGCTTATCTGGAACACAGAGTCCTGCCAAACAGTCGCAATGAATCCAAGAAACTGATGAGGAAAGCTTCTCGATATCTACTCCTGGACGAGGTTATGTACAGAAGTGGGTTTTCCATGCCATTACTCAAGTGTGTCAACCAAACAAAATTACGACAACGACTCAAGGAGGTACATGTCTGTCTAAGAAGATTTCAAGGCAAGGCTACTTCTAGCCAACTATGAACGAAGATTCCTTTGCATATATTTGAAGGTGTGACAAGTGCCAGAGATTTGCCAAGATACCTCGAATAGCCCCAAATGAGCTTAGTCAAAGGCAAAGTCCATGGCCCTTTGCTATTTGGGGAATTGACCTTATTAGTCGGTTACCAAAGGGAAATGGGGGAGTACAGTATACAGTTGTGGCAGTTGATTACTTCACCAAGTGGATGGAAGCTGAGCCACTGGCAACCATCACTTCCAAAAAAAGTACTGGACTTTGTGGTGAAAAATATCATCTGCAGATTTGGTCTACCACATAAAATAGTGTCTGACAATGGCACCGAGTTTGACAGCCAACTGTTTACTAATTTCTGTGCTAAGCATGGCATCAACAAAAGTTTCTCAGTAGTCTCGCACCCTCAAGCAAACGGACAAGTAGACGCAGTTAATAAAAATCTCAAAGACACTTTAAAGAAGCGTCTAGAAGAGGCTAAGCGAAACTGGCCAGAGAAACTGCCTGAAGTACTCTGGTCATACAGCACTACTGAGCGAACAACTATTGGTGACACCCCCTTTACACTTTCATATGAATATGAAGCAATGCTACCAGTAGAAGTAACTCCACCATCTTACCGGTGTACAGCATACGTCCTAGATTGTAACCACCAATTGCTGGCCGAGTCCTTAGACCAAATTGAAGAGAGACGCAAAAAGTCCAACATATGCTTCGTTGCCCACCAGCAAAAGGTTGCCAGGTACTTCAACTCTAAAGTTAAGGAATGAAAGTTTGACATGGGTGATTTAGTCCTGCGAAGAGTATTCCCAGAAACTCGAGATGCTTCGGCGGGAGTACTGAGTCCAAGTTACAGAGATAGTATCGCCTGGCACGTACAAGCTTGCACGGTATGACCAGGATCTCCAGTTAGTGCCTGTCCTCCATTACTGAAATGGGGAACACCTAAGGAAATACTACCAATAAAGATTACTTTTCAGTTATCGTTGATTGGCCAGTACAGGCACAGATTTCCCCTACCACCGACCAACCAAAGTTAGCTATATTAATTATGAATAGGCATGATTTTCCCATTTATTATAATAATTAATATTTATGACTGTAAGCTACAGTGTAGCAACGCAACTTGTATGGTTAAGTTTTTAATCAATAAGACACGATTTTTGTCCATTTTTACAAACACTACTTTACAATGATTACCTTGCTAAATAGTGATTTATGTCATGGACTGTCAGCAGTATATGAGACCTTTTTTTGGTTTTGGCAAACCCAAGTGGTCTCGGGCAGGTTATTACGAGCAGCTCTAGTCAATTAGCAGGTGACCAAGAGGATAACCCACGTGTTATGAATCTTGCTCGGTCACTTGGGGAGCACCATACTCATACATGGACAAACATAAGAAAAAAGCATGTAATTAAAAGAACTTAAAAAATTTAATCTTTATTAATGTTAAAATGCTTGCGCATTTCTTGGTATATACCAGGCAACAAAAAGAGCCATAAAACAATTATAGTATATAGGGTTGAACAGTTTTTGTTTACAACCCATTCAGAAAAATTGAACAGCTCCGATATACAGATCCGCACAGCTCCAAAAACAGTATATGCTGAGTACCAAGAAAAAATAAAGGCACGAGCAGATATATAGTTAAAATGAGAAGCATTTTATAGAAAAGTAAAAGATTGCTCGAGATTAAAGGCTGCTCAGCTCAACCATGCTATTTTGATCAAAGTAAAAGATTCCTCGAGATTAAAGGTTGCTCGGCTCAGCCATTTTTTTTCTTTGCAAAAATAAAAGAAAAGCTAAAAAGATTAAGTGTTTCAAGGTCTTGAGGCTGGGGAGTTAGTTGGTCTTGAAGCTGATCGGCAGGCAAGTCTTGAGGCTGGTCGGCGGGAACAGAAGTGTCTGCTGAAGCATTCAGACCTGAGGGCAAAGTAGAATCCCCAACAGTAGGATGGTTATCTTGCTTGGCAACAGAGAAAGCATGATCCTTGATAACTGGAACCTATTCGGTGGACACAGTCTGGGCATTGGCTTGTTCTCTCTTAGTACAGTATTTCATAAGCTCATCAAAAGCCTCCCCCAGATAACTGTAATCCACCCCCTTATTGCACACCCAGAAGTCGTAGAAAGTGCTCATGGCAAAAGCCTCCTAGGTCGCGGCATCAGCAACCCTGCCAGCTTTCTCTTCATCAAGGGCCTTCTTTAGTTCATCCCTCTCTTCCTGAACGACTCTCCCCTCAGCAACATTCCTCATGGAAATGTCCTTCAGCTCATCTACCCTCATCTCCAATCAATTGATATCAAGATTCCTCTACTTGGTGGCAGTCTTGAGCCCCTCATTTTCTTTGGAAATCTTCTCGGTGATCTGAAGAAGATTCCAGACTTGCTCGATCAGCTGAGCAACCATAGAGACTTTGTCCTTAGACTCCTTCACCAAGCCAACCACATGTTTGCTCACCCCCTTAGCTCTATAATGAGCGTAGCTGAGAGTCAGCATACCCTACAATATGAAATGAAGATATTTAGAACAAATAAAAAAAGAGAAAGATTAGTTAAACATCGACCAGATCAATTATTTACCCTAGCAACATCCTGAAGACCAATGCTAGTGATGTAATCCTAGGATTTGATACCGAGGGTATCCATGAATTCAGCTTGGGAGGTGGACACCCTTTTTATATGTCCTTACTAGATGGCCAGGGCTTTCTTCAAAGGCTTGTGGGCCTCCTCTGTAGGGTTTTCAACAGCGCCCTCTTAGGCTCTACTCGAGGTGGCCAGCTCTGGTGTAGGGGTCATACAGGTAACCTCCTTGCAGAAAGTCCTTTACTTTTGCCAGATTTGTGCAACAGTGTCTGCGCCTTTTTTTGAGAGGGAGTCTTATCAGGGGCCTTCTCGACCCATTCGGTAGCTTCAGGAAGTGGGTCAGCTTTCTGATACTTGGTTGAGAAAGCCTCACTGCTAGGACTACTCGTATGCTTTTGGGCAAACTTCTTGAAAAATACGGACGATATATCTGCAAAATGAAAGAAAAAGAATAGTAAAGATGTCGAGCAAGGTAAGAGCTAGAAAAATATCATAATTAAGAAAAAGTAACAACAAGTTGTGAAAAGAGAGTCAGATCACCCTCTTCGGCTCCCCCCGACCAGTCGGTTGCCTCGAGCGAAAGATCCCCATCACTGCTTGATGAGTTTGAATCTACATGTTCTACTACAGCCTGCTTGCCCTTTTCAGGCTGAGGGGCAGCAACAGTTTTGGGAGTAACTTGCTCTACAAGCTCCTTGATAGCGACTCCAGCCGAGCTTCTTGTTCGGTGGGCTATGCAAGGTCTCGACGGAGGAATTGATGACTTGGTTTGCTTCTTGCTAGGTGGTGGACTGGGCAACCAAGTGCTAGATGGGGGTTTCCTAGGCGATTGCCTGGTAGGGGTTGTACCATTAGCTCTTGTCTTGGGATCAGGGTAGAGCCTAGCAAATGCAAGTCTTTCTACAGTGGTCAAGGCCACCAAATCTTTGCAGCAAGGGTCCATGGTAGCTAGCCCTTCTCTCCATCTCTCTGGTGGGGGCCGGCCAGCTGAAGAGGTCATTACAACGAAAGGACGGGTGATTAGCAGTAATGTCTATTGTGACGAAGTATTGGCTGGCATACTCCCCAACCTTCGAGATACCTTCTGTATTCACTAAGTAAATATTGGAGTCTCAGTGGCTAAAGTAAAAATACCCCAACCTGCCTTGTCCAGGGCTGGACTGGAGGTCAAAGAGATAATTTATTTCATGTGCAGTTGGCATTGGCAAGTTTAAGGATTTGTACAAAACATAGAGGGCCAAGAGGAACCGGACGACCTTAGGACTGATTTGGGTGGGGCAAAGCCCAAAATAATCTGCCACACTGCGAAAGTTTGGCAGAAGCGGAAGGGTGGCACCAGCGTTAATATGAAATCTGCTCTAGACGCGGAATTGGGCTTCGGGGTTCTTGGCAGTCTGTATAGCAATAGGTTTGAGGATGGAAACATCTTTGACATTGAAATGCTCTTTTATGTTCTGAAACTGTTTGTCAGAAATAGTGCTAGTAGGAGCTACGTACAGAGGGGCCTCCTCTATCTCTGACACAGCGTTGAGAGTGCCCTCGGGGTAGATCTCTGTGGCGTAGTCCGTTTTGGTTTCCTCTTCCTGCCCTGAGGTGCTCGGCTCTTCCTCAAGGGGTAGGACCTCATGCGCATCCCCGGCAGTGGCACAGCATGCTGCATGGGGATCTTTCTCCTCCGTACAACGGTTAGTTTGTTTGATGCAGGCCATTGATTATTTCAAGTGGTGAGTTATAAGCTGGCTCGGTGGTCACCTTCCCTCTTCTCACACAAGAAAAAGGGAAAGGAGCACTAAACAATACTGGTTGGTAGGGATGTCATAGGTTATACCGACAAGCATAGAACAAACACGGTACGGCATACCGAACATCAGATAGATCAGATCAAAAGCAAGAAAACCCAAGAAAGTGGACCCCAAAGAAGTTTTTCAAGTGTTGTTCTTGGTTCTCTTCAAGAACACCGAACGTAAATCAACAAAGAGTGGACTTTAAAACCCGGTTTTTACAAAGTCAGAGGTTCAAATAGGTTACCCGAGCCGAGGGATGCACAAAATATTCATCTATTTACAGATTCAAACAACATGCATTCAAGAAATCTAAGGATTTATCAAGAATATTACCCATGGTGCCAACAAAAAAAAATAAAGAAAAAAGAAAGCATTTTGCATGAATTACAGGAAATAACAAAAGGGAAAATGGAAGACTTTCTGGTAGCAAGTGGCTGGAGCGAGTGCGGCGTGAAGAGCCTCAGTAGAGCACCATTAAGCAATGGTCGGTATGGGAGTTTGAGGTTCAAAGAGCTCCAAGCCCTCCTCCCCAGACACGTCAGCATGTCCTTCTAATCACATCGCCTCAATCGTCAGGTACTCCAGCCACTTTTTGGTAACTGCGCGGCACAAGTAGTGGAGGAACATTATGACGCTTTATGGTTCCAAAAAGAGGCGAGAAAAAACTGAAAAGTCATTTCTTGGAAATACTAAGACTATTAATTACACCAAGTGTTATGCCACGTAGCAAGGTGCATGCACCCCTGACCAAGCTGGACGGTATGGTCCCCAAAAGAAAAGTTTTGATGCTACCTTTACAACATTGCAAACTTGGTGGGAAATTGTTATCCCAAAAATTTGGCATATCTGACGTGGCACTAAACTTGGACACGTGGAGCAGACTGGGCAGACCCCCTGGCAAGTTGGTCGATGTATACCTGCAGGGTATACGACAAGTTACTACTCGACATACTATCTCTAGATACTCAGCTGGTCAATAGGTCCCCCAGAAAACTTGCTGGTCAATATAATGGTCACTGCTTGGTACGCTTGCTAGAAGAGTAATTGGTCGATATGACACACATACATACCTACTCGAATGAAAGTAGTTACACTCTCCGATTAGCTCTCTACAAGAATCGCCCCAACACCCGCAAAGATCGTCTAATAGCGTAGAAATCTCGGTCAAAGCTCCTAAAGGATAGGAAAGCAACCATCTGCAAGAGTGTAGGAATTTTTTCCCACCAGTTATGCTCGGGCACAACCCCTAGGCGACACGATCAGACTAAATACAAACCCTCCACCACAGTGGAACGGATTAATAAAAATTGCTTGCCGACCAGTACTAGAAATATACCGAGCAACCTAGCTTGGTACTTAGCAGCGCTTCTGCCATTCTGTATTGTTATTTACACCTAGAAATCTACCTGTGTTCTCTAGTTATCTTGTGTAAACCCTTAAGATCAATACAAATCTAAAAGGAAGTAGGTCATAACCAATTCTTGAGGCCAAACCACTATAAATCTTGGTGTTCTTTATTATTTATTGTTCATTATTATCAGGTTATGGACTCATTTATGATTCATTGATTGCCTAATTGAAAGCTCTCTAATTAATTATTTGACTCCACGTTAGTTGGCTGAAAAACTAGTCAACAAGCATACATCGATCAACAATCGAGCATACAAAACGACATGATAATGAACAATACCATTGAGCCTACATCGAGCAACCATCAAGCATACAAAAAACATGCTATTGAACAACCCCATTGAGCATGCATCGAGCAACCATCATGCATACAAAAACCCAGAAAAATGCAAAAAATGCAGATCCAAAAAAATTCGAAAACAAACAACCAATTTGCCCCTGGTGATTCTGTTTTTACTGAGAATCGATGGGGGCCCAGGTTTGCTATCCCTTACCACCCATCAACTCCTAGTTCTGAATCGCCTTTCACTCAAAACCAACGATTGATCCGTGAACACAAACAACGGTGCAAGCAAGAGAATATACAAGTTCTTTTTCGATGTCAAATTGATGAGGTCAAAAAAAGACAAAGGAAGAGACTCCGAGTGCCAGCCTATCCTGACCTAGATCCCGAGATCCGACCTATTCCATTAGACTCCAAACTCAAAGTTACCATAGCCTTTCCTCCTAGTGAGCTCATATTCAATCTTATGGAGGATCCTTCTAACCAGCTGCCCAAAGCCCCCAAATTCCTTTCTATCTCAGTCTTGGAGAGTTCTTTCTTCGAGGCTGAACACTACCAAAGTTCCATTACTTCAACCTGAAAATTTTCTGAGCTACTCTCTTGTCATGGGTTGAAGCTTTCTGAGAAGTTAGTTTGTCTCCCTGCCAACTCCGACAAGAGGAGCTGCTTGCTCTTAGAGAAGACAATCTAGAAAGAAAAGTTAAGCTCGTGGCCTGGAGCCGTGAGCACTTATGAGTTGGGGCCTTACTACCCTTAAAAGACTACTTCCGGAGCTTTCTGGACTACGCTGGCATAGCTCCGTTCCAACTCCAGACGAACTCGTACAGGGTTTTATCTGTGCTGAAGTCGCTGTACAAGGAGATGAAGTGGGAGGAGCCTAGAGCACACGAGATCTTGTACCTTTTTTGTAGCGTCCCAACTTTGCTAATAAGGCTTAGGGCCTTGATTAGCATGCCTAGAGGGCAATAAGTGGTTTATTATGTTAATGTGTGAATTTGATGAGAATGTGATTAGAGATGCATGTTTAGGTGAATTAAATATGCATGTGGGCCCCGTTTGGTTGTTAGGGCATGTTTGTAATTTTAGCCCGTTGAGGGCATAAATGCAATATTTATGATTATTGTGAATATTGTGATATACTTTTGTTGCACGATCCGAGACAGTCCTAGGGAGTGTTTTAGCTAGAAAGTCACAACGGGGTCGAATACCCGACTCAGGGCGAGTCGAGAGGTATTTCGAGCATTAGACATTTTATTGGGTTATCGGGTGCTAACCGAGATTTTCGACAACTATATTAATGAACAATATTTACTGATAATAATAATGAAAGTAGAATATCGACACGAGGTTTTTACGTGGTTGGGGCGTTAACTAGCCTTAGTCCACGATTCTATATATTAGATCTATAAGAAGCTTTTACAATGGAGTTCTCTAACTCTATCTGAACAGAGTTTCTGCCTTTTTTTCCCTCCTTTTTCCTCCTCTTTTACGTTGTTCCACAGCTTATATTTATAAGTTGAGGAGGACACCGGGTCTGGGCCGGATCCGACCCGGGCCCATCAGAGGAATGTGCACAAGGGGCCTTTCTAGTGGAGGCCCAATATAAAAAGGTATACAATACCCAAAATTCAAACCAGCTAAGGCCCAATTAGTTGACCTGAGACATAAGCCTTCGCCAGACAAAACGGCACTTTGGCTCTGACCACTTCGAGTCACGAGGATGATTCAGGAGACAAGACCGGTCAGGGTACTTGGCTGCGCAGTCCTGACACACCAGTGGACAATCCCAAGGCGACCTTTTCTGCAGGATAAAAGTGGGGGGACAACGCCCACGCGAAATGAGGCGGTTTCAGGATCTTGGACGCCTGGCCCTTCAACTGGGGACCGGACCATACCAAGCTCCGGGACAGGGACGCGTAGGCCTTGACGCTCCGGGCGCTCCGGACACCGCCGGGACCGTCCAAGCTGAAGATGAACCCAGAGGGACGTCCCGGACCCTTCCAAACGGGCCCAGTCTGTAGTCCCTGGGCCAGGCCCAAATGCCGAGTCGGTCCCCTGACCGTGGGCCAGGGCGAAGGCCCAAAGCCCTTCCAGGAAATGGGGATAACATTTACCCCCCAAGCCTTCACCCGGACTAGCCGGGAGGAGGGTTGCACCACCCTTGCGGTGCTCGCCAAGTCGTCTCCCCAGTTCCTGTCCGGGCTAGGAGGCTTGGCCGAAAGACCGCGACAGTGGCGGGTGGCTTAGCCCGGATCGTTTACCGTGATCCGGGGATGTTTACCTTTGGCCCGCTTTAGGAAAAAATGACACACATGTCGCCATGTGATTGTTGCAAGGGCCTCGAAGAGTCGCCTAGGCCTCCCAAAGGCCGTTATGCCTAGACTAGGGTGTCAGCGCACGTCACGAGGCGTCCCATCCACACGGGGGGGAGTCATCATTAATGTCCCTGGAACGAGGTAGACCGTAGGATGGGGCGTCCTTTGGCATCCGCCACTCCTGGACCGTTGGATTAGAGGCGTCGAGGATCCAGACCAAAAAGACTCATAAATGCCCCCTGCGCGATTCTTGATCGTCGGATGAAGAGGCACCTGACCGTTGGATCGTGGGCCAGAATTTGGGGGCTGATATAAAGACTCCCAGAGAACAACATTTGGCACTTTTCCATTTTCGAACCAGCTTAAGGAAAAACCCGAACGCTTGTTAGAGCTTTGCATGTCCGACCTTGCCGACGAACTACTCCGCCGCTTGCTAGTTCTGCGCCACCGCCTGTTTCCCAGAGCCTCAACCTTCGTTCCTCAACCCGACGGCCTTTCTCGGGTTTGTCCTATCGAAGAATTACTGCATCGGCTGTGCCACTTCAAGAATGAAGTTCTGCCATCCTTACGGTCGGACAGCCACCAGCCTCAGCGGTCGACACCACACAGTAAGTCTTTTCTAACTCTGTTACCAACTTTGTGAACTTATGCTCTCTAGATGCATGTGCCTAGGCCCTGTGCTTTAGAATTTGTTAGGAAGGCTGCCTGGTTTGGGTGGCACCGTGCTCGGATGCTTCCCGGACAAAGGGTGAACCTTAGTAGCCTTCTCTCCCGATCAGGGTCCCGGGGCTTTTTGGGGTCCCGGGCCTGGTCCGACGGGACTCCAAGCTGTCCTTAGGAGACTCCCTGTACCTCGACCGACTTTTTTGGGTTTAGGTACTGACTGCTTGGTCTTTCTTTCTCTGTTCCCAGATCGTCAATCATGGCCACGGGCGTTACACTCCATTCCGAAGAAGAGGTCAATAGGGCCCCTGTAGTCGCTCCCGGATCCAAGACGCCTACAGGCAACAGGTGGGAAATGGACGTAACGACCAACTCATTCCGGAACTACCGGATGATGCTGCTCCTAGAGATGAAGCTGGGCATCGAATCGACTCCGGGCCTCTTCCACAATCGCATGGCTAGGCTAGAGGAACGGGCGCATACGTCCGTGGATGGATTCGAGGCTTGGAGCGCCGGACATATTAGCGCGGGAGCTAGGCTCCCGCTTCATGACTACTTCGTTCGGTTCCTGACATACGTGGGGTTCGCACCTTTCCAACTGCTGCCGCAAGCATACCGTCTGCTTGCTGGGTGGAAGGTGTTTTATGTCGCGAAGGAGATCGCGGAGCCCACTCCGGTGGAAGTCTTGTACTTCTACAAGTTGGTGCCGCAAGTCAATGTTAAAAACAAGAGCTTGGATGGCTTTTACAGGCTACAGCTGCGGAGTGGCTACCCTGCTCCTACCAGTACCTGGAAGCACCCTCCGGATGTCAGGCATTACTAGTTCATGACATCTAGGTTCCTTATTGACAAGAACCCCACGCTGCTGCTAGACTTCCAGCGAGTGGGTAAGTATTCCCCCGGACCCTCTCTTTTATTCATCTTTTGCTTCCACCTCTTATCGTATCTTCCGGGTCGCAGGTCCCTTCATTCAAACCCCCCTTACCGAGTTTCTCCTGGAAAGGAGGAGGTTCTATGCCAAGCTGACCGCGGAGGAGCTGGACGTTGGGGGCTATGTCAATGATAAAAACCTCCGACTAATAGGGTTGTTGTCGGCCACCCAAACCATTATCGTCCCGAGCTTCTGGGGCATCCCATGCGAGAAGGACGCCGAGGTCCGGGAGCAGCTGGCCCTCGACCACATCGCCGAGGTGGTGAGAGCGGCGCGGGTCACCACAGCCCAATGTAAGAAGAATCAACTTCCGGCGGAAGAGGCCACCTCAGAGGAGCTGGAGGAGCTTTTCGAAGATGCCCTACCAAACTTCGGGACTCCCGGGGCTAGTGTATCGGGGCGAGGTAACTCCCCTTTAATCTTAACTTATGCTCCTCAAGTCGGGGACTTAGCTAGGGATAGGCTAGAGCCGCCGGGCCCCGCGTTTGGGGCTGATGGGGAGATGAGGCCTTCATCTCCCGTCCCTGTAGGATCAGGGATCCTAATGTTCCTATCCGGGTTCCTCCAGTATGGGGGGTTTCTAACCCCGGATGACGTAGGAGACCGGATACACTCATTCGCTTTAAGGGAATTGAGTCTCGCCCGGGGCCTAGATGAGGGTTCGTCCCGGGCTGTTCTTTTTTACTGCTGTGTTTTCCTGTCTGGCTTATCATACTAACTCCTTTCTCCTGTACTTTTGCAGAGGATTCTGATATGTCTAACCCAGCCAGCGAGATGAGGAGGCTCGTCAAGGAAAGGTCGGCCAAGAAGGCGGCCAGGAGGAAAAATGTCGTGGCAGGCTCGGAGCCCCTCCCCACCAGTGAAACACCCGGGTTAGTGCCCTGTCCCGGCGAGGCTCTAGCAGTGGTCCCCTTCCAGGCCATGGAGCCAGCCGCAGAAGTCCCTTCGGACCAGCCCCCGGTGATTGATTTGGAAGCGGGCGAAACCGTAAGCCGGAGCTCAGGAAAGAGGGGCCCGGAAGACGACGCCAGGGAAGGCGAACTAAGGAAGAGGCCCCGGACGACACGGTCGGAAACAGCTGAGGAGTCGCATGGGGAGAGTCAGCTAACCGCGAGGGAGATCCCTGCTCCGCCAGTCCTTCCCCTCTGCCCAACTCTTCTCGAGGAGGGGGAGATCGCCCTGCGGGACAAACAGTCCCGGCTGATCAACCAGACCTGGGAAAACGGCCGGTGTTGGAGGGAAGACGCTTACAAGGCCCTGACAATCCGTCGTCAGGTCGAGTTCTCAGACCGTCCTGCCGAGTTCAGCGCTCCCCAGCCGATCATGGACCGGCTAACTGCCGAGGCGGGCTTCCGCCCCAAGCTGGGCCAAGACATCGCCCCCGTGGCTGCTGATTTGCTGGATCAGGTTAGGAGCACTATGTCCAACCTTCAACTGAAGAGGTACACCACGATAGCTAACCCGGACATGCTGTTCATCTCTCAGGCTCTCTGCCACCAGGCCACCGGGGTAATGTTCTCCTCACTTATATTCCTTCCGTCATTTGTTGGTTGTTTTATTTTCTAACTTTTCTTTGCTCCAGGTTGATTTGCTGTCCTAGAGGAGTGCCGATATAGTAGCCAAGCTTGCCATAAATATGGAGACGGCCAAGCTGGAGCTGGAGGCGGCCGTGAACAAGAGGGAGGCCGTCAAGGAGACCCTCAGCCGGGAAACGGCCCATCTCCAGGAAGAAGTGGCCCACCTGAAGGCGGAGCACGAGGAGATTGGCCGCGCCAAGGCTGGGCTGGAAGAGGAGCTATCCCAGAAGACAAAAGTCACCGATGAAAGGGCGATGCTCTTGGAGACGGCCGTGGCACAGTCGGCCCTGGACAAGGAGGAGATCCTGGCCCTGAAAGCCCGAGTCTGCGAACTGGGCGACTCCCTGCTTCAGGAGAAGGAGGAGGCCGATAACTTGGTGGATGTTACCTTCGACGAGGCCATCTATATGGCCTGGTGCAATGATAAGAACATGAACCTCCTCGTCTTCCCTGATCCACAATCGAAGCGTGTCGAATACGAGGCCAAGGAGAGGGAGGATGCGGACCTCCGGGCAGATGCGTTGTAGGCCCGTGTCCTGGCCTTGTGCTTTTGTTACTGCTTTTGGCTTATAATTAAACTTAAAACCTTGCTACTTTCTTTTGTTTTTTAAGAAAGCTTCCTTCCATTGTTCAGTAGAAATTTCAATTTGTTGCCGCGACTAACTGATTGCAGGGGTTTTAGTCATGGTTCCGACGGCCGGGACTAGGCCCGACTAAACATTTCAAGTCTCTAGCCTTGGCGCTCGGTCCAGGGCTCCCGGGGCTCGGCTTAACTGGGCATTTCGTCCTTTTCAGTTTTAGGCCCCGGCCTTACCCCGGGGCAAACCGGATATCGTTATCTCCCCGGACAACACCCGGGCAGGACGAGCCTTGGGCTTGGTCCCTTTTTTAATATACCCCCGGACGTTGTTTCGTCCGGCGCGGGACGAGCCTTAGGCTTGGTCTCTTTCATTATATACCCCCGGACATCGTTCGTCCGGGGTGGGACCGGCCTTGGGCTCGGTCCCCTTTATTATATACCCCCGGACATCGTTCATCCGGGGTGGGACCGGCCTTGGGCTGGGTCCTCCTTTTTAATATCCCCGGACGTCGTTTCGTTCGGGACGGGACGAGCCTTGGGCTTGGTCCCTTTTTTAATATACCCCCGGGCATCGTTCGTCTGGGGCGAGACGAGCCTTAGGCTTGGTCCCTTTTTTAATATATCCCCGGACATCGTTTCGTCTGGGGCGGGACGAGCCTTGGCTTTGGTCCTCTTTTCTAATATCCCCAGACGTGGTTTCGTCCGAGGCGGGACGAGCCTTGGGCTTGGTCCCTTTTTTAATATACCCCCGGGCATCGTTCGTCCGGGGCGGGACGAGCCTTGGGCTTGGTCCCTTTTTTAATATACCCCCAGACACTGTTTCGTCCGGGGCGAGACGAGCCTTGGCTTGGTCCCTTTTTTAATATACCCCCGGGCATCGTTCCTCCAGGGCGGGACGAGCCTTGGGCTTGGTCCCTTTTTTTAATATACCCCCGGGCATCGTTCGTCCGGGGCGGAACGAGCCTTGGGCTTGGTCACTTTTTTAATATACCCCCGGACATCGTTTCGTCCAGGGCGGGACGAGCCTTGGCTTGGTCCCTTTTATTATATACCCCCGAACATCGTTCGTCCGGGGTGGGACCGTCCTTGGGTTCGGTCCCTTTTATTATACACCCCCGGACATCGTTCGTCCGGGGTGGGACCGGCCTTGGGCTCGGTCCCTTTTATTATATACCCCCGGACATCGTTCATCCGGGGTGGGACCGGCCTTAGGCTCGTTCCCTTTTATTATATACCCCCGGACATCGTTCGTCCGGGGTGGGACCGGCCTTAGGCTTGGTCCTTTGTTTTATACCCCCGGACATCGTTCGTCCGGGGTGGGACCGGCCTTAGGCTCGATCCTTTGTTTAATAAACCCCTGGACATCGTTCGTCCGGGGTGGGACCGGCCTTGGGCTCGATCCCTTTTATTATATACCCCCGGACATCGTTCGTCCGAGGTGGGACCGGCCTTAGGCTTGGTCCTTTGTTTTATACCCCCGGACATCGTCCATCCGGGGATGGACCGGCCTTAGGCTCAGTCCCCCTTTTTTCTTTTATACCCCCGGTGTAACGACCCAAATTTGCTAATAAGGCTTAAGGGCCTTGATTAGCGTGCCAGGAGGGCATGATGGGAATTATGTGTGATTTTTATGAATTAAATGCATGATTATGATTTAAAGCATGTTATATGACTATTTGTTGATCTGAGATGCATGACTATGTATATTAGTATGCATGTAGGCCCGGATCGTGTTAGGAGGGCATAACTGTAATTTTGGCCATGTTGGGCACAACTGTGTTGGTATGTGATAATTGTATTCCGTGAATTGTACCACGTGTGTGTGGTTTTATTATTGTGATGCACGTGCCGAGACGGTCCTAGAGAGCTAGTTAACTTAGATGTCACAACGGGATTTTGTACCTGGCTCGGGAGGAGCCTAGGGGTACCTCGGGAATTTTATGGTTAAGTTGAGATTTAGCGGGTAATGGTTATTGGAGATTTAGTAACCTAGGTAACCATTAGTTACTGCTGAGAGTAACAAGTTTTAGAAAGAAAATGGTAGAAATGTAATGAAAGTGTAAAGACTTAAGTGCCCTTGGAGGTTTAGCTAAGGAGGATTAGTAGGAAGGGGTAATTTGGTCTTTTGGCTGGGGATTATGAAAATTCTCAGCTGGGTATATGGGGTTCGGTTTGGGCATTGGTTTTATGAGGGATTGATAGAGTTTGAAGAGAAGAGAAAAGAGAGGAAAAAGCTAGGGCAAGCAAGAAGAAGAAGAAGAAGAAAAGGAGAAGTGGGAGTCTAGGATGAGATCAAGGACTTTGTGTGGGTTCTCCATTGGAGGTAAGTGTTTTATACATATTTAAGTTTGGGTTTTGGTTTTGATTTGAGGAAATTAAATGCCTAAGCTAAGCTTTGTTGGGTTTTGGGATAATTGCTGAATTTTAAGATCAATGGGTGTGAATCTTGGGTATATTGATGTTTTGAGCTTGAATCTTGAGTTATGGGTTGTTATATGGTCTATTTGATGTTTGAAATTGGTTTTGGGGTTTGGGTATTGGTTTGGTGTGATTTGGAAGGTTTTAGCTCGGAGAAAACGCAGGAGAAAACCCAGAATTCTGGGTCTGCGAAGGCGTGCCGCGACACAGGTTTTTCGTGCCGCGGCGAGGGAGCCTCTGGCTGTTGGGTGCCGCGGCACAAGGATGTGGTGCCGCGGCACAAGGCTAAATTCAGGGCATCATTTTTAGGCAATTTTAGGCCTTTGCTCCGGGGGTTCGGGGGATGTCTCCGGGGTGTTGTTTTAAGGTTTTAGAGGTCCCGAGAGTGCGGGATTGGTCCCGGGAAGTGGTTTTGGGTTGATTAGTATTGAGGAATGTTTCTTGTGTGTTGTGACTAGGTTGTTGGTGAGGCTCATGCTTGAGGACCGTGCTCGCGGCTTTAGTGCATCAGGAGTCTCGGAATTCAGGTAAGAAAACTATAACACCCGAGGTTAGGGCATGGCCCCAGATTGTATTATGTGCAAATGTTTAAACTTAAATGAATCATGATGTGTGTGAATGATTATTTCGAATGCACTATATGTGTGATTATGATGAAATGAGCGGCCGTGGGCCGAGTACGGCGTAGGCCGGGGCGGCCGTGGGCCGAGTACGGCGTAAGCCGGGGCGGCCGTGGGCCGAAAGTAACACCTAGCACATGGGATGCTATATTCAGGGTGGGACCCAAGGGATACATGAGTTATCCTCGCGGTGAGAACCGATACCCCAGGCTTCGGTAAGGCTCTGGGGCGGCTTGGCCGTGTTTGCTTAGTCTAATGATTGACTTGTTTATTGTGGATTATCTGTTATGATAAACTGTATACATTGCATATGTTATGTCCTGCATGAGTTTTCTTGCTGGGCTTCGGCTCACGGGTGCTCTGTGTTGCAGGTAAGGGCAATGACTGAGTCAACCAACCATGAGTACGGAGAGCGTGAAGCGACGTGTACATGTTTGGCCTGCCCGACTGCTTTGGTTGGGGGTTTATTCGAAAATGGCTGTAATAATCTATAATTTTATAATTTCTCAAACTGTAACCTTATTTCAAGATGTAATTAGTTTTCAAACCTTATTTTGGGATCCCAACTGTTTAATAATAGAAGTTTTGATGAAACGATGCATTTTCAAAGATTACAGCCTTAACTTTTAATTAGTCACACTTTTGTTTCAAAAACCTCGGTTAGCGAGTTCATTGCACACTGTTTTGTCTTAAAAACTCACTTAGTAACGGCTCTAAGGAAGTAGGGCGTTACAACTTGGTATCAGAGCGAGCCAAGGTTTATTGGTTCTGGAGATCGACCAAACATGTACGCTCGCTGTCAGTGACAAGCTCGACTCAGGGTTGGTTGGTATGATTGATTGATATGCTGAATATATGTTTGAATGCCCTGTTTGCCTACTTGTTAATATGGAGCATGAGGAATGAGATAACACATGTAAGAGATACTGATAGGGCCTGGCCCTTGACTATTGCATGTTGAGATTAATGCATGCTGAATGACATTGTGATGTATATGGATGAATATTGGCATATTGGTTCGCGTTTTGTGTATATGCGATTAATTTTCTGGATGAAATTCATATGTTATATCTGTATATTGGCTTGTATGAAGCATGATGAGTATGGATATACTTAGTGATGATTGAATCTGGTAGCTAAATGTATATCATTGTGGATTTGACCTAGTATATGCTTGTGTGTGCATTATACCTGTAGACGTTCGGATCTAGTTGTGGATTGGTTCAGGGTATGAACCTCTGAGTTCAGGAGTTTGGTCGGTTTTGACGGATGAACTCGAGTCGTTGGTTCCTAGGAGGGTTTCATGGTCCTGATATGGTGATAAAGAGGGGCTTCTAGACATAAGTTGGAGTTGAGATCTCCAGTGATCCCTGGAAGCAGCAGCAGTGAGTCACTAGTGTGTGAGTAGGCTGTGGAGTTTGTTAGTTGAGATGGGATAGAAGAACAGCGGATTCTCTGGGGAGATGGTTGAATTAGATGTTTTAACAGTAAGGTTACCGGTGATGGTTTACTGTGAGGTATGGACAGATAAGGGTACTATATGAAAGGCGTATAGGGTGTTATCCTCTAGAGTTGAGGAAGGTACGAGCTGACAAGGAATTTATCAATGGATGAGCTGAGTTAATTCCACCCTTGGTTAAGAGGATGAGAGATCCTGATTAGAGGGTTGTGTTAAATGTTGAGGCAGAGAGTCGCTTGGAAGTGATACTCGGGCTGAGGTACTGGCTTATTGGGTTGGGAAGAACCTAGATGATGAATGGTTAGAAGAGATTTTAAAGACATGATTAAAACCGTGGAGACGGGCAAATGTTTAAGTCTGGTTTGGACTGTTAGGAGTAACGACAGCGTAGATCAATGGGTTTGGTGAATTGGATAATTCATTTTGGGAATTTATACAGATGGATGTATCTGGGATTGGTGGCGACCCATTTAAGGGCATGAGATCTGAAATAGCCTAAGGCATTTGGGCTGCTTTGAGGAAAGAGTTTTTGTCTGCATGTGGATGGCGGAGAGGGCCATATTGTTTGAGGAACTGATGGTTGATGTATAGAGCATGAGTGCTAGAGCCGCAAGGGCGGTGCTTCCTTTGATGGAATTAGTGAAGATAGATTCGTGATAATCAAGTTGAAAGAACCCCGGATAATGTTGTGGCTTTTGGATTGCCAAGAAAAAGGGGAAAAGTCTGACTGATAAGACGGTACTTTTGTTGATAGAACGCAGCGAGGTCGGATTCTCGATTGTTGAGATAGAAGGACCCCAGACAGTGCTTGGGCACCTAATTTGAGATTTGAAAGAAGCCTGATTGAAAAGGTAGATATCGAGATGGCGACAGGAACCAGGAGGTTAATTGGTATGCATACGAGGAAGAGGATGCCACCTGAGAGGAGGTCAGGTGAGGGCGTGACTTCTGCGTAGAATGACTTGAGATGTTAGGATGGATTTCCCATGGTGCGGGAAACGGAGAACTGGAATGCATCGATACATTCGAGGTTCGAGGCTGAGTCCTCAAGGATGAATATTTAACTGATGAGCTTATGCTTTGGACATGTAACGAACTGGAAGGGCTCGGTGTTGAGAATGTTCCGAGGGGGGAGATGGACATAGAAAAGTTGCCTCAAAGGTGCCATTTGAGAGGCTGGGGACGGTAATGCTTACTGAGAAGGAGTTAGAAACTCTGGTTGATGGATTGTTGAAGATATCATCTGGAGTATGTAAAGGATACTGAGTGGAAACAGAGCTGACCAGTGGGGAAGCTATGAGGGTACGTAAAGAATATTTAGGGACTACTTCAAGGTCAGACTACAGATAGGGTTGGTATAAGGAATGTCGTAAAAGACGGTTTTGGCCGACAGAAAAGTCTATTGGAGCAATCGAAGGAATCTGAGCCTGGTATAGCTAGTGTGTTATACTGCGAGGATTGCTAGTATCGTCGGGTTAGGACGAAAAGTACAATGTTGGATACAAGATGGGACGATGTCCCCAAGAGTTGATCTACGACATGGTTATTGCCAGTTGGAAACCAAGGATAGAGACATTTCGTGGATTGTCTAGTTTGCGCCGGCTAGAGTGTGAGGAGTTGGTAACAAAGATTCTGGAATGGTTCAAGCTACAACAGCATAGGTAAGTTCTTTAGACAGAGAATGCATGAACGGTGTGGGCACGTCCCCTTCAAGCTCACGAGCAGTGCATGTGGACTACTCCCAGACAGAAATGGTGAGCAACTGATTATTATCCTGAAGACGTTAGTACCCAGAAGACAGAGTCTCAGGTAAGGTTCTACGGAGTGTTAGTTGGGTGTCGTCAGGAGTTCTCAGATTGCAGCTGCAAGAAGAAAGGACAGGTAAGAGAAGAATTGATCTGAAGTCGCAAAGAAGCTAATGATGAGCGTCTGAAGAATTGAAGGCATAACAAGACTGGTAAGCGCGTCATTTATTGCACAAGCACCTCCAGAGACGACTACATCAGAGATGAGGAGAACAGTAAAACTTGAGGTTAGACGGATTGAATGGTGTCAAATCAGAAAGAAATTCAGAAGACAAGGTAAGATTGTTTAGTATCTGGAATTTGTGTATGTTTTGGTTAAGTGAAGAGTGATGGCATAAAGGACTTGATCTATGATGAGGACGTGGACTTGTAGGGGTGCATCACGGATTAGGCACGCCCAGGCGCACCTGGCGCGAGGTTGGATCGAACCTTGCGGGAGACGAAAGTATGAACCTGGTTGATACACTTGGAGCATTAAGTTGACAGTTATGGATATCATAAGATGTTTAAGTCTTGGGTATTAGTGAGAAAGGTTAACGTTGAGACACAGATGTGGTGAAAAGTAACAGACGGATGATCAGTGTTTGAAATCCTCGATTGAGCGAGGGGAGTTATAATTGGAGACGGAACTCCTAGCTGTGAGGCGTGTGTCAGTCAGGGGATAGCGCCATAGACTGTGATAGAGTGGACAAGGCGACGACTGAGTTTGGCGTAACGCTAGTAGGTATGATTAGCTGGTGAGTGTCAATGATCTATGGAATTTAAAGTGTTGGCTTGAGTTGAAGCAGGGAAGGACCCTGCTAAGGTAGTACAAGTAGGGATACCAGGAATGGATGAAGGATCCAATTAGATTTGGTTTATGAACGAGAATTCTGAATGGATATCATTCCACCTCCTAGGGTACGTTGTACCGGGAGGGTCGAGCAGGTGGCGGAATCTAGTGTTTTCCTTTGGACCCTGAGGGGTTAGGTGATGTGGTAGTGTATCACAGGAATAGGCCACTTTGGACCTTGAGTAAAGTGATTGGACACGAAAAGTTTTAACCCGGTGGTTTGAGTTAACATAGTTGGTTCAGGTGAACTGGTAGCAGGGTAAAACGTCTATGATATCAAATTAAGACCCTACAGTATTTTAAATTTTGGAATGGATCTAAAGAACGAAAAAGAACAGAGTGGGAATCTGGGATTATCAGTTGATTGCAAGTGAAATGGCAGTCTGAAAGTTTATCAGATATCTTAAAGAATTGAGCGCCCGGTAGGCGAATACTTGAGGTTTTAAGGGAAGCGTTATCCCTGGTGAGTTAGCCATGGTGGCAAATGTTGGCGTCTTGTTAAAGTAACACGACATAGGACATGATAAGAAATGAAGGATAGTGAATGCTACGGTTGGTTTCAGTTCAGAGAGAAAGCCAAAGAGGTCGTTGGAACTTCTTAAGGCAAGAGCGTCTGCCTATTTGAAAGGGTAAAGAGCTTGTGAATGGTTAAATTATGAGGAAATAAAGCGCCGGAAGGAAAGAGTTGCATCTCTGCGTAATAACAGACGAGGATCTGTAAGGTGTTCAGAGAAAGAAGGGAGAGTTCTGACTCTTGATTCAACATAAAATTCCGAAGTTGTACTAAGGGTTAGGCCAGCGGGGCCTACAAGTTAATTCCACCTGGTAGAGGTGATGACTTTTGAGTACCTCTGGAATCAGGAATAAGACAATGAATTGGTCATTGTAATCTAGGCAGACCCTGAGGCTTCAGCAGGGTTGCGGTGTAAACGAGGAGCTATCGAGAGTATGGCCGTTAGACAAGATCTTGTGGGGCAAGATTGATGTGCCAGTAAGAGTGTTGTTGGAAACTAAAGTAAAGGCGGTGGACCTTGGGATTCATGGTCAGAGTTGCGGGTTTTCTGACTGATGTGTTGGATAAATTTCGAGGACGAAATTTCTATGAGGAGGGGATAGTTGTAACGACCCAAATTTGCTAATAAGGCTTAAGGGCCTTGATTAGCGTGCCAGGAGGGCATGATGGGAATTATGTGTGATTTTTATGAATTAAATGCATGATTATGATTTAAAGCATGTTATATGACTATTTGTTGATCTGAGATGCATGACTATGTATATTAGTATGCATGTAGGCCCGGATCGTGTTAGGAGGGCATAACTGTAATTTTGGCCATGTTGGGCACAACTGTGTTGGTATGTGATAATTGTATTCCGTGAATTGTACCACGTGTGTGTGGTTTTATTATTGTGATGCACGTGCCGAGACGGTCCTAGAGAGCTAGTTAACTTAGATGTCACAACGGGATTTTGTACCTGGCTCGGGAGGAGCCTAGGGGTACCTCGGGAATTTTATGGTTAAGTTGAGATTTAGCGGGTAATGGTTATTGGAGATTTAGTAACCTAGGTAACCATTAGTTACTGCTGAGAGTAACAAGTTTTAGAAAGAAAATGGTAGAAATGTAATGAAAGTGTAAAGACTTAAGTGCCCTTGGAGGTTTAGCTAAGGAGGATTAGTAGGAAGGGGTAATTTGGTCTTTTGGCTGGGGATTATGAAAATTCTCAGCTGGGTATATGGGGTTCGGTTTGGGCATTGGTTTTATGAGGGATTGATAGAGTTTGAAGAGAAGAGAAAAGAGAGGAAAAAGCTAGGGCAAGCAAGAAGAAGAAGAAGAAGAAAAGGAGAAGTGGGAGTCTAGGATGAGATCAAGGACTTTGTGTGGGTTCTCCATTGGAGGTAAGTGTTTTATACATATTTAAGTTTGGGTTTTGGTTTTGATTTGAGGAAATTAAATGCCTAAGCTAAGCTTTGTTGGGTTTTGGGATAATTGCTGAATTTTAAGATCAATGGGTGTGAATCTTGGGTATATTGATGTTTTGAGCTTGAATCTTGAGTTATGGGTTGTTATATGGTCTATTTGATGTTTGAAATTGGTTTTGGGGTTTGGGTATTGGTTTGGTGTGATTTGGAAGGTTTTAGCTCGGAGAAAACGCAGGAGAAAACCCAGAATTCTGGGTCTGCGAAGGCGTGCCGCGACACAGGTTTTTCGTGCCGCGGCGAGGGAGCCTCTGGCTGTTGGGTGCCGCGGCACAAGGATGTGGTGCCGCGGCACAAGGCTAAATTCAGGGCATCATTTTTAGGCAATTTTAGGCCTTTGCTCCGGGGGTTCGGGGGATGTCTCCGGGGTGTTGTTTTAAGGTTTTAGAGGTCCCGAGAGTGCGGGATTGGTCCCGGGAAGTGGTTTTGGGTTGATTAGTATTGAGGAATGTTTCTTGTGTGTTGTGACTAGGTTGTTGGTGAGGCTCATGCTTGAGGACCGTGCTCGCGGCTTTAGTGCATCAGGAGTCTCGGAATTCAGGTAAGAAAACTATAACACCCGAGGTTAGGGCATGGCCCCAGATTGTATTATGTGCAAATGTTTAAACTTAAATGAATCATGATGTGTGTGAATGATTATTTCGAATGCACTATATGTGTGATTATGATGAAATGAGCGGCCGTGGGCCGAGTACGGCGTAGGCCGGGGCGGCCGTGGGCCGAGTACGGCGTAAGCCGGGGCGGCCGTGGGCCGAAAGTAACACCTAGCACATGGGATGCTATATTCAGGGTGGGACCCAAGGGATACATGAGTTATCCTCGCGGTGAGAACCGATACCCCAGGCTTCGGTAAGGCTCTGGGGCGGCTTGGCCGTGTTTGCTTAGTCTAATGATTGACTTGTTTATTGTGGATTATCTGTTATGATAAACTGTATACATTGCATATGTTATGTCCTGCATGAGTTTTCTTGCTGGGCTTCGGCTCACGGGTGCTCTGTGTTGCAGGTAAGGGCAATGACTGAGTCAACCAACCATGAGTACGGAGAGCGTGAAGCGACGTGTACATGTTTGGCCTGCCCGACTGCTTTGGTTGGGGGTTTATTCGAAAATGGCTGTAATAATCTATAATTTTATAATTTCTCAAACTGTAACCTTATTTCAAGATGTAATTAGTTTTCAAACCTTATTTTGGGATCCCAACTGTTTAATAATAGAAGTTTTGATGAAACGATGCATTTTCAAAGATTACAGCCTTAACTTTTAATTAGTCACACTTTTGTTTCAAAAACCTCGGTTAGCGAGTTCATTGCACACTGTTTTGTCTTAAAAACTCACTTAGTAACGGCTCTAAGGAAGTAGGGCGTTACACCCGGACATCGTTCGTCCGGGGTGGGACCGGCCCTTGCTCGGTCCTTTGTATTTTAAACCCCCGGACATCGTTCATCCGGGGTGGGACCGGCCTTGGGCACGGTCCTTTTTATTTCTCGTGCCTGGGATGACATCCCCCGCAAGTGAGCGGAGACGGGTCTGGGGTCACTTGAGAAAGAAATTTGAAAAGAATCCGCCCTGAGGCATACATTTTTGTGGTGATAATAGCCCTTCATGACGTTTTGCACACGTCATTTTCATTTTTCAAAGGGAACTAGCTATGAGGCGTACATGTTACAACGTAAGCATAAAACTGGGATGATTTCTAGGACTACTGGTAGTATTTACGGAGGTGTTCTGCGTTCCAGGCTCGCGGAACCTCGGAGCCATCAAGCCGCTTCAGGCGGTACGTTCTGGGGCAGACCTCGTGCTGGATCTCATACGGCCCTTCCCAATTAGGGCCCAGAACCCCTACTCCCGGATCCTGAGTGGCAGGGAAGACCCTCCGCAGGACTAGATCGCCGGTTTCAAAATTACGGCTCTTGACTCTGGAGTTGAAATGTCGAGCGATCTTGCCCTGGTACATCTTCAACTGCACTTGCGACTCTTCCCAGATCTCCTCGATAAGGTCCAGAGATTCCTGGAGTAAGGCGTGGTTTTGGGCGGGATCATATGTGTCGCGTCGATGGGACGGGATGGTCGTTTCAATTAGGATGACGGCTTCGCATCCATAAACCATTGAGTAGGGGGTGTGCCCGGTTGATGTCCTTTCTGTCGTCTGGTAGGCCCACAACACGCGGGGGAGTTCCTCGGGCCATTTTCTCTTACAGGCCTGGAGCTTTTTGTTCAGCATCCCTTTTAGGATTTTGTTTACGGCTTCGGCCTGCCCGTTCGCCTGTGGTCTGGCGACTGCCGAGAAACTCTTCACTATACCGTGTCTTTCGCAAAAATCCGTGAAGTGGAAGCTGTCAAACTGTTTCCCGTTGTCGTACATGATTTTGTAGGGGAGGCCATATCGACACACTATGTTGTTGACGAAGAAATCTAGGGCCTTCTTGGACGTGATCGTGTTCATAAGCTCCGCCTCGACCCATTTCATGAAATAGTCTACCGCCACAATGGCATATTTTACCCCTCCCTTCCCGGTCGGGAGAGATCCCACAAGATCGATCCCCCACACTGCAAAGGGCCAGGGACTGTTCATCAAGGTTATCTCTGCTTGGGGGGGCCCGAGGGATCTTCGCGTACCTCTGGCACTGTTCGCACTTGCGGACATAGTCTATGCAGTCTTTCTTCATGGTGGGCCAGAAGTATCCTTGGCGCAAAATCTTCTTGGACAGGCTGGGCCCGGTCGTGTGATCTCCGCAAAACCCCTCGTGCACTTCGTGCATGATGGCACTCAGCTCAGTGCCGGACACGCACCTGAGGTAAGGCATAGACAGCCCACGGCGGTAAAAATTCCTGTCCATCATGACGTACCGGTGTGCCTGGTACAAGAGTTTCCTGGACGCGGCTCTATCTTCCGGAACTTCCCCGGTAGACAGGTATCGGGTCAGTGGCCCCATCCAGGAAGTGGAGTGGTCAACCGTATTGACGGTGGGGGCTCTGACGCTTGGG
This sequence comes from Humulus lupulus, assembly GCF_963169125.1. NCBI lineage: Eukaryota > Viridiplantae > Streptophyta > Magnoliopsida > Rosales > Cannabaceae > Humulus > Humulus lupulus. Next base: position 47,113,135 of record NC_084802.1, on the reverse strand, counting down.
ACGGGGAGATTGTTGACGGGGACCAGTCCGGCCAGTTCGGCTTCTACGTCAGTTGCCAGCTTCGCTAATGTATCCGCGAACACGTTCTTCTCCCGGGGAATCTAGCAGATGGAATGCGCTGCGAACGTCTGGAGCATCTCCTTCTCTCAATTACGTATGCTGCCATTCGCTCTCCCTTGGTCTGATACTCCCCCGAAATCTGTCTGACTACTAGCTGGGAATCGCTATAAATTTCGAGGTTCACTGCCCCTACCTCCCGGGCCAGACGCAGGCCGGCTAGGACAGCTTCATGCTCTGCCTCGTTGTTTGATGCTTTGAACTGGAAACGGAGGGCATTTTGTAGCTGATGCCCCTGTGGGGACACCAAGATGATCTCGGCGCCGGCCCCGTTCTCGTTTGAGGCTCCGTCCACGAAGATTTTCCAAACGGGCGCCGCGGAGGCCGCAGGGATACTCTCTTCTGGGGGGATCCCGGAACATTCGACGATGAAATTGGCTAGGGCCTGTCCCTTAATGGACACCCGGGGAACGTAAGATATATCGAACTGGCTTAGCTCCATCGCCCATTTCAGGAGTCTCCCCGACGACTCGGGTTTCTGCAACACCTGCCGCAGGGGATGGTTGGTCAAGACCTTTATGGCGTGAGCCTGGAAGTAGGGTCGAAGCTTCCGGGATGCCATCAATAGGCAGAAAGTCAGCTTTTCAATCAGCGGGTACCTAGATTCGGCGTCTAGTAACTGTTTGCTCACATAGTATACCGGGAGTTGTGTCCTTTCCTCTTCTCGTACCAACGCGGCGTTGACGGCATGCTCGGTCACGGCCAGGTATAGGTACAAAGGCTCTCCTTCGACTGGCTTTGCCAGGATGGGGGCCTTGGCCAAGTGTTCTTTCAGCTTCTGGAAGGCTTCTTCGCACTCGGGTGACCATTCGAACCGCTGGCTTCCCCGAAGGACGTTGAAAAAAGGGACGCACTTGTCCGTGGCCTTAGAAACGAAACGGCTCAGGGCGGCCACTCGCCCGGTCAGGCTTTGAACGTCCTTGTGCTTCCGGGGAGAGGCCATGTCGATCAGTGCCTTGATCTTCTCTGGGCTGGCTTCGATTCCTCGGAAGCTCACTATGAAGCCCAGGAACTTCTCGGAAGCTACGCCGAAAGTGCACTTCTTCGGGTTCAGCTTCATCCCGTACTTCCGGATAACTGTGAAAGCCTCCGCCAAATCCTCTGAATGGTCCCGCGACGTCTTGGACTTGACCAGCATATCATCGATGTATACTTCCATGTTTCGCCCTAGCTGGGCCCGAAACATTCAATTGACGAGCCTCTGGTAAGTTGCTCCGGCATTTTTGAGTCCGAAAGGCATGACTATGTAGCAATAGATGCTCTTGTCAGTTTGGAAACTGGTGTGCTCCTGATCTGCCACGTGCATGGAGATCTGGTTGTAGCCCGAGTAGGCGTCCATGAAACTTAAGATCTCGTAGCCGGACGTAGCGTCCACCATTTGGTCTATTCGAGGGAGTGGGAAACAGTCCTTCGGACACGCTTTGTTGAGGTCTGTGAAGTCGATGCAAGTCCTCCAGGTCCCGTTAGGTTTCGGCACCAAGACCGGGCTGGCCAGCCACACGGGGTAAACGACTTCGCGGATGAAGTTAATGGAAGACAACTTCTCTACCTCCAGCTTGAGGGCCTCGGCCCTTTCCGTCCCCAAAGGTCTGCACTTCTGGCGGACCGGGGTCGCGTTTGGGTCAATACTTAACGCGTTGAAGATGATATTGCGGTCGATCCCGGTCATATTAGAGTGGGACCATGCCAGAAGATCCTGGTTTTCCTGGACTCGGGCGATGATGGCGGCCCGAACGTCCGCCAGCAGGCTCCTCCCCACTTGGATGACTCTGACCAGATCGGTTTCGCTAATGCATACCTCTTCTATTTCATCCATTGGCTCCAGGACACGCTCATCTCCTATCTGCGGGTCCAGGTCATCCTCTTCCTGGACTACTCGCTCGACCGGGCGTAGGGTCGGCTCGACGGGCTCCTCCCGGACCATATAAACGGGACGGGCAGAGACGTGGTAACACTTCCGAGCACTTTTTTGGTCTCCGCGGACAGTCCCTATTCCTCCATTGCTTCACAGGAACTTCATGCATATATGGCGGATGGAGGTGATGGCCCCGAACTCGACCAGGGCGGGTCGCCCAAAGATGACATTATAAGCGGTTGGGCAATCCACCACAACAAAGGTGCAGAACTTGAACGAGTGTTGCAACTCATCCCCCAGCGTCACCGGCAACTGGACCTTTCCCATGGGGAGAAGCGCGTCTCCGTTGAAGCTGTAGATTTGGGTCGGGCAGGATGCCAAATCAGCCTCTGTCAGGCAATTGGCGGCAAAGGCAGGTTTGAACAGCAAGTTGGCGGAGCTTCCGTCATCCACCAACACGCGGGATACTAGCTTGTTGGCAATTTGGGCATCTACGACCAGCGGGTCGTGGTGCGGGAAATGGACGTTGCGGGCGTCGTCCTCCGTGAACGTGATGGGGAGGTTCATCAGTTTAGGGCGCTGAGCCGGGACCTAGACAAGGGCACAAACTTCTTGGTCGTGGTCCAGCTCGCTCAGATAGCACTTTTGGTCATTCTTCGAAGGTCCTCCTAGGTGGGGTCCGCCCGATATGGTCGCCACGTGCCCGTCCACTCGAGGGGGCGCTGCTCCGGTAGGATAGGGCATTCCAGGGCCAGGGGCCTGCGTGGCGATGGTCCCCCTGAGGGGCCTGCGCTGGGGGTCCTGGTGCATACCCTCCCTGGGGCGGGTATGCAGGAGTCCTCACCGGCGCAGTGGATTGTCCGGGGATTGCTGACACGCCCGAGACGCCCACGGACATTCTTACCCACTGATGGAGGTGCCCCAGCTTGATGAGGTTCTCAATCTCATCTTTGAGCTGTCAACACTCGTCGGTGGTGTGGCCCACATCTTTGTGATAGGCGCACCGTTTGCTGGTATCTCTGGGATTCCTTCCCCCCTTAAACATGGGGCTAGGCTTCCGGTAGTGGACTGCTCTTTCCGTTGCCAGGTAGATGTTTTCCCGGGTGTCCACCAAGTTGGTGTATTCTGAATATTGGGGCTCGTATCCCCCCTTCCCTTTTTTGGCCAACTCTGGCCGGTTCTGGCCTCTGCCGGACCGCTTCCCCCGGGAGGGATTCACGCTCGCCTCGGTTACTCTAGTCTACGATTGCTGGGCTACGATGGGGGCCATACTGTGCCCCGCCGGCGCGACGCCATAACCAGAGAAGTGCGTTGATTGGGCCGGGGCGTATCCCGAAGCGGCAGGGTCGTATACCGTAGGCGTGTAACTGGTACCGGGCACGACGGCCGTCCCCGGGACTATGGGGGGCGTTGTGTAGGACTGCGCAGGGAAATGCCCCGCACCACCCGAAATCGTCTGAGGGATGGGGTGAGGAGCCGGCGGCCATCCAAAGGCCTGGATCTGAGCCTCCTCCTAGTTGATGAATCCTTGGGCTCTCCTGATGAATTCTTCCAGAGTGGTGGCTTTACTGCGCTACATGTCGTCCCAGAGTGGGGACCTGGCCCGGATCCCAAACTGCAGTGCCACCAGGCGTTGTCCGTCATCGACCTTGGTCTTGGAGGCTTCTTCAGTGAAGCGCTGGATATAGGCTCTCAATGTCTCCGCGGGTAGTTGCTTAATATTGGTGAGGGCGCTGATTTGCATGTCCATCTTCATGGCGGCCACGAATTGCTTTCGGAACGCCGACTGTAGCCCGGACCATGTTTGGATGGACCCCGGTTTAAGCCTTTTCCACCACTCTTCGGCGGGACCACCCAACGTGATGTAGAAGCAAAGGCATTTGCCGTCGTCGCTGACGTGGGCCACGGTCATGAGTCGATTGTACCGGGACAGATGATCCCTAGGATCTGTGCTCCCAGTGTAGGAGGTGAGGCTTGGCATCTTGAACCCCTTGGGCAGTACAGCGTCCAGGATGTGCCTCGCGCACGGCTCTTTATCCTCTTCGTCAGAGTCAGTGTCTGCGCCTTCCTGCTTGCGGACCAAGCGGTCAGTGACCTTTTTTAATGCGGCCATTTTCTCCATGAGCTGCTTGGCCGTGCTATCCTCCAGGGGGATTCTCTCGTTCCTCCTGTCATTGATGTCGTTCCTGAGGTCGCCGTCTCGAGGAAGGATTTTTTCCTTGCGGGCCCGCTCTTTCCGAGCATTCAGTCCGTCACGTAGATCTACCCGGGAAGTGTCATCCCCTGAGTTGAGAGCGTGGCGATCCTCACGGCGAGACCGGTCCCGGCGGTTCTTGTTGACCGAGGCACTTGGGTGCAAAGACCTTTCCCGCCCGTTCGCCCCTGGGGCGTGCCAGGGCTGATCGTTCTGCGGCCGCTCTCCCTACGGATCGATTGGGTCACCTCGTCCTGGGACAGGGCGCACCTTCTCTTTCCTAGGTAACGGCCGTGAACGTGCCCCAGCTTTATCGACAGGGGTGGTCTTTTTCCGGGTCATCCGTCGCTCCTTATCCGGGACTTTCGGAGCCGTGCCGGGAAAAGGCTCTGGGGGCAGATCGGGCTGGCACCCCTGGGGCCCCTGGCTTGCGCTTGGGGAGCGGGTTATTGCGCTTCTGGTTGCGGGCCAGCTGTGGGGTTGGCTGCCGGGCCCTGCGCGGCCATCAGTGCTTGCAAGGCTCGCAAAGACTCTTGCACCCGGCGGTGCGCCTCCGCCTGTTCAGCCATCCTGGATTCCTGATCCAGGATCTGCTGCCTCAGTCTCGTCACCTCCGAGTCTTGCTGATCGTCGCGAGGGACCCCGGGGTCCGCGGCTTCATCGTGATACTCCCCCTCATTCTCCTCCTCGTAGTACTCTTCTTCGTTTTCTACTTCGTACTCTGCCTCACCCTCGTAGTCTTGTGACTCATCTTGGTGAGACGTCTGAGGAGGCACATCTTCAGGAAGGTCTTGAGGAATGTGCTGAGAAGGCAGCGGGTCTCCGTTACCTTGCTCTGGGTTGGTAGGGTTGAAGGTGGTGTGACACGTGTTCACCATCGTAGTAAAAGGCCTGACGTTGGCGCTAGCTTCCTTCAGCTCTCAATGAAAGCACCAAACTGTTAACCGAGATTTTCGGCAACTATATTAATGAACAATATTTACTGATAATAATAATGAAAGTAGAAGATCGACACGAGGTATTTACGTGGTTGGGGCGTTAACTAGCCTTAGTCCACGATTCTATATATTAGAGCTATAAGAAGCTTTTACAATGGAGTTTTCTAACTCTATCTGAACAGAGTTTCTGCCTTTTTTTCCCTCCTTTTTCCTCCTCTTTTACGTTGTTCCACAGCTTATATTTATAAGCTGAGGAGGACACCGGGTCTGGGCCGGATCCGACCCGGGCCCATCAGAGGAATGTGCACAAGGGGCCTTTCTAGTGGAGGCCCAATATAAAAAGGTATACAATGCCCAAAATTCAAACCAACTAAGGCCCAATTAGTTGACCTGAGACATAAGCCTTCGCCCGACAAAACGGCTCTTTGGCTCTGACCACTTCGAGTCACGAGGCTGATTCAGGAGACAAGACCGGTCAGGGTACTTGGCTGCGCAGTCCTGACACACCAGTGGACAATCCCAAGGCGACTTTTTTTGCAGGCGAAAAGTGGGGGGACAACGCCCACGCGAAATGAGGCGGTTTCAGGATCTTGGACGCCTGGCCCTTCAACTGGGGAGGAGGTGATCCAAGTCCGTTTACCTTAGGCCAGCTACATTCACCTCGGCCCCAGACCATACCAAGCTCCGGGACAGGGACGCGTAGGCCGCGACGCTCCGGGCGCTCCGGACACCGCCGGGACCGTCCAAGCTGAAGATGAACCCGGAGGGACGTCCCGGACCCTTCCAAACGGGCCCAGTCTGGAGTCCCTGGGCCAGGCCCAAATGCCGAGTCGGTCCCCTGACCGTGGGCCAGGGCGAAGGCCCAAAGACCTTCCAGGAAATGGGGATAACATCGGGTTATGAAAATAAATATTTGGAGATATATTTGAAGTTAGAACGTTTAGGATGGATTATCGAGGAAATTTACCATTTTGCCCTTAGGGACGTTTTTGGTACCCCGAGCCTTGGAGGTAACTTTAGTAACCTAGGATAAGTAAAACAAAACTAAGGAAACCCTTAGAACTTGGTAAGCCGACCCAAACCTTACCAAGAGAACAGGGAAGATTAAGCAAGGATTTGGGCTCTAAATTTGGGGATTAGCTTAGTTTCAACTTGTGGATTCAAGAAGAGGCTAAGGTAAGCTTTAAACTGTGATTCTAACCATTAAATTTTGCAAGTTATTGGTTGGGTTTTAGTTTTATTAAAGTCGTTGATGTGGAAGATTGAGTTTGGGATTTGATGAAGTTTTAAGCTCGCTTCGTGTTAGGTTTTGTTGCTGAGATTATAGTAGAACTTATGTGGTGATTAAATTGGGTTGTTAGAATGATTTTGGGGTGAATTGGCTTGGTTTTGGTTGTGAAAATGGTGGATTTTTCTGGGTTTGAGGGGTCGGGTTGTGGCATTGTTCTTGTTGAGCTGCGGCCCTCTAGAACAATTGGGAGGCCAAGAGGAAGGGCGGGTCGCGGCCCACCATAGATTGGGTTGCAGCGCGCATAGGCTGATTTTTGGGGTTTGGTTTCTAGTTGAGGCGAGATGTGGCATAGGATCATGGGGTCACGGTGCTTAGTGGGTTTTTTAACCTCAACAAGGTTTAAGGCTTGGGAATCCAAAAGTTAAGGCTCGAGATGGATTTTATCACCTGGATTGATAGAATTCAAGGTCACGGAGATTAGAATTATAACCCAAAGTTATTTAATGGAATAGAACTTGATGGATGGATGTTTTTTATGCATTTTGACTAGGTTTTCAGTGAGGCTTGGACTAGGGAACTGCGCTTGGGATATCGATGCTCGAAAAGCTAGGGACACAGGTAAGAAAACTGTTGTACCCTTAGAGCAGGGCGTGGCCCTATAGTTTGTATTGCAGGGCACGACCCTATGTGATTATGATGCAGGGTGTAGCCCCATTGATTATGTTTATGTATGTTTATGTATTTGTTAAATTATGTTATGTGTGCATATTTGTGAATGAACGGAAAGGGCTGGGAACGGTGAAGGCCGAGAACGGCCAAGGCCAGGAACGGCAAAGGCCGAGTACGGCAAGGAGTCGGGAGCAACGTTAAGCACGCAGAGTGCGAGTTGCCAGGGTGGGACCCCTATTGGATACCTGGGATATCCTCATAGTGTAGACCGCGAACCCAGGGCCTGGTAAAGCGCCTGGGATGGCATGGTCGTTATGTGTTTAGCCTGTTGGCGGTTTTATTATATGCTGATTGATAGATATGCATATCTTGATTTCTTGTGTGGAGTTTTCTTGTTTGGCTTCGGCTCACGGGTGCTCTATGGTGCAAGTAGGGCAAGCGGAAGGTTGACAAACCATGAGTACGGAGAGCGTGAAGCAACATGTACATGTTTGGCCTGCCTGGCTGTCACGGCCAGGGGTATTTTTGGGAAATGTTTTGTATTAGTCCAAAATTTTTCGTTTAGTCATCTTCAATCATATTTTTCAATTGTAAATATTTCCAAATAGTATTTTGGGATCCCAAATGTTTAACGCTTTATAATTTTCATAGAATGATTACATTCCCAAATTATATGACTTTTGTTACAGTTTAGCTACCCTTTTAACCTAAAACCTCGGTTAGCAAGTCAATTGCACTTTTTAAACTCACTTAGTAACGGCTCTAAGGAAGTAGGGCGTTACAACTTGGTATTAGAGCGAGCCAAGGTTTATGGTTCCTGGAGATTGACCGAACATGTACGCTCGCTGTCAGTGACAAGCTCGACTCAGGGTTGGTTGGTAAAGATTAAATTATATGTTTGACTATGTGTTTAGATGCCCTGTTTGCCTGATTATTTTATATAGATCATGATGAATGAGTTAACATATGCATGATGCTATGGCATGGCCCCTTGAGTGTTGTATGATATTTGTGTTATGTGGACTGTTGTTTATGGTTGGCTAATGTGAATTGGGAGGTGATTTTGGATGTTGTTATCATGCCTGATGAGCGGCGTCGTTAATTGCAGGCATATTGTTGAGATGCCTCAACAATCATCGAGACTCTGCAGTAGTAGGGCTGAGGATGACAACCAGGGTCAGGACCCTCCACCTGCCCCACAGAATTGGCAACAGATGTTTGCTTAAATGGAACCTAGACTACATCAAACAAAGGAAGAACTTCAATAGTTGAGGCAGCAAGCCCCTCCTCAGGCGACTGGGTTGCCAGTTCAGCAGGCTGTGGTGCCAGTGCCAGTTCAGTCTGTTATGGAGAATAGGTGGGAACCTTTGTATGAGAGGTTCAGGAAGCAGCGAGCAAAGAAGTGGATGAATATGATTTCCTCCATCTTAGATTTTATGAGGGTGATAGGGAATGAGAGGGTAGCTTGTGCCAGCTACATGTTCAGAGAGGATGCCCGCATCTAGTGGGATGTAGTGACTCGAAGAAGGAATGTTGCAGTTATGACTTAGGGAGAGTTCAGAAATATCTTTAATGAGAAATATTATAGTGTTGCAGTCTGAGCTACGAAGGTTAACGAGTTTATCAACCTAACTCAGAATCGGTTGACAGTTACTGAGTATGCCTTGAGATTTGACTGGTTGGCAAATTTTGTACCAGATTTGGTGCCGACTGATGTGGCAAGAAGGGATTGGTTTGTCCATGGGTTAAATGTTATGATTGCCCGTGATGTTAAGATTACTTTAGATCCAGAGACTACTACATATGCTCAGGTAGTGGATAAGGCCCTTACGGCTGAGGGAGTCGAGGATCAGATATGGAGAGAGAGCGTTGTTAGGCACGATGCTAGGAGGACGGTGCCTCCTTTTACTGGATCCAGTCGGGGTAGTGGCCCCAATGAACAGAAGAGAAAGGCCCCAGATTCTTTTGTTCCTCCTAGCTCGAATAGGAGGGCACGAGGTGCTTTTGGCGGTCATCAGGGCGGAGGTAACAACTGGAGGAGTTTTCTAGTGTGTCCTCGATGTAGACGACGACATCAGGCAAAGTGTAGGATTAGGTCCTGCTTTATCTGTGTGAGTGTTAATCATCTGAAGAAGGACTGCCCGCAAGCCAAGAAAGAGGAGCCCAATAAGGGCGACAGTCTCGCTCATGCCAGAGTATTCACCTTAACTTAGACTGAGGCTGAGGCTAGCCCCTCAGTCATGACAGGTTAGATTTCTAGTGTTGGTTCTTCTTATACTGCATTGATTGATTCGACAGCTACATGTTCATTTGTGTCTGCTATAGTGATAGATCAGCTGTGTAGACCTAGTGATTTGTATGCGAGGGGTTTTCAGACTTTGTTTCCAACTGGGGAACTGGTAGTCCCAAATGTTTAACGCTTTATAATTTTCAGTGAATGATTACATTTCCAAATTATATGACTTTTGTTACAGTTAAGCTACACTTTTAACCTAAAACCTCGGTTAGCGAGTTACTTGCACATTTTAAACTCACTTAGTAACGGCTTTAAGGAAGTAGGGTGTTACATTTTTTCCTCAAAAGCAACCCTTCCCGAGCTCATGGTGGGGATGGGTTCTACTATCTATCCAGCTACCCGAAGGAGAAGCGACTATTCGAGGACATTTCAAACCATCCTCTAAACTTCAAGACCACCTTCTTCAGGACAGACGGTCTCGCTCCCTCTCGATTCTATTCCTTTTAGAGAATTCGTAAGTGCCTGGTGTTTTCTGATTAAATTTTCCTTTAATATGAGATCCCCAACTGACTTGCTCAAACAATTTATATGGCCACCTACCATCATCCCCAGCCTACGGATGCCATGAGGGAACATAGGGAAGCCATCCTCAAGCTCCCTTATGGTCGACGCTCCCTCTCTTATCTTCTTCATGAGGACAAGCTTCAGCTTTGCAACCTTCTAGAAGAAGGCGAGACCACTAACGACTCCGGCAACCGTAAATATGCGAGATGAGAGGATATGCCCGTGCCTACCACCAAGCTCCCCGTGAGAGGAAAACATGCGGGTCAAAGCTCTCGAGCACATAGACCTCACCCCTTTTAACCCTCAGGCTCGAGAAGTAAGGCACATGATGAGACCTCAGCGAGCTCGTTGGGAGGTAAAGTCGTGCTCAACTCATCCATGTTTTCTCTGTCATTACTTAAGCAGGAGCTTGACATAATGATCCTCTTCGAGGACCCCAGAGATAACTTCTTATCATGGTCGAGGGTAGACCTTAGAGTCCGTAGGTTTGATAGTTGGCTAGGAAAATACCAAACCATGTATAGCCTAAATGAAGTTTGGGATGGGGTAGCAGTACAATATGGCACAAATGATTATAGGGACCTCTCAAGGATGTCCCCTACCTTTAGGGAGGGGACTCCCACAGCCTCATCAGAAGAAAGGGGAATTTCTTGGTCCTAAGTTCAAGCTCTAGTGAGTCTTCCTGTTAGGTTCTTGACACTTGTAAAAAGTCTTTTTACTTATAAAAATATGTATGACTTTTTTTTTCTCAGCTTGACCAATATACCTCGTTCTTTTCAGGTGACATGGAGTCAGATTTGCAGCCTCTTGGGACAGCCCCCCATGCTCCGTGGAACCAAAGGAGGTCACATAACCTCGAAGAAAGGGGCCACCTCAAAGTCAACCAAGATCGCTGGGGGCTCCTCTCCCTCGATGCCTACCTCTTCTGAGCCCAAATCTAGGCTCCGGAATCCACAGACGTGGCATCTGACATAGCCCTCATGACCTCAACAGTCGCCATCACGAAACCTCCGGAGACCATGCCACCTCCCCAACCTGCTAGAGACAAGGGCAAACAAGTCATGCCTCTGACTCCCAAGCCTACGGGTGCCCCAACTGTGGTCCGCAAGTTTGTGGCATCATCCCACGTGGAGGAGTACCCTCTAGAGAACGTCGCGAAATCTCTGGGAGCTGACCTTTACTCAGACCTATTTTCCCAAATAGGCCAAACCTGCAGCAATCTCGATGCCAATGTGTGGTGGTTTTTGATGGGGCGGGGGGGGGGGGGGGGGGGGGGGCAATCCCACATGCCTCATCGAACAAACAATGGAGCTCGGGGTTTCGGTAAGCCTGTTCCTTGTGACTTTTACTTTCTTTGGTCACCTGTTTATTTTCTAACCCTTATAAACATATTTTATTTTAGGCCCTTCTTGGTGTTCTTTGCCAAAGTTCGGTGTTCTCCTTGAAGATGGTGACGGCGAAAACCCTAGTTTACGAAACAAACTAGGCTCGCATCCGAGTTAAAGATGGTCTGAAGGAGGCTAAGGGAGCCAAAATCAAAGTTGAGGAGGCCCGATCCAAGGTCGAGGAAGCCCGTAAGCTTCTTCAAGCTAAACTTGATTCCTCCGAGGCTACTGTAAACAGCCTAAAGGCAGAACTCGACACCAAGACAGCAGATTTCGATGCTGCTAAGGCTGAGATCGATCGCCTGAAGGCAGAGACAAGTGCTGCCAAGGCTAAACGCCTGAAAGAGGAGAAGGATTCTGCCTTCAGAATTCTTGAAAATGAGAAGAAGCGCCTCATCGAGGAGTTCAAGACCAAGAAGGATTGGACTACAGACCAAGCTATGTACATGATATGGTCTCTGAACCCCAACATTGACACTTCGTTCCTTCAGGATAAAGAAGAGGAGTTCATCTCCTAATGGAAGGCTTGGTTGGCCGAGGAGGAGGTCACAACCACTACCCATGATGGTGGGAACGGGGATGACAAAGGCGAGGAGGCTGAGTCTAGTTCAGTCAACCAACGCTAAGCTATCTAGAATAGGGCTACATCCCTTATAGTTTTTGTAACTATATTTTTTTTGTGCCCTTGGGGAAAAGACAATTTACAGCTCGAGTCTAAGCTATTTTGATTATCTTATGACTGTTTTTATATTTTAATAGTAGTTTTTAGGCTTTCAACTTTCTAGCTCAAAAACCTTTTTGCACATTGTCTACCTTTAGCTTTTTGTCTTAATATTATACATCATATTTCTGGATCAAAAATATTTTGAGCATGTTATTATTAAGGACCTACTTTTATACTTGTTTATTCGTACAAATATATGTTGGGTTTAAGTTCGAAATTCAATACATTCATGCATAGTTTATTCGAAATGTCCATGTTCGGCTTCGTTATTGTCAAGGTTGAACTTTACTTTTACCATTTAATTGAAAATTACTCAAATGGTATGTAACCTCATTAGTCTAGTTATTTTTTTTTTCCAATTACTTTTCCTCATCCTCAAGTATGACCTCGAGGCTGCGAGGTCAAAACTCTTTTGCAAAAATTTCCAACCCTAGTCTTCACTTATATTTTTTGGTTGATTTATCTAGAATTTCAACTTTTGACTATGTCGATTAGGTTTTTCTAGTTTGTTCCAGACTTGTTTAATTCGTGTGTTTGGTTAATGATCCATGCACTTTTTTTTTTCTTCTTGTTAGGTTAACAATCCAAACATTGTTATTAGAGTTAATTTTTATTTATGTTATATTATGTTGAGCCTATGGTATGATTGTATACCACTTATGCCCTCTTAATGTCATATGATTATGATCTTAGGTTATTGAATTTTGAGGGCTTGCAAAAAGTAAAACAATAAAAGTACAAGATTTGAATTAAATTCAGTACTTTATTAACAAAAAACAAAAACCAAATACACGCTTGGTTAAAATGAATAAACATCATTCCTATATTACTGATAATATGGTCATAGATGTTCACCATTCCAAGCTTGCGAAACCAATCCTCCATTTAGCCTTGCTATTTTATAAACTTTGGGTCGAATGATGGACTCGATCTGGTAGGGTCCCTCCCAATTAGGCCCGAGCACCCCAGCAGATGGGTCTCGTGTGGCCAGAAACACGTGCCTTAACACCAATTCTCCCAATCCGAATTTCCTATCTCGAACCCTTTTGTTAAAGTATCTCGTAGCCATTTGCTGGTACGTAGCATTTTTCAGCTGGGCTTCGTCTTGTCTTTCTTTAATAAGGTCCAAACTTTTTTTGATCTGGGATTGGTTCGAGGTTTGGTCACATGTGCCGCGCCTTATAGTTGGGATTTCAACCTCGATAGGCAACATGGACTTGCATCCATAATTAGGTCCCATTATCCAACACAATCTTTATGGGCATCCCGTATCTACAAATGATGTTCTTTACTACGAAATCTAGGACTTTCTTCGAGGTGATAGTTGCTAAGGGTTCAACTTCGGTTCACTTTGTAAAATATTCGACAGCGACTACAACGTAGTTTACTCCACCTTTTTCGGTTGGCAAGAAGCCTAAGAGGTCAATTCCCCATACCGTGAATGGCCATGGGGAGCTCATCGAGGTAAGCACGGTGGGTGGAGCTCGCGATATTGAGGTGAACCGTTGACACTTATCACAACGCTTAATGTACTCAAATGACTCATCCTTGACTTTTGGAAAGAAATATCCTTGCCTAATCACCTTTTTTGACAGGCTATGCCCCCCAGTGTGGTCTCCGCAAAATCCTTCATGGATTTCTTCTAAAATCTTCTTTGCCTCGGGGGGAGTTACACACCTTAGTAGTGGCATGGAGTATCCCCTTTTATAAAATTTTCCTTCCAAGATGGTGTATCTTGGTATTTTGTACATTAGCTTTCTAGCCTCGTTCGGATCTGTTGTAAGACTCCCGGTTTTGAGGTAGTCAACTATCGGGGTCATCCAGGTGGGTTGCGATTCAATCATATTTGCATCTTCTTCCTCAGGCCCGGCTATGCTTGGAACTGGTAGGAATTCTACTGGAACCACGTTGAGTGTGTCAGCTTCGTTGGTCGTTGCGAGCCTGGCCAATTCATCTGCATTCAAATTTTGCTCTAGAGGAACTTTTTCTATAGCGTAGAACTCAACTCCCCAAATATTGTCTTAACTTTCTCCAGGTAGGCTGCCATTTTTATGTCACGAGCCTGATATTCATCTAGGACTTGTTTAACGACCAATTGAGAGTCACTATAGTAGTGGATGGTCTTTGCTTTGAGCTTAGAGGCTATCCGAAGACCTGGTAACAATGCCTCGTACTCAGCCTCGTTATTCTATGCCTCAAAACCAAACCTTAACACCGAATGGAAGCGATTTCCCATCGAGGTGATCAAAATGATTCCTGCCCCCGACCCATTTTCATTAAAGGACCCATAAACGTAAAGTCTCCACAGTTCGTGGGCTGAGGTTACGAAATCCTTGTTGGAGATCCTTGTACATTCGATAATGAAGTTTGCCAAAGCCTATCCTTTGATCGTTGTTCTAGGATGATAGGTGATCTCAATTTGTCTGAGCTCGGCAACCCATTTCAACAATCTCCCAGATGCTTCGGGCTTGGATAATACTTGCCATAACGGCTGATCAGTTAACACATGGATGGGATGTGCTTGGAAATAAGTTCGAAGCTTTTGAGATGCGTGCATTAGGCTCAAAGCTAGTTTCTCTATTAATGGGTATCTCAATTCTGCCCCCAGTAACCTTTTGCTGACGTAGTATATGGGTTTGTGTACTTTCTTATCCTCCCGAACAAGTACTGCACTAATCGCATGCTCGATTGTGGCGAGGTATAAGTACAAGACTTCCCTTGTGATTGGTTTTGACAAGATTGGTGGCTCGGCAAGGTGTTTCTCAAGGTTCTGGAACACGAGTTCACACTCATCTGACCATTCGAACTTCTTGCCCCCTCTCAAAAGATTAAAGAATGGAAGACATCGATCTGTTGATTTCGAGATAAACCTACTTAGGGCAGCCATTTGTCCAGTTAGTCTCTGAACATCTTTATGTTTTCGAGGTGAGGGCATGTCAATTAACGCTTTAATCTTGTCAGGATTAGCCTCTATACCTCGAGCACTCACTATGAATCCGAGAAACTTTCTCAAGGATACTTTGAATGAGCATTTTTGTGGGTTAAGTCTCGTATTATATTTTTGGAGCACAGTGAAACATTCAGTGAGATCGTCCACATGGTGACAGTTATGTTTGGACTTGACCAACATATCATCCACATAAACTTCTGTGTTATTCCATATCTGCTCAGCGAACATCCTATTCACCAATCTTTGGTATGTGGCTCCTGCTGTAATGCCCTGGTTACCCCAGAACAGTTACGGTGAACGGTGGACCGAAAATTTGACCCGCTACCCGAGTCCTTTGGTCAAAAACGTGCTCTAAGTGTAATTAATAGGTTAAGGTGAAAAACTGCTAAAAAGGAAATGAATGTTTTCATTACAAACTGCTCTGCAGAGCTAATCAAAACATTTACAAGTTGTTCTCAGTACAAAATGGTCATTACTGTTTCAAATTTACAATCCCGCCGGCCTAAGCGGCAAAAATAGGGTAAACCCCCTAGTTCCTCTGAGAACGCCTTGGCCGTGGTGGTCAAGCGGATGCATATGTACACATCACCACCTAAGCTCTCCACTCAAGGCTGGGTGAGCTTTTCTTTCCCTTTACCTGCACCGCATAGCACCCATGAGCCAAGGCCCAGCAAGAAAACACAATAAATCATGATATAATATTAACAATGATCATAATAATTATTCAGGACCATCAATCCATACAAACAGGTGACAGTCGCAACAGTCACAAAAGTGGGTACAACCCCCTATAGCCATGTGACGGTAGGGTCACTCGGGCTTATCTGATTAGTAAACCTTTCATAAGTTTGAACAGGATAAGTGTATGGTGAATAGTCACCAACATAACCTTCCTCGTGACCTTAGAGTCATAACCCTGGAACAGCGTTCCCTAGCCATGTGACAAACAGTCACCGGGGCCATATGCCCTGGCTCTGAATAACTGGTCTTAGACCAGACAAGTGCTTATAAGTTCTTCGACCTTAGGGTCGGATCACCGTTAATACCCCATATGAGTCATTCAACGCTGATATCGATTAGATCTAATCTTCATTTGGCTCGACGTTCATGACGCTATGCCATTTCTGAATCTTTAGGTCAGTGTCCCTGACTAGTCAGTAGATATACCAGTATTCAACATTCACTAGCATTCAATAGGCAATCCATGTCCACATTTATCAATCAACATGCCTCAATAACAATCACGCATGTTATATATACACAGGGTGCAGTTTTCTTACCTCAGATTCGAGCTAGAAAGATTAAAAGAATGACCCGTGAGAACGATCAACCTTTAGTCCTTTAACGGTCACCTAATCATAACCAAACATGATACATCATCAATAATAATGATCAACATAGGTTTCCACACCAATATCTAGCCTCCGGAAGATCAATCCCAACTAATCCAAGTAGTAGGAACACTCCCGAGGCCTATAGCTAAGTTCCCGGGGTCAAAACGATCAAACAGGGTGAAAACAGGGCAAGGGCTGCGGCCCTGGCACCATGGGCTGCGGCCCCAAGAAATTCCTGAAGAAAGCGCCGTGGCGCCCAGCCAAAACAGAACCTCCCTTTCTTCCTCTTCAAACCAGGGCTGCGGGCCCCGACCCTGGGCCATTCCCAAACGTGTTTTCAACTTCTCCAAGCTTTCAAAATCATGTCTAAACATTCCCCAATCATCAAAAAAAAGTTCCCAAGCTTCCCAAAACTCTCAAAACCCAAGGTTCAAACCCACCAAAAACTCAACAATTCACAAAGTCCAATTCAAAGCTTAGAAACTCTAAAAACTCAAAGCTTTAAACTTATATTACCTTTGATTGGGTTGTTTTCCGTCAAATCCTTCGGTTAAGAAGCTTCTAATCTTTCCTAGGATTGCTATGCCTCGATCCTCGCTTGATTCCGACTCCTAGAACTCGAGATATCTTTGAAAATGCTCAAACGGTAAAACGAACTACCGAAAGAGAGAACGAGAGGTTTTCTAATCGTACGTTCTATCTGACAGCTACTTCAAGCTTAAGTAACCTCAAATAAAACCTAATGCTCGGGGTCCCAAAAATACCCCCGGAGACATTATAGTCAAAACCTCCGAAATTTCACCCTGATCTCAAATATTCCCAACTTATCATCAAATAAACATTCTTATTACCCCAAAATTGGCCCCGTTATGACAAAACCGCTAATCCATTATATATGATCGTCTCATGCCGAATAGCTCGAATATATCTCCATACTAATGGAATCTCATTCACAAATCAAGTTATGCACCCAAATACACGTATTCACCCTCAATGGGCCAAATTATCAAAATAGCATAATTATTCAAATGTGGACCCACATGCACACATATAGCATCATATCATAATATAATTCACATATACATGCATAATATCATTTAATGGCATAATTAAACAAGTATGGCCCTCCCGACCTACTAATCCCGCCATTAAACCATACCAGAGAATTTAGGGCATTACAACTATCCCCTCCTTACAAAAATTTTGTCCTCGAAATTTACCTGAACAGCTCGGGATACTGATTCTGCATGTCTGACTCCAGCTCCCAGGTCGCTTCCTCGACCTTGTGTTCCTCCACAATACCTTAACCAAAGGTATCGTCTTGTTCCTAAGGACCTTATCTTTTCTGTCGAGTATCTGGACAGGCTGTTCCTCATAGGAGAGATCTGCCTCAAGCTCCAGATCTTCATAGCTCAAAATATGATTAACATCAGGCACATACCTTTGAAGAGCCGAAACATGAAATACATTATGCACGGCAGACAACACCGGAGGCAAAGCCAACCTGTAGGCCACCTGACCAACCCTCTCCAGGATCTCAAATGGACCTACATATCTGGGGCTCAGCTTGCCTTTCTTCCCAAACCTTCTCACCCCTTTCCATGGCGAGACTCTAAGGAAGACATAGTCTCCTACAAGGAACTCCACGTTCCTACGTTTGGGATCTGGATAGCTCTTCTGTCTACTCTGAGAAGTAAGCATTCTAGCTCTAATCTTCTCTATGGCCTCATTGGTCCTCTGAACTGCCTCAGGACCTAAGTATCTCCTTTCACCTGTCACCAACATAACCTTCCTCATGACCTTAGAGTCATAACCCTGGAACAACGTTCCCTAGCCATGTGACAAACAGTCACCGAAGCCATATGCCCTGGCTCTGAATAACTGGTCTTAGACCAGACAAGTGCTTATAAGTTCTTCGACCTTAGGGTCGGTCCAGCGTTAATACCCCATATGAGTCATTCAACACTGATATCGATTAGATCTAATCTTCATTTGGCTCGACGTTCATGATGCTATGCCATTTTTTGCTCTTTAGGTCAGTGTCCCTGACTAGTCAGTACATATACCAGTATTCAACATTCACTAGCATTCAATAGGCAATCCATGTCCACATTTATCAATCAATACACAGGGTGCAGTTTTCTTACCTCAGATTCGAGCTAGAAAGATTAAAAGAATGACCCGTATCAACCTTTAGTCCTTTAGCAGTCACCTAATCATAACCAAACACGGGACATCATCAATAATAATGATCAACATAGGTTTCCACACCAATATCTAGCCTCCGGAATATCAATCCCAACTAATCCAAGTAGTAGGAACACTCCCGAGGCCTATAGCTAAGTTCCTGGGGTCAAAACGAGCAAATGGGGTGAAAACAGAGCAAGGGTTGCGACCCTGGCACCATGGGCCACGGCCCCCAGAAATTCCTAAAGCAAGCGCCGCGGTGCCCAGCCAAAACAGAACCTCCCTTTCTTCCTCTTCGAACCAGGGCCGCGGCCCCCGACCCTGGGCCATTCCCAAATGTGTTTTCAACTTCTCCAAGCTTTCAAAATCATGCCTAAACATTCCCCAATCATCAAAACAAAGTTCCCAAGCTTCCCAAAACTCTCAAAACCCAAGGTTCAAACCCACCAAAAACTCAACAATTCACAAAGTCCAACTCAAAGCTTAGAAACTCTAAAAACTCAAAGCTTTAAACTTAGATTACCTTTGATTGGGTTATTTTCCGTCAAATCCTTCGGTTAAGAAGCTTCTAATCTTTCCTAGGATAGCTATACCTCGATCCTCGCTTGATTCTGAATCCTAGAACTCGAGATATCTTCGAAAATGCTCAAACGGTAAAACGAACTACCGTAAGGGAGAACGAGAGGTTTTCTAATCGTACGTTCTATCTGACAGCTACTTAAAGCTTAAGTAACCTCAAATAAAACCTAATGCTCAGAGTTCCAAAAATACCCCTGGGGACATTATAGTCAAAACCACCGAAATTTCACCCTGATCTCAAATATTCCCAACTTATCATCAAATAAACATTCCTATTACCCCAAAATTGACCCCGTTATGACAAAACCGCTAATCCATTATATATGATCATCTCATGCCGAATAGCTCGAATATATCTCCATAATAATGGAATCTCATTAACAAATCAAGTTATGCACTCAAATACACGTATTCACCCTCAATGGGCCAAATTATCAAAATAGCGTAATTATTCAAATGTGGACCCACATGCACGCATATAGCATCATATCATAATATAATTCACATATACATGCATAATATCATTTAATGGAATAATTAAACAAGTATGGCCCTCCCGGCCTACTAATCCCACCATTAAACCATACCAGAGAATTCGGGGCATTACACCTGCGTTCTTGAGCCCAAAAGGCATTACATTATAGCAATACAAGCCCTTATCGGTCACAAAGATCGTATGTTCTTGGTCGGGTGCATGCATGGCTTTCTTGTTATATCCAGAATAAGTGTCCATGAATGACATGATGTCTTGACCTGCAGTGGCATCTACGAGCTGATCAATTTGAGGCAAGGGAAAGCAATCCTTGGGGCATGCCTTGTTGAGGTCTGAATAATCGATACAGGTTCGCCACTTGCCATTGGGCTTTGTAACCAGCACAGGATTGGCTATCCAATCAGGGTATAAAGCATCTCAGATAAACCAATTTTCCTTTAGCCTTTTGACCTCCTCTTTCAGGGCTTTCTTCCTATCGTTGTCCAGGAGCCTCCTCTTTTGTTGCTTCGGAAGGAAGCTCTTATCTATGTTGAATGCATGGCTTATAATATTCGAACAGATCCCTACCATATCTGAGTGTGATCATGCAAACACACCCTGGTTTCTCTCAAGAAGCGAGTAAATTGCTATTTTGCATTTTTCGAAAGATTTTTCCCTATTTTTACCACCCTCGTGGTATCTTTCTCATCGAGGTTCACTTCTTCAAGCTCCTCCATTGGTTCGAGATCAGCCCTTTCTTAAACCCTAGGGTCAATCTCTCCTTTGATTTCGAAGATGGATCCATTCATTCCCGAATAACTACAAGTGCATGTGCACTTGTTTGGTTCTTTCCTCTCATGGAAATGCTATAGCATTCCCGTGTGGTGGGCTGGTCTCCCTTCAGCGTCCTGATGCCACTAGACGTCGAGAACTTGATGGCCAAATGCCTAATAGACGACACTGCCCCAGCCCAATCAGGGCTGGTCTCCTGAGTAGTACGTTGTAGGCTGACAGGGTGTCCACCACTATAAATTCCATCATCTTTGTCACCGAGACTGGAAAGTCTCCCAAGGTTACGGGGAGCTTGATATCCCATGCTAGCAATCCCTTCTCTTGAAAATCCATACAACGTCGTTGCACAGGCTTTCAAATCTCGAAGCATGAGTCCCATATTTTCTAGAGTGGCCTTATAAAGTATATTGATTGAGCTCCCATTATCGATCAGGACTCTGCACACCCTTTTGCTGGCAAGTTGAAGTGTGATGACCAGTGGGCCATTGTGGGGAAACTGAACATGTAGCATCTCCTTCTGTAAAAATAATGGGTTGAGATTCAACCCTTTGTTGCTTTGGAGATCGTGGTTCAGGCTCGTAGGGAGAACTGTCTCCAATCTTGAGCTCGTTCACATATATCTTTTGGGCATTTCGGCCTGATCCAGCAAGGTGTGGTCCTCCAAAGATGGTTACTATATCCTCCCCATCTTGGGGGAGGTCGATCATCTTCCCTTGCTCGGGAGGTGTTATCTTGTTGGGTAGGTTGCACAGAAGTTGCCTTTGTCCAGTCGACACTTGACTGGTATTTCAGTTTCTTATGTATTGTTCGAAATATCCTCTCGACATCAGGCCTTCGATCTCGTCTTTTAATTGTCGGCACTTATCGGTTGTGTGTCCAACGTCCCTGTGGAACCTATAGTACTTGTTGGTGTCTCTCTTTGACTTCTGATTTCAAATTGGGTCAGGTCGCCTAAATGAGACCTGATTCTCATTTGAGACAAATATATTCTCTCGAGTTTCATTGAGCTTGGTGTAAACCGTATAAATGGATAAATACTTGTCTCCCTTCTTCTTTTTCCCCCCGTCTGCCTCTAAGTTATGCTCTTCATTTTTCTTTCTTTTTGAAGGGCCATCTCCTGAGGGTCGAGACATTGATGGGGTAGCCAAGGTTGAGGCTGAGTTTACATTTTTCGTTGTAGTTATAATGGGCTGAAGGGTCAGTTTTAATGCTGACCTCGCTTCTTCAACATTGACGAATCTCTGAGCCCTTTTATTGAACTCGAATATTGTTCTTACTAGTTTTCTCTACATATCATCCCAAAGAGGACTTCCTAGCAATATACAAGCTTGAACGACCATAAGATGACCACTATCATCAACATTATGGGCTCGCGCCACCTTTATGTTAAACCTTGCCAAGTAGCTTTTTAATGATTCTCCCAGTTGTTGCCTGACATTGCTCAAGGTCGAGGCCTCGGGCCTGACGCCTACCATGGCCTTGAATTATTTTTTAAATTCCTTTGCCAATTGATCCCCAGACGAGATCGAATGTCTTTTGAATTTATCGAACCAATTTTTCGCTGGTCCTGTCAAAGTAGTTGGAAATAACATGCATCTGAACTTGTAGCCAATGTTGCTGGCTCGCATGATGGTGTTAAATGTACTCAAATGGTTGTACGGGTCTGAGTTCCCATCAAAAGGAGCTACATGGGGTATCTTGTGTAAGAAATACATATTACAGGATCTTTATTTATTTCCATGTAATTTACATATTATCAAACAAACATATAAATTCCTAGAACATGCTCCTATGAAATTGATACAAAACTGAGTTAAGTACAGAAACTTACATATACACAGTGGAATTGGAACAACTCCTTCCTTCAATCTCTCTAACCCTTGATTCATTTCTGTAGCAGAGTATTATCAAGAGATTGAACTAGATCAGCAGCACAGTCTTCCTCACCAAGCCTTTGATCAACCTAGAACTAGTGTGGGCTGGTTCTCAACACATGAGATAGACATCTAGATTTGAAGAATAAGAGAGATTGGCCAAGAAAGGGTTAGACTGTCTAGGTTTTCACTTACCCAATGAATCAATTGAAACGGACTTCCTTATGAACACCCTAGATATCATATTCCTTATATAGGCAACTTAATAGGCTTTATTTAAATTTAAATTTAAATTAATTAAAATAATAAACAAAAAAATAAAAGTCTTGGGCTCCCACAAATGGACTTGGGCCAAATCTCTTTGTTTTGAATTTAATTCTTAATTGGGCCTAAATTCAAAACCTTTTATTTATTTATTTTAATTAATTAATTAAATCCTTATCAAATTAACTAATTATAATTTGAAACTTGATTTAATATTATTTATTTATATTGACACCAATTTATCAATATTAATAAATTTACCCAAAGATTCTCTTTTATTCTCTAAATCTCATATCTCTATAAATTTTCCAAAATTGACCTAGTCAACTTTAAAAATCCTAATTGATAATTAAATCAATTAATTGAGACATTCTAGATGATTTACTCAAAGGTGATGTGGGGACCATGGATCCACGAAATCAAGCTCGAACAAGTTACCGTGAATTTATTTACGAATAATTTCACTTCCTTATTAATTCCTCGTGACTCCAATATAGACTCGGAATTGAACTCTTGAATTCATAGAACATATTTTCCAAACCATAAATACGTTATCCATTGTTATAAGCATTACAGTCAGCCAATCCTCTATTGATGACCTACTAACGAGATGGGTGCAAATTACCGTTTTACCCCTCATCAATATTTTATCCTTAACTCCCACTAAGTTCCTTATAAATAATATTTCTATGAACTTAATCATAGAAAAGAGACCTCAATCATTTAACCTTTTGAACAAAGCAATTAAGAAAACCATTTTTTCGCTTCTCATACAGAAGTTATAGATTTCATATCTATGAATAATACTCCCACTCAATTACACTACTAAATCTCCAAGATGTAAGTAAAGGCTAGACCGTAGGGTAAGCTGGTAACGAACAATTCAAAATATTTAAATAATATAATTAGTATAATATTATCACTCAAAATTAAGATCGACTTAACCTATGGTCAAAGTTGTGACATTGATTAGATTCTATAACAACGATACTTATTTATTAATCAATAATCAATATCGGTCCTAGTCCGATGTAACCAAATACATCCGATCTTATCAACTTGGTCATTGCCTTGGACAACACATCACACCCCGAATGTGTAAGTAGATCATATCGTAGATTTCATAATCAGTGAAAATTCAATGCACTGATCTAATCTTAGGACTCGCTCTTTTGAACATATAATTACAACTATAATCCACTGTGACCTAATCACTATAATTGTAGCTATCCATATGTTCAGGATTTTATAAATGTTTGTATTATTTCAATAATCATGTAATAAAACAAGAAAGCAACACGGTTGTCAAACTAAATGATTTTTACTACTTTTATTGACAATATGAAATCGTGTTACATGTCCGACATGGTTTTATAAGGGCATAAAACCCAACAAACTCCCACTTTCCCTTTTAAAACAAATGGGACATGTTTCTCAAAACCATGCATTCTACATGCTTCAAAATTATGCTCTCTGCTTATATCTTTATAAAGGGATATGAAAGATTTCCTTCCAATGCTATCTCTATCACCTTCACACCACGCCTTCACCACACATCCTCGATAATGTGGTGCTTTCTCTCTATATGCTTTGCTCTTTTGTAGCTTTGAGGTTCTTTAAAATTTTCTATTGCCTCATTACTGTCACTAGACAAAATGAGTGGTTTATATAGTTCTGGAATAACACCGAGATCTGTAAAGAACTTCCTCAGCCAAACTATTTCCTTAGCCGCCATAGACGCAGCTATGTACTCAAACTCCAAGGTGGATTCTGAAATGGCAGATAGCCTAACGCTTCTCCAAATCACAGCTACTGAGATGGCAGACAACCTATCACTTCTCCAAATCATAGCTCCACCCCCAAGAGTAAACACATTTTTCAGAAGTAGACTTCTTGTCATCAACATCAGTCTAAAATCTGAATTTGTGTAGCCTAACAGGTTCAAAGATCCACCTGAAAAGACTAACATATAGTCTCTAGTCCATCAAAGATACTGACCCTCTCTATTGTTCATTTCCAAAGTTTTACTGACACTTGCTCACCACTCCCACTGCATAGCAGATCTCCAGTCACAACACACAACATAGTATGCATTAGACTTCTAATTGCAAATGCATAAGGAATTTGTTACATCTTTTTTTTTCTCTTGAAGATTTTATGGAGACTGCTGCTTAGAAAAATAAACTCCATGTCAAGATGCTAAACATCCTTTCTCGAAATTTGTTACAGAGTAACGACCAAGCACCTCACCAAAGTAGGTCGCTTGAGTTAGAGCCAAAATTCAGTTATTTATATCTCTGATGTTCTGGATACCAAGAACATGACTTGCTACAACGAAATCTGGAATTTCGTTTCCAGCTAGTTCTTTATGTTTGATAATTTCTTGACATTGTTTCCAATGAATAAGATATCATCTACATAAAGGATTAACAACACCACAATGTATTTTTCCCTAAGTTGTCAAACACAAGGTTCAACTACATTTTTTTCAAAACCTCAGGTCTTAATGTTTCCATTTAACCTTAAGTTCTAGGAGCATGAAGCTTATTTAAGTCCATAGATAGACCTACTCAACTTGCCGAATTTCTTATCTAACTACTTTAAATCCTTCTGATTGATCCATGTTAATTGTCTCATCAAGAGAGCCATTAAAAATGCTTCTTTGATGCCCATTTTCCTTATCTCTTAATAAAGATTTGTGGCTATGGATAAGAGTATACTAAATGAACTTTAACATGACTACCGAATAAATTTTTTTCTCTAAGTCAACTTTCTCTCTCTGCCATGAGTCGAGCCTTAAATGTCTCAACCTTTCCATTAGCTCCTCTCTTCTTCTTATAGATTCACTTGCACCCCATGGGCCTAAAGTTCAATGGCACATCTACAAGATCTCAGACAAATTAAGAGTACTTAGACTCTATTTCCCAGTACTTGGCTTCGAGTCAAAGATCCCTTTCAGACTTACGCATTGCCTATTTAAAGGCCAACGAACCATTGTTACTTGTGTCCCCAACCAACTTGTGGGTTTCACTATCCATATCATAGGTACTGGGTTCCGAGAAACCCTCCCACTATGACGAGGCATCGTAACTTTCTGACTTGGATTAGTGTTTTCTAAATCTACCTTTTTTCATTGACTTGCATTGGTGAGGATGGAACCATAGTTTATCATTTTTCCATCTAATACTATTTTGCTACGAGACTTGAAATTCATTATGTAGTCGTTATCCAAAAAAGTAGCATTTGTAAAACCAAACACTTTCTTGTCTACTAGACTATAGAATAGACCACCCTGAGTACTTTTAGAATAGCCAACAAACAAGCAAACCTCAGTTCGTTCTTCTAGCTTTCTTACCTTTTTCCTCAGGACATAAACAGGACACCCCCAAATTCTATAATGACGTAAACTAGGTCACGACCATTCCATAATGATAGTGGTGTCTTGGAGACAACTTTTGAGATGGCACAACATTTTAAAAAATGTCACATGCGCTCTAGGTAGGATGTCTCCAGAAAATATCTGGGTAAGAAGTTGGTAGAGTTGAATAGCTTATCATAGAACATACATTTTCATAAACGTGTGATTCACACCGCTCAGCAACATTGTTCTATTGTGAAGTCCTTGGGACAGTTGCTTTAGACAATTCTCCAAGTTCAATTAAATGATCTTGGTTTTGATTATCCAAATATCCTACACCCCAATTAGATCGCAAGATCTTTAACATTTTACCGAATATGGCTTTGAAGTCATAGCAATGAATTCTTTGAACTTCTTAACAAATTCGTAGAATTTCTATGCTTTAGGCACTTACATAAGTCTCTAGAGAAACCATCGATGAAGGTGATGAAATACTCATAACCACCCCTCACTTGAACATTCATAAGTCCCCAGACATTTGAACATACTAGCCCTAGTGGTTCTTTGGCCCTTTCTCCTATCACAGAGAATGGACGCTTTGTCATTCTACCCTCGAGACTAGATTCACAAACAGGTAGGTCACCCTAGGTGAGTTCCCTCAAAGGCCTAGCCTTTGTTAGTCTTTGAATCCTATCATAGCAAATATGACTAAAGCGAAAATGCCAAAGGTACGTCATTTCTAACGTTATTGACATTTTTTCATTTAACGGTCCTAGATTTAGCTATCTTAAACAACTCATTATTTAGAACATATGGTTCGTTTAGTTGCAACAAGTATATCCTGTTTTTCATACATCCACCCTGCAATTCACATTCATTTAAAGAAATATGATTTTATTACTTGTGAAAGTAACTACAAATTGTTGTTGATGTAATAAGAAAAACTTAAATTAAAAATTTCCATTGAAAATAGGAATAAAATAAAAATTTTCTTAAAAGAATATATTTATTTCCAAAATTTATTCAAGCTTATCATTTTTCCTTGTTTGATACAAACAACCCTTGATGGATTCCAAGTTGTGGCTTTTTATCCTTCATGGCTTTCCCAATGCTAAAAATGTGTAAAAAAAAATACATGCATATTTAGTAGATCTTGATTCAGTGATCTAAAACCAAAGTATCATCCTCTAAAATCACATGCATCCAAGACAAATGTAATTATCTTGGGTTCCATATGCCTTAAGTGCTGGGCAATCTTGTTCCAATTCCCAGTCTCCTTGCAGTTGGAAACACTTCCCTTTATTGTACTTATAATCAGGCATTGCTCCAAGATGTTTTAAAACATTTTGTGCCTTCCCAGTGGACTTCTTATTCTTTTTGTTTGAATTTCTTCCTCGTTTGCTCTTTAAAGAAGAATCTTAAAGCAGCTTCTCCTTAAGCTTGTTTAGTAGTATTAGCATTGTTTCCTTTGCTCGAACCACCATCAACAATCCTCTTTTGAAGGATTTGGTGATCGTTGCATAGGAAAAATAAGAATATCTTTGATTATCACGAACTCGATGTTTTCCATAATCAACACCTTGTTGATGTTGGACAAACATTTCGTGAGGTTCTCACCATAGAGTAACCTTTTAGAGATTAGAGAGAGTATGAGGTGGGAAGCCTAGAGCTACGATTATCAACTAAGTAGAAATCAACGCATTGCTTGACAAACATTTATTCATTAAATTTTTAGAAATACAATAACATACAAAATGTTTTGAGATAAGCAAAATACTAAAACACTTATCTTCTATTTCTTAGGTATTTTAACTAGCCATGAACTCATGTATCCCGGTTGGCGAGAGTCACAAATATTCACTTGGTAAAATAGAGAAACATCTCAATTAATAAAACTTCATAGACTATTATTAACTATCTAGTCAACCTGATCAAAGTAACGAAAACTCATGCGTCCTGGTAGGCGAGAGTCACAAATATTTGTTACTTTATGAGTTTGACCCACGATTTCGATTATTATAGACTTAATCCTATAGTCGCCGTAGGGATGAGTATATAGAAGGTCCATCTATAACCATTTATCCTAAGATATTTAACCATGTTAAGAAGTATAGTGAACACCTTCCGTAGGGAGACGAAATCAAAGTGCCACGAGGCCCCACTGAACTCTAACCTTGTTAAATCAACAGTGGAGATCGAATTCAAATTTTTTAGAACTCATTATTAAATATTTTAGTATTTTATTCTTTTTGAAAAATATCAACTTAGGTTCCAAATTATTAAAATAATTAATAAACCAACTTAGGTTTTCTAAATTATCAAAATAATTAATAAACCAACTTAGGTTTGCCAAATTATAAAAATAATCAATAAACCAACTTCGGTTTGCCAAATTAATAAAATAATTAATAAACCATAGTTTATAATTTTTCCCTTAATGCTAAAATTACCATTGAAAATCAATCCAAAAATTAGAATTAATTTGTTTCTAATCAATTATTAGGTCCAACTAAAAAGAATAACCTAATACAATTAAGTCCAACTTAGGTAAATGGGCCTTAACAATTTGAGCTTGCATGGAGGAGAGCTGAGTTCAGTATGTCGAACCTATTACTAAGGCTCCCTAACTTCCACACAAAGCCCAAAAAGACAAGAATTTGAACATTTGTTTTTATTAATTATTATTCAATTGATTAAGCTCAATCTAATAATGCAAAGCAAATGGGTCTTCACAAGTGGAACCACCCACAAGAGAGGAATTTAAACTTTACATGTTCAATTGAGCCCAAATAAAACCTAACATTTTATGAAAGTTTTATTTGAGTTTTCCCACATTTTTCAAACGCAAAAATTGGGTCATCCTTATACTTATATTGAAAGTCCAAATGCAAAAAATAACTTAATAATGATGCTTGATATGTTAATAATTGGATGGCCCTAACATGTTACTCTATAAGCATGCATTATTAAATTATGTAAATATACCACAACAATATACTAATTTGTAAAATACCATAAATAATTAACATAGAAATCATCAGACACAATTCAATATAATTAATTAAACAAGTTGCAAAATATTAAATTAATTAAAATAGAATTTATCGAACAAAATTCAATTTCAAATAATTAATTTATCCTAGGTTGTTAAGTTGTTAGGAATGACAAGATATTTTATTTTTAATTTTTTAACCAATTTTAAAATATCAAAATATCTTTTAACCAAATTTAAAATATCTAGAATTATCTGATAACTAATTATAAATATTTTAAGCAGTAAAAGTATCTTGAATAATCAGATAACTAATTTTAATATATGTCATTTATAACAAAATAAAAAAAATATCTTGAAATATCCTGATTATCAGATAACCAATTCAAAATATTTTAAAAAGCTAAAATATCTAAAATAATTAGATAATCAATTTTTAATATTTTAAACTTAATTGTACAAAATATTCAATTTAAAAAATAAGAAATTTTAAAAAAAAAATGTGAAAAAGCCCGCTGCAGGCCCACGCGGACCCGGCGTACTATTTCGTACGGACATCGTACGGCCCGGGTTCCCGACAACCTTTTCATGCGTGCCTGGCACACATACTGCCCAATTAGTCCAAAAAAATTTTTTTAAATCTGTGCAATTTTTAAATCTCAAAACAAGCAAAAAAAACACAACCAAATTATTGCTAAATTTACATAACAAAACATAACACATGCACCAATAACATGTACAATCCAATTAACACCCTAACAGATCAATCAATTTCATACATGTTCATGAAAATAAACTGGCAACCTATGGCTCTAAGGCCAATTGTATGAAATACATATTACAGGATCTTTATTTATTTTCATGTAATATACATATTATCAAACAAACATGTAAATTCCTAGAACATGCTCCTATGAAATTGATACAAAATAGAGTTAAGTACAGAAACTTACATATACGCAACAGAACTGGAACAACTCCTTCCTTCAATCTCTCTAACCCTTGATTCCTTTCTGTAGCAGAGTATTATCAAGAGATTGAACTAGATCAGCAACACAGTCTTCCTCACCAAGCCTTTGATCAACCTAGAACTAGTGTGGGCTGGTTCTCAACACATGAGATAGAGATCTAGAAGAGAAGAAGAAGAGATTGTGGCCAAGAAAGGGTTAGATTGTCTAGGTTTTCACTTAGCCAATGAATCAATTGAGACTGACTTCCTTATGAAAACCCTAGATATCATATTCCTTATATAGGCAACTTAATGGGATTTATTTAAATTTAAATTTAAATTTAAATTAATTAAAATAATAAACAAAAAATAAAAGCCTTGGGCTCCCACAAATGTACTTCGGCCCAATCTCTTTGTTTTGAATTTAAATATCAATTGGGCCTAAATTCAAAACCTTTTTTTTTTAATTAATTAATTATATCCTTATTCAAATTAACTAATTATAATTTGAAACTTGATTTAATATTATTTATTTATATTGGCACCAATTTATCAATATTAATAAATTTACCCAAAAATTCTCTTTTATTCTCTAAATCTCATATCTCTATAAATTTTCCAAAATTGACCTAGTCAACTTTAAAAATCCTAATTGATAATTAAATCAATTAATTGAGACATTCTAGATGATTTACTCAAAGGTGATGTGGGGACCATGGATCCACGAAATCAAGCTCGAACAAGTTACCGTGAATTTATTTACAAATAATTTCACTTCCTTATTAATTCCTCGTGACTCCAATATAGACTCGGAATTGAACTCTTGAATTCATAGAACATATTTTCCAAACCATAAATACGTTATCCATTGTTATAAGCATTACAGTCAGCCAATCCTCTATTGATGACCTACTAACGAGATGGGTGCAAATTACCGTTTTACCCCTCATCAATATTTTATCCTTAACTCCCACTAAGTTCCTTATAAATAATATTTCTATGAACTTAATCATAGAAAAGAGACCTCAATCATTTAACCTTTTGAACAAAGCAATTAAGAAAACCATTTTTTCGCTTCTCATACAGAAGTTATAGATTTCATATCTATGAATAATACTCCCACTCAATTACACTACTAAATCTCCAAGATGTAAGTAAAGGCTAGACCGTAGGGTAAGCTGGTAACGAACAATTCAAAATATTTAAATAATATAATTAGTATAATATTATCACTCAAAATTAAGATCGACTTAACCTATGGTCAAAGTTGTGACATTAATTAGATTCTATAACAACGATACTTATTTATTAATCAATAATCAATATCGGTCCTAGTCCGATGTAACCAAATACATCCGATCTTATCAACTTGGTCATTGCCTTGGACAACACATCACACCCCGAATGTGTAAGTAGATCATATCGTAGATTTCATAATCAGTGAAAATTCAATGCACTGATCTAACGAGATTGTACCCATACTTACATCTTAGAGATTTAGTAGTGTAATTGAGTGGGAGTATTATTCATAGATATGAAATCTATAACTTATGTATGAGAAGTGAAAAAATGATTGTAGGGTAAGCTGGTAACGAACAAGTCAAAAGATTTAAATAATATAATTAGCAGAATATTATCACTCAAAATTAAGATCGACTTCACCTATGGTCAAAGTTATGACATTGATTAGATTTTATAACAACGATACTTATTTATCAATCAATATCGGTCCAAGTCTGATGTAACCAAATACATCTGATCTTATCTACTTGGTCAATGCCTTGGAGAAAACATCACACCCCGAATGTGTGAGTAGATTATATCGTAGATTGCCTAATCAGTGAAAATCCAATGCACTGATCTAATCTTAGGACTCGTTCTTTTGAACATATAATTACAACTATGATCCACTGTGACCTAGTCACTATAATTGTAACTATCCATATGTTCGAGATTTTATAAATGTTTGTATTATTTCAATAATCATGTAGTAAAACATGCAAGCAACATGGTTGTCAAACTAAATGATTTCTACTACTTTTATTGACAATATGAAATTATGTTACATGTCCAACATGGTTTTATAAGGGCATAAAACCCAAAATCTTGAACCCATAAGGGAATGGTGTGTTTGAATATGTGGAACAAAAGGCTCGAGCACCTCATTGGATTCGTCGGCCTTGTCCTTGTTCCTTTCATCCTGAAGGAGCCTGAATGCTCTTTCGAGCTGATTAATTCTTTCCTGGACCAAGTCCACTGAAGGCTGAGCTTGTGCTTAGGGTAGCTGGTTATTTTTTATAAAAACTTTAGCTCCCTGTCCCAGTATAGGGTTATATTGGTTCCCATATACTGGCTGCACGTGAATAACCAAATGTTTATACTTAATGTCTTTAAACGAGTTTTGTTACAGTTTAGTCACACTTTTAACCTAAAACCTCGATTAGCGAGCTAATGGCACATTTTTATCTCACTTAGTAACGACTCTAAGGAAGTAGGATGTTACAAATTGGTATCAGAGCGAGCTAAGGTTTATGGTTTATGGTTTCTGGTGACCGACCGAACATGTACGCTCGCTGCTAGTGACAAGCTCGACTCAGGGTTGGTTGGTATTTAGTGAATTATATGCTTGATTGCTTGTTAAAAGTGCCTTGTTTGCCTGAATATTTAAATAAAGCATGATGAATGAGTTGACATATGCATGATGCTAGGGTATGGCCCCCTTGATTATTGTATGCTATCTGTTTTACGTGGATTTGCTGGTTGTGATTGGTTGATGAATTTGGGAGGAGGTTATGAATGTTGTTATCATGCTTGGTAAGCAGCGTCATTGATTGCAGGCATATTGTGATAATGCCCCGGCGATCAATCAAACTTCGTGACAATAGGGCCGAGGATGACAACCAGGGTCAGGACCCTCTACCTACCCCACCGAATTGGAAACAGTTATTTGCCAAGATAGAAGCTAGACTTCACTGAATAGAAGAAGAGCTTTGAAAGTTGAGGCAACAGGCCTCTCCTTAAGGCATTGGGTTATAGGTTCCATAGGTCGTAGCACCAGTGCCAGCCCAGCCTGCTGTGGAGAATAGATGGGAACCTTTGTATGAGAGGTTCAGGAAGTAGCATCCTCCCACCTTCGAGGGTGGACCAGACCCACTGTGGGTAGAGCAGTGGATGAACATGATTTCTTCCATCCTGGATTTCATGAGGGTGGAAGGGAAATGAGAGGGTAGCTTGCGTCAGCTACATGTTAAGATAAGATGCCCGCATCTGGTGGGATATGGTGTCTCAGAGAAGGAATATTGTAGTTATGACCTGGGAAGAGTTCAGATACATTTTCAATGAGAAGTATTACAGTGACTCAATCTGAACTGCGAAGGTAGATGAGTTTACTGAGTATGCTTTGAAGTTTGACCGGTTAGTGAAGTTTGTTCTGGATTTGGTGCCGACGAACATGGCATGAAGAGATTGATTTGTGTGTGGATTGAATGTCATGATTGCTCGTGACGACAAGATAACTTTGGATCCATGGACTACCACTTATGCACAAATAGTGGACAAGGCCCTTACAGCTGAGGGGCGCGAGGATTAGATATGGAGATAAGGCGCTACTAGTCGCAATGCTCAGAGGATGGTGCCTCCTTTTACTGGATCCAGCTGGGTAGTGACCCCAGTGAGTAGAAGAAAAAGGCCCCAAACTCTTTCGTTCCTCCTGGCTTAGATAGGAGGGTATGGGGTGCTTCAGTGGCCATAAGGGCGAGGGAGACAACTGGAGGAGTTTTCCAGTGTGTCCTCGGTGCAGACAATGACATCAGGGAGAGTGCAGGAACAGGGCCTGCTTTACTTATGGGAGCATCAGTCATTTGAGGAGGGACTGCCCACAAGCCAGGAAGGAAGAGTCGAAACAGAGCGACAGTCTCACTCCTGCCATAATATTTACCTTGACCCAGATTGAGGCTGAGGCTAGCCCCTCGGTCATGACAGGTCAAATTTCTAGTGTTGGTTCTTCTTTTACTACATTGATTGACTCAAGGGTTGGTCATTCATTTGTTTCTGCTAGGGTGATAGATTAGTTGTGTAGACCTAGTGATTTGTATGCTAGGGGATTTCAGACTTTGTTACCAACTGGGGAACTAGTAGTCTCTAGGAGATGAGTTAAAGCATTGCCAGTAGAGATAAACAATAGGGAGTTGTCTGTGGATCTGATTGAGCTATCAATGGATGACTTTGATATGATCTTAGGGATGGATTGGTTATCGAAGTATGGGGAGACGATTGACTGCAAGCGCAGAATGGTGACCTTTGAACTAGAAGGGGAGGTTCCCTTTGTGTTCGTGGGGACAGTGAGTGGACCGCGAGTACCCATGATTTTGGCCCTGAAGGCTAGAGTCCTGATGCAGGAGGGTTGCATAGGATTCCTAGCAAACATTGAAGATACTACTAGAGTTGTTTTGGTTGGACCGGAGGAGACCAGACTAGTATGTAAGTTTCCTGATTTGTTCCCCCACAGACTTTCCAGGGTTGCTGCCGCACTGAGAGATCGAGTTTGTTATAGAGTTGGCACCAGGGGTGGATCCAGTATCTAGGACACCTTATAGAATGGCTTCGGTAGAGTTGAAGGAACTAAAGATTCAGTTGTAAGAGTTACTAGATTTGGGATTCACTAGACTGAGTTTTTCACCATGGGGGGCTCCAGTGTTGTTCGTCAAGAAGAAGGATGGATTCTTAAGGATGTGTATTGACTACAGAGAGCTGAACAAGTTTACCATTAAGAACAAGTACCCACTACCTAGGATCGATGACTTGTTTGACCAGCTATAGGGGAAGACAGTGTTCTCTAAGATTGATCTTCGGTCAGGCTACCACCAATTAAGGATTAAAGAGGAGGACATACCAAAGACCGCTTTCCACATAAGGTATGGACACTATGAATTCCTGGTTATGTCCTTTGGATTAACCAACGCCCCAGCAGCCTTTATGGACTTGATGAATAGGGTCTTCAAGGATTATCTAGACAAGTTTGTGGTCGTATTCATTGACAAAATACTGGTCTACTCTCAGTCAGAGAAAGAGCACGAGCAACATCTACACCTAGTATTACAGCGGTTGAGGGAGCATAGGTTATATGCTAAGTTCAACAAGTGTGAGTTTTGGCCACCCCAAGTAACATTTTTGGGTCATATTGTCAGTAAGGAGGGGATTCTGGTTGACCTAAGTAAGATTGAGGCGGTGAGGGATTGGCCCAAGCCAAATAGTATGCCGGAGGTTAGGAGTTTTTTGGGATTGGCAGGGTACTATCATCGAGGGATTCTCCAGGATAGCCACACCATTGGCCGAATTGATGCGTAAGAAGACTAGGTATGTATGGACAAACAGGTGTGAGAACAACTTTAAGGAGTTGAAGCGGCGACTGGTCACCGCTCCAGTATTGAGTCTGCCATCAAACAATGAGAAGTTTGTAGTCTATTGTGATGCTTCCAGACAGGGTTTGGGATGTGTATTGATGCAATCCGGAAAGGTAATAGCCTACGCATCGAGATAGTTGAAGGAATACAAGCAGAGGTATCCCACACATGATCTAGAATTGGCGGCGGTGGTATTTGCACTTAAGGTTTGGAGACATTATTTATATGACGAGAATCGCAAAATGTACACATACCATAAGAGTTTGAAGTACTTCTTTACTCAAAATGATCTGAATATGTGCCAAAGACGTTGGCTAGAATTGGTAAAGGATTATGATTGTGATATTCTATACCATCCTGGGAAAGCCAATGTGGTTGCCGACGCGCTGAGTCAGAAGGGCCCAGGACAGTTGTTCAGTTCTAGGCAGATATCAGATAAGTTAGCTGAAGAAACAACTAGAGCAGGTATAGAGTTGGTGGTTGGTTAATTAGCCAACATCACTCTTCAGTCTACGGTCCTTGAGAGGACCAAGAAGGCATAGTGGGAGGATTCCCAGTTGAGAGAGCACAAAGAAGGCATTTTAGCCGGAGTGGCTAAAGACTTCTCTATTTCGGAGATGGGATTACTGAAGTACAAATGACGAATTTGTGTTCCGATGGATTCCGGTATCCGGCGAGAGATTTTAGACGAATATCATACCACTCCCTATTCTTTACATCCAGGTACAACGAAAATGTACCAAGATTTGAGAACTCTATATTGGTGGCCGGGAATGAAGAGGGATGTGGTGGATTATGTGCCCAAGTGTTTGACTTGTCAGCAGGTAAAGGCTGAACATCAGAGGCCAGCAGGGTTGTTGCAACCTCTAGGGATTCCAGAGTGGAAATGGGAGGATATCACCATGGACTTCGTGGTTGGATTGTCGAAGACCGTGGGACAACATAATTCAGTGTGGGTGATTGTGGATAAGTACACTAAGTCTGCCCACTTTTTACCTGTTAGGAAAACTTATACTGTGGAGTAGTATGCTGAAGTATATGTGAAAGAAATCGTGTGACTACATAGGGCTTTGAGATCGATAGTATCCAACAGGGACCCTACCTTCACCTCCAAGTTTTGGGAGAGCTTGCAGAAGGCTATGGGTACACAGTTGCAGTTTAGTAACGCTTATCAGACTTAGATGGATGGGCAGTCTGCGAGGACGATTCAGATACTGAAGGATATGTTACAAGCCTGTGTGTTGGATTTCGGGGGATCTTAGAGTAAGTATCTCCCTTTGATTGAGTTTTCGTACAATAACTGCTATCAAGCAACAATCGGAGTGGCTCCGTATGAGATGTTATATGGGAGGAAGTGCAGATCACCCATTCATTGGGATGAAATGGGTGAGAGGAGGTATCTAGGTTCTGAGGTTGTTTAGAGGACCAATGAGGCAATTGAGAAGATTAGAGCTCGAATGCTCACCTCCCAGAGTCGGCAGAAGAGTTACTCAGACTTGAGACGCAGGAGCGTAGGGTTTAAAGTCAGTGACCATGTGTTTCTCAGAGTTTCTCCCTTAAGAGGGATGAAACAATTTGGTGTACGGGGCAAGTTGAGCCCTAGGTATGTTGGCCCCTTTGAGATTCCAGAACGGGTTGGAGAGGTAGCTTACAGATTGGCGATGCCTCCAGCTCTATCAGGGGTTCACAATGTGTTTCATGTATCCATGCTCCAGAAGTATGTATCAGATTCTACCCACATGCCGAGTTATGAGAACTTGGAGCTAGTTCAAGATTTATCATATGACGAGAAGCCAGTTCAGATTCTCGACCAAAAGAATAAAGTCTTGCGGAGCAAGACCATCGCCTTAGTGAAAGTGCTATGGAGGAACAGCAAAGTGGAAGAGGCGACTTCGAACTTGAGACAAATATGTGGGATCGGTATCCCGAGTTATTCAGGTAATTGGAGGGGATAGTTGTAGCGTCCCAAATTTGCTAATAAGGGTTAGGGCCTTGATAAGCATGCTGGGAGGACAATAATTGATTTAATTACGTTAATATATGAGTTTGATGATTATGTGATTAAAAATGCATGTTTAGGTGAATTAAATATGCAGGTGGGCCCCATTTGGCTATAGGGGCATATTTGTAATTTTAGCCCGTTGAGGGCATAAATGCAATATTTGTGTATATTATGATTGATACCACGAGTGAGTGGTGATATATTTTTTATGCAAGATCCAAGACGGTCCTAGGGAGCAATTTAGCTAGATAGTCACAACGGGGTCGAATACCCGGCTTGGGAGGAGCCTAGGGGTATTTTAGGAACGTAATATGTGTTCGGGAATTATCAAGTAGTGGGTAGTAATTTAGCAATGATTTGGACATGTTGGGATTAAACCAAGATTTATAGGAACACTTGAGAAACTAGCGGGACTTGGCAATTGATGAAATTACCCTTGGTAGCACTTGAGGATTAGGATAAGCTTAAGGGCATTTTAGACTTTTGACTAAGGTTGGATATACACTTAGATGGCTTGAGAAACCACTAGAATTAAGTGAAGGACAAGCAGCAACTCTCAACTCTTTCTCTCCATCAGTTTTCTCTCTCTTGGAGACTTAAGCAAGCTTTGGGAATTCAAGTGGTTGAGGCTATGGATTTGAGGCTGAAGCTATAGGAAAGCTAAAGTTTGAGGTAATTGAAGTTAGCTCAAGGTCGAATCTTGTAAAAAGGTAAGCTCTTAAACTTGATCATCATGTTGAATCTGCTAGGATTGGAGGTTTGCATGAGACTTCAATTTTAAGTTTGATTTTGAATGTTTGATGAGTGTGAGAAGTTGTTTGTGGTTTTTTTGTGATGTTTAGGTTATGTGAAAGGGAATTCTAGGCTTAAATCTAAGTTGGGTTTATGATTAGGGTGTGAATTTGGAGCTTAGGCTCGAGGAAAACGCATGAAATAGTTTGATTTTTTGGGTTTGGGGGCTCGGGTCACAGCCCTGTCCTTCAGGTGCCACAGCCCAAGTGTGTTGAAGAGGCTGGAAAGCCCCTATTTGCCTAGGCACACCACGGCGCAAGGTATAGCACGTCGCGGCCCGTGTCCCTCGGCAAAGATGCATTTTTCCTCTTACTTGAGCGCACCGTGGCCCTTATGGGGCTGGGCCGCGACTCAAATGAAAAATAATGGCTATTTGAAGGTTCTTAGCTCAGGAACTCAAATACTAAGGCTCGGGAAGGATTTTACTACCCGAATTGTTAGAATCCAAGGTCCCGAAGGCTAAATTTATATTCTGAAGTTATATATTGGTTTAGAACATGATGGATGATTATTATGAACACGTTGTGACTAGGTTTTCAACGAGGCTCGAGTTAGGGGACTGTGCTCGTGATCGCGATGCTCAGATAGCTCGGGACACAAGCAAGAAAATTATTGTACCCGTAGAGCAGGGCCTGGCCCTAATGTTTATATTCGGTATGTGTTTAAATATTTGTTGATCTTGTGCAATGTGATGCATATTTGTGAGTGAACTGCAAAGTCCGGGAACGATGAAGTCTGGGAATGATGAAGTTCGGGAACGGCGAAGTTCGGGAACGGCGAAGTCTGGAAACGGCGAAGGCCAGGAACGGAAAAGTCCGAGAAATGCGAAGGTCAAGAACTGTAGGAAGCCGAGTACGGCAAGGGGTCGGGTCGGCGTTGAGCACGCTGAGTGCAGGCCATTAGGGTGAGACCTCCCCAAGGTTCTGGAGCCACCCTTTTGGTGAAGACCGCAAACTCAGGGCCTGGTAAAGTGCCTGGAACAGTGTTGGCTGCAATGTGTTTAGCCTGTTGGCTGTTTTGTTATATACTGTGGATTGCTATGCATATGTTATATGTTTTGTGTTGAGTTTTCTTGCTGGGCTTCATCCCACGGGGGCTCTATGGTGCAGGTAAGGAAAAGGAAAGGTCGACCAACCATGAGTACGGAGAGCGTGGAGTGACAGGTACATGTTCGGCCTGCCTGGCTGCCACGACTAGGGTTATTTTTGGGAAAATGTATTGTAATAGTTGTTTTTCCGCCTAAATCGGCCATATGCATATTTTGATCTGTAATGTATTTTCTAAACAGTATTTTGGGATCCCAACTGTAAAAAATTTTAAGATTTCAATGAATAACCAAATGTTTATACTTAATGTCTTTAAACGAGTTTTGTTACAGTTTAGTCACACTTTTAACCTAAAACATCGATTAGCGAGCTAATGGCACATTTTTAACTCACTTAGTAACACCTCTAAGGAAGTAGGGCGTTACACCCTGGGCCTTGGTTGG
The DNA here is from genome assembly GCF_963169125.1 of Humulus lupulus. Lineage (NCBI taxonomy): Eukaryota > Viridiplantae > Streptophyta > Magnoliopsida > Rosales > Cannabaceae > Humulus > Humulus lupulus. The sequence continues at coordinate 47,073,786 of NC_084802.1, read as the reverse complement.
GTCTGCTGGGCCCCTTGTTCGGCCCTCCTGGTGGCCGTGCTCCCACAGGGACGTCCTCTTGGCCTTCAAGGTGGCACTTGGACCTCGGCGACCTGCCTAGCCAATTCTTCATTGTGTCATATGGCCTCTGCCAGTTGTTGGCGCAGTTCACAGTTCTCCAGTTCCACAATGGGGATGTACCTCTCAAGATTATAATAGAGGTCCTCACCGGGCCTGGGAGCAAACAACCCCCTGGAATCAGATGATGCACTCCCCTCGTCTGGGTCGTGATCTATCATTGGTTGTTTCCCAGGCCTCCTGGTATAATTCTCAGTTTGAGGAGTCTGCTCCTCAGGTATTTGGGGCAACAGTCGCTCACCAGCTCCTGGGTTGTTTGCGATGGCCATTGATGCAATGGAAGAGGTTTGTAATTAAACTATACAAAATATTTGCTCAATACTCTCAATGAAAGCACCAAACTGTTGACGTCATTTTTCATCAACTTAAATTTGAAGAGAAATAAATAATATTTCAGAAAAGAACTGTAGAATTTTTACGTGGTTCAGTAGTTAAAATCTGCCTAGTCCACGAGTCAATATTATTGATCTTAACACTCTCTCAAAGTTTTCTCATAACAATTTGACAGAGTATTCTCCCTCTCCATTTCTACCTGAATTTGTCTATTTATAAGCCTGGTTGGGAGAATATCTTCCCCTGATTCAGGGAAGTTACAACCAATTATCCAAATTTGAATTAAATGTAAATAAATACATTAAATACATAATATTCCATGATAATTGGCATTTAACATCACATAACAACAAATCCCTAAGGAATAGGGATCTCCTGACAGTTATTGTGTGCAAAATGCATTGGTGACCTCGAATGCAAGGTTAACGCTCTTTCGAGATCGACCAATACTTTGAGCTCCTTATTCCAGTCAGCCTCCTCTTCAGCTGGAGGTTTCATCGAACTCAATCTTCGGAGACCAATATCATCGAGCTTAATACTAAGGCTTGAATAACACCCATATGCATCGGAGAAGATTATTTCTTTCGAGCTTGAACCCTAAGCTCGAGCCTTTTAAACTTGTGCTCGATCGCCAATAAGGACAGGTCAGGAGTCATGCATATTTATTCAAGTGTTCATCCACTGCTTGTTATTTTTGAGCTTACGCTTTACAAGCCTACATTTCGAGACTCATTCATCCATCCTCGAAATTTGGGTGTAACATTATCAATAAAAGAATATAAATAAATTTTGACTTGGTCAATCGCTTTGCTCACATGTTTTATTTTCATGATTATTTTTTAATATAAACTTCTATTTAATCCTGATGATATAGTTAATCATATTTATAGTGACGTTATCATAGTGGAATATAAATATGATTATATGTTCAAAAATAAGTTAGTCCTAAGATTAGTCAGTGCACAGGATTTACACTGAATTGCCAATCTACGATATGATCTACTTACACATTGTAGTGTTATGTTCTTTCCAGAACATTAGCAAAATAGATAAGATCGGATGTATTTGTTACATCGAACTGGACTGATATTGACAGTAGATAAGATAAGTGAACATATCATTATGATCTATTATAGTCATATCATATAGTTGACCATAGGTTAATTCTATCATAATTCTGAGTGGTTAGTATTCTAACTGATTGTATTATTTGAGTTCTTTGACTTATTCGTTACCATCTTACCCTACGGACTAGGCCATACTTAGATCTTGGGAACTCGGTAGTATAATTGAGTGGGAGTGTTAATCATAGATATGAACATCTATAGCTTCTGATGAAGAAGTAAAACGATGGTTTCCTTTTAGTTTGGTTTGAAGATGCTAAATGATAGAGATCTTATTTCAGTAATTAATATTAGTTTACTGAAATATCATTTACAAGGAACTATGTGTTTTAAGGATAAAATACAATGAGGGGAAAACGATAGTTTAGTCCAATCTCATTGTAGGCCGTTTATAGAGGATTGAGTGATAATTATGGTTGTAACAATGGATAATTAATAACGTATCTATATTGCTTATAGAGTGTTCTATGAATTCAAGAGTGCAATTCCGAGTCTTTAATTGAGTCACAAGGAATTAATAAGTTAGTAGATTTATTTGTTAAATTTATGATAACTTAATGGAGCTTGATTTCATATGTCCATAGTCCCCACAGTACCTTGGATAAAATCATGTAGATAGTCTCAATTAATTGATTTAATTGTCAATTAGAATTATCAAAGTTGATCAGGTCAATTTTGGATAATTTCACAAAGTTATGCAATTTAGAGAAGAAAATAGATTTTAGGGCAGATTTATTAATTAAGACAAATTGGTGTCTAAATTAATAAATAAGTTTAAATCAAGGTTCAAATTATAAATAATTAATTTGATTAATGATTTAAATAATTAATTAATTAATCAATAGAATGTAATATGGACCTTGAATTTAAGTCCAACATGCTTATAATTAAATGAGAAATTTCACGGGTCTATAGTCCATGAGAATTTCGACCTAATCGTTGTATTTTCCTATTATTTTATTTATTTTTTAATTAAATAAGTGACTTAATTGAGCCTATAAAATGAATGTTAAATGAGAGTTGAAAATAAGAAAATGGAACATCTAGTTTTGATGCTTTAGGGTTTATACTCTCTCTACAACTAAAGTCTTTTTCTAAGCCTCTATATTCTCTTCTTGTCTTCTCTTTGTGTATCCATCTCATGTGTTGAGAATTTTCCACTCTAGTCTAGGTGATTCTAAGGATACTATGGAAGGCTATGAAGAAATTTGAAGATCGGTTCAGTTTCTCAGTGATACCCAGCGGCATAAAGGATACAAGGGTTAGAGAAACTGAAGGAATGACTTATTCATTCCGCTGCATATAATATAAGTGTTCTTATCATTATCTCTATTTAATTCAATTATAGAAACATGTTCTAGGTTTTCTTATATTAATTTGTTTAATATATGATTTTCATGAAAATAAATAAGATCCTGTATAAGTAATTTCCAACAACTGGCCTTGGAGCCTTTGGTAATTTTTATTTTCATACATGAACATGGAAAAAATTGAATTATTTGATGTGTTGCGTAATTGGATGGATTTCATGTGTTTTATGAAGCATATTGAATTTTTATTTGATTATTAGCAATTTTGGGTTATTTTGTTGTGTTTTCTATGCAATTAATTTTTATAAATGCTTTATTTGGTGTAAAACATTGTAAATATTATTTATAAAATGGTTTTGGGCTACAAGGGCCTTTTGCAAGCGCATCCGCGCTCATTACCCTTGCCTGCGCACGCAACTCTCGGCTGCAGCATCATGCGTCCCTCGATAGCGTCTCCCCATGTGCGCGCGCATGTACCTAGCAGCCACAGTGAGCAGTACAGGTACTGTTCATCACATATATATTTTTTAATAAATATTAAAGATAATGAAATAAAAAATTAATTTTTGTAACAAACTCAAAAATATTATATTCATTTTATCACTTAAAAAAATAAAAATAAGACATTTTTGTTGTTTGTTATTGTTTAAAAAATTGGATATTTTCTACAAAGTTTCAAATTCAAATTTAAAAATAGGTTAACTAATTAATTTTAAATCTTTTAATATATTAAAATATTATAATTAAGTTATCATATATTAAGATATTTTTTTAAAAAAAATACTTGTTATTTATGATATATTCTATTTGAAAATATTAACATCTAATTATTCTATGGATTTTAATATTTAAATTATTTGAAATTTGAAAATTTGTTGACTAGATATTTTTTATGGATATTTTGAATTTTTTAACTTTATAAAATAGTTTAGGTTTGTTATAACTATTAATATTTTTTTAAAAAAATAAATGGTGAAGATATTTGCTGATAATTGCAATAACACGAGATATTTTTTAAAAAACAGTTAATGATGTTTGTTTTGAAATTTAAAATTATTTAAATTTTAAAAATATCATGTTTTTCAAACTAATTAATTTTTTTAATTGTAAATAAATGGGATTTAAATTAATTTTAGGTTAATTGTTGATAAATCACATTTTAATTAAATTAATATTTTTCAAAATTACCTTAACTAAGTTGATTGTTGATAAATGAAATTTAAATTAACTTTTGTTAATTGTTGATAAATTTCATTTAAATTGGCCTTTTTTTTATTGCAAAAATTTAATTAATTCGAATTTTGGATAAATTCTAGATAATTAATTGTGGTACTTTTGCAAAATGAAATATATTGTGGTATTTTCGCATAAATTCATAGACTTGCTCATATAGTAACATGATTAGGACCATTCAATTATAACATGTCTATTTACACTATATGTGGTATTTTTTGCAATTGGGCTTAGATGCATATAGTGGTTAATTTGTTTGCATAATATATGGTATTTTGCTAAATGAAGCATTCATAAAATGATAGGTTTTATTTGGGCCTATTGGAAAATGTAAAGTTTAAATTCCTCTCATGTAAGTGATTCCACTTGTGAATGCCTATTTGTTTTACATGACTATAGTGGGTCTAATCAATTAATAACAATTAAAAAATGAAGGTTTAAATTCATGTCTTTTAGACCTTGTATGAAAGTTTGGGGGCACTAGTAGTGGGAACGACAAACTAGACACAGTCCTCCTCCATACAAGCTCAATTGTTAAGGCTCATTTGCCTAAGTTGGATTTAATTGTATATATTCATTATAATAGTTAAACATAAATATTGATTAGCAACAAATTAATTCTAATTTAATTGAATATGTTTCAATGTGACACTTTAGAATTAATAGAAAATTATAGGTCTTTGGTTTTAAAAATTTAATTTTACAAATATTTTTGGAAAACCATAGTCATTAATTTTCAAAAATTAATAATAAAAATACTATTTTTTTATTAAATAATGAGCTTGTTTTAAAAATTATATTCGTTCTCCACCGTTTGTTTAACAAGGTCGATAGCTTAATGGGGGCCTCGAGACGCTTTGATTCGTCCCCCTACGGAAAGTGTTCATTAGTTATTTTGATAAGGTTAAATTTCGAAAGATAGATAATTATAGGTCAAATTCTAATAGACTCACCCCAACGGTAACTACTAGGACTAAATATATGATTATCGACACCGTGGGTCTAGCTCATAAAATAAGAAATTTTGTTTTCTTATTTTGATCGAATATTAGGTTATTAATAATGGTGTTCATTATTAAATGAGTTTACAACTCTATTTAACTAATGATATATTTGTTTTACTCTCACCAACCGAGACAAGAATATCATAGATTAGTTAAAAACCTATATAAATAGTGATATCATTATTTTTGGTATTTTTTCCATATCATAAATATTTTTTGGTATATGTTGTGTTATTTCTTGAAATTTGACTGAATAGAAGTTTTAATGAGCAAATGTGTTTGATTTCTATTTTATTGATAATTGTAGTATTATAATGGTTGTGTCTACTCCCATCCTTTCTCAACTTTCAATAGAGAAACTCACTGGAGAAAACTTCCTTAATTGGAAGCAGAACATCAACATAGTGTTGATTGGTGACAACTCAAAGTTCGTCATGACTGAAGAATCCCCGGAAGTTCAAAATGATGGAGCTACCAAGACTGTTAGAGACAAATACGAGTGTTGGCAGGCAGCTAACAACAAGGCACGATACTACATGTTGACTAGTATGGTCGACACTCTCAAGACAAAGATGGAGAATGTCGAGATGACCTACGAAATCATGGATCAGCTCCAAGACATGTTCGCGGCAAAATTAGTGCAAATTCATTTTGAGGACACCAAGAAGTATGCCAATGATTGAATGGCACCGTCTCAGCACGTTCACAATCACCTGATCAAAATGACAAACTACTTTCCAGAAGCTGAACTGGGCGGAGCAATAATAGATGAGGAGACTCAAGTCGACTTAATCCTCAACAGTCTTTCTCCAGCTTTCCTAGCGTTCACCACCAACTATGTGATGAACAAACTCAACTATGGTCTGACGCATCTCATGAACGAGCTTCAGACTTTTGAGTCTATCATGGGTGGACCAAGTAAGGGAGGAGAAAAGAAGACTATTGCTGCAGTTGATCCAGCTAAGGCTGAAGCTAACCTAGCTTCATCTTCGAAAGCTGAAAACAAGAAGAAAGGTGGACATAACACCAACCCCGGGCCTATGAAGGCTGCAAAGATGAATGCACAACCAAGTGCACAGACGCCTAAGGGGAAGAAAAAGAAGAACAAGAAAAGTAAAGGTAAGTGATTTCACTACAATGAGAAGAGGCATTGAAAACAGGATTGCCCCAAGTTTCTTGTAGCGAAAAACAAAGGTAATGATTATAGTTCATTTATCTTAGAAACATGTGTTTTAGAGAATGATATATCTATTTGGATTATCGATTCTAGATCTGCTAACCATGTTTGTAACTCTTTACAGCTTCTTCAATCGTGGGAGGAAGTGGATGAAGGCAGCTTAAAGCTTAGAGTTGGGAATGGAGCGTTCGTTGCGGTCCAAGCTAGAGGAAGAGCTCGCCTAAAGTTCATAAATAAATATTTAATTTTGAATGATGTATTTTTTATTTTGGATTTTAGTAGAAATTTAATTTCAGTTTCCATGTTACAATTAGAACGATTTGTTATGACTTTTACAAGTTCTAATATATCTATTTCTTTCAATGGATCACAATTGTGTATTGCATGTTTGGAAAATGGGCTTTATATTTTGCGACCTAACGAACCCCTCGTGCTTAATAATGAATTATTCAAAGTAGCTAAACCTAGGACCAATAAACATCAAAAGATCGATAATGATAACATGACGTATTTATGGCTTTTGAGACTAGGTCACATTGGCTATGATAGGATTCAAAGACTTACAAAGGATGAACCTTTGAGGGAACTCACCTTAGGTGAATTATTTGTCTGTGAATCTTGTCTAAAAGGCAAACTGACCAAATGTCCATTCTCTGCAAAGGGTGATAAGGCCAAAGAACCACTTGGACTTGTTCATTCAGATGTTTGTGGACTTTTGAATGTAAAAGTCAGGGGTGGTTTTGAGTATTTCGTCACTTTCATTGATGATTACTCTAGATACTCATGTCTTTACCTAATGCATAGGAATGAGAAACATTTTCAAAGTTTCAAGAATTCCTAGCTATGGCTCATAGCCAATTAGGTAAAAAATTAAATATCTTGCAATCTGATAGGGGTGGAGAATATTTGGATATGCAGTTCCAAGATCATTTAACTAAACTTGAGATTTTATCACAACTTACTACCCCGGGTACTCAGCAACAAAATGGTGTAGTGGAATATCGAAACAGAATTTTATTGGAAATGGTTAGATGTATGCTTAGTTACTCAACTCTGCCAACTTCATTCCAGAGACATGCAATTGAAACTGTGAACGACATTCTAAATGACGTACCATCCAAATCAATCCCCAAAACACCTTTAGAACCCTGGAATGGTCATGAACCTAGCTTACGTCATTATAGAATCTTGGTGTGTCCCGTCCACGTCCTAAGGAAAAAGGAAGGAAAGCTAGAACTGCGAACCAAAGTTTTCATGTTTGTTGGCTATCCTAAAGGCACTCGGGGTGGACTTTTCTATAGTCATTTAGAAAAGAAAATGTTTACTTCTACGAATGCTACTTTTCTAGAAAATGGCTATGTCCAAAACTTCAAACTGCGTAGCAAAGTAGTTTTAGAGGAGATGGTTGTAGAATTTACTCCAACCAATGTTCCATCGTCATCAACGAAAATTGATGATGAAATTTCCACTCTTCATGTCCAACCAACACAAGCCGATGTAAATGAAGAAAGTACCACTATTCCTGAGCATATTGTCACAGAGCCTCATCGTAGTGGGAGGGTTCCTGGGAACCCAGTTCACTATGGTTTGGATGATGAATCCAATATGGTTGTCTATGACACTGGTGATGATGATTCGTTGTCTTTCAAACAGGCAATGGCTAGCCCTGAAAAGGAACTATGGCTCGAAGCCAAGAAACAGGAAATGGAGTCCATTTACTCAAATTTCGTCTGGGGTCTAGTGGAAGCACCTAGTGAGTTTAGGGTCATTGGGTACAAGTGGATCTACAAGAAGAAATGAGGTGCTGATGGAAATATCGAAACTTATAAAGCTCAATTAGTGGCAAATGGTTACACTCTAATAGAATGTGTGGACTATGAGGAAACTTTTAGTTCGGCCATGCTCAAGTCCATTCGCATACTCCTATCCATAGCAGCCACTCTTGACTATGAGATCTGGCAAATGGACGTCAAGACAACTTTTCTTAATGGGAAGCTTGATGAAGTACTTTATATGGATCAACCAATAGGATTTAAAGTAGCTGGACAAGAAGGAAAAGTTTGCAAGTTGAATAGGTCCGTTTATTGACTTAAGCAAGCTTCTCGTTCCTGGAACCTTAGATTTGATGAGATAATCAAAACCTATGGCTTTGAAAAAAATATTGATGAGCCTTGTGTTTACCAACTAAAGGAAAATCAAATAGTAGTATTCCTGGTTCTTTATGTAGATGATATCTTACTCATTGGAAACAATGTTAAGAATAATTAGATTTGATGAATTGGCTGAGTGCTCAAATCCAGATGAAGGATTTGGGTGAAACAAATTATATTCTAGGTATCTAGATCATTAGGGATAGAAAAAAATAAACTCCTATCTCTATCTCAAGCAGCTTACATTGATAAAAGTGCTTGAACGTTTCTCAATGAAAAATTCCAAGAAAGGACGTCTACCGTCCCACCATGGAATTCATCTTTCAAAGAAGTAGTCTCCCTAGACTCCTGAAGAGGAAGATGCAATGAGAAAAGTTCCTTACACATCTGTAGTTGGAAGTCTGATTTATGCCATGTTGTGTACTAGACCAGATATCTGCTATGCAGTAAAAGTAGTGAGCAAGTATCAATCATCAAACCCAGGACCGGAACATTGGATAGCAGTTAAGCATATCCTAAAGTATTTAAAGATGACTAGGAATTATATGTTAGTCTACAAGGGTGGTGTTCTAAACCCTGTAGGCTACACCGATTCAGATTTTTAGACTGATGTCGATGACAAGAAGTCTTCTTCTGGAATGGTGTTTACTCTTGGGGATGGAACTGTGATATGGAGAAGTGTAAAGTAGTATGCGATCTTAGATTCTACCATGGAGGCTAAGTACATAGCTGCATCTGAAGCAGCTAAGGAAATAGTCTGGCTAAAAAAGTTCTATTCAGACCTTGGTGTTATTCCAAATATGGATAAATCGCTCGTGTTGTTTTGTGACAACGTAGGAGTGATAGCCAACTCGAAAGAACCTCGAAGTCACAAGAGGAGTAAGCCATATAAAAGGGAAGTATCACATAATTCGAGAATATGTGGCCAGAGGAGATGTAAAGGTTATAAAGATTACAACTGAAGACAATCTTGCATATCTGTTTACAAAGACACTGCCAGAAGCTATAATTTGATAAGCATATCAAGGAAATGAGATTAGTAAAATTAAGGCATTAGTTTAAATTAGTGCAAGTAGGAGTTTGTTAGGATTTTATGCCCTAATTAAAACTCAATTTCTTTGTAATCTCATTTTATTATCAATAAAATGGTAGAAATCAATTTTGACTTGGTCAATTGCTTTGCTCACATGTTTTATTTTCATGATTATTTGTTTAATACAAACTTCTATTAAATCTTGAGCATATAGCTAATCATATTTATAGTGATGTTATCACAGTAGAATATAAATATGATTATATGTTCAAAAATAAGTTAGTCCTAAGATCAGTCAGTACACATGATTTACAATGACTTGCCAATCTACAATATGATCTACTTACACATTGTACTATTGTAGTGTTATGTCATTTCCAGAACATTACCAAAGTAGATAAGATCGAATGTATTTGTTACATCAAATTGGACTGATATTGACAGTAGATAAGATAAGTAAACATATCGTTATTATCTATTCTAGTCATATCATATAGTTAACCATAGGTCAATTGAATCTAAATTATGAGTGGTTAGTATTCTAACTGATTGTATTATTTGAGTTCTTTGACTTGTTCGTTACCAGCTTACTCTACAGACTATGTCATACTTAGATCTTGGGAACTCAGTAGTATAATTGAGTGAGAGTGTTAATAATAGATATGAACATCTATAGCTTCCAATGAAGAAGTAAAATGATGGTTTCCTTTTAGTTTGGTTCGAGGTGCTAAATGATAGAGATCTTATTTCAGTAATTAATATTAGTTTACTGAAATATCATTTACAAGGAACTAAGTGTTTTAAGGATAAATTACAATAAGGGGGAAAATGGTATTTTAGTCCCATCTCATTGTAGACCGTCTATAGATTGTAGACCGTCTATAGAGGATTGAGTGATAATTATGGTTGTAACAATTGATAACTAATAATGTATCTATATTTCTTATAAAGCGTTCTATGAAATCAAGAGTGCAATTCCAAGTCTTTAGTGGAGTCATGTGGAATTAGTAAGTTAGTAAATTTATTTGTTAAATTTATGTAACTTATTGGAGCTTGATTTCATATGTCAATGGTCCCCACAATACCTTGGATAAAACCATCTAGATAGTCTCAATTAATTAATTTAATTATCAAAGTTGACCAGGTCAATTTTGGATAATTTCATAGAGTTATGCAATTTAGAGAAGAAAAGAGGTTTTAGGACAGATTTATTAAGTAAGAAAAATTGGTGACTAAATTAATAAATAATTTTAAATCAATGTTCAAATTATAAATAATTAATTTTATAAAGTATTTAAATAATCATTTAATTAATTAATCAATAGAAAATAATACGAGCCTTGAATTTAAGTCCAACGACTTATAATTAAATGAGAAATTTCACGAGCCTATAGCCCATGAGAATTTCAACCTAAGAGTTGTATTTACCTATTAATTTATTTTTTTTAATTAAATAAGTGACCTAATTGAGCTTATAAAATGAATGCTAAGTGAGAGTTGAAAACAAGAAAACTAAACATCTAGTTTTGATGTTTTAGGGTTTTAGACTCTCTCTACAACTAAAGTCATTTTCTAAGCCTATATATTCTCCTCTTTTCTTCTCTTTGTGTATCCATCTCATGTGTTGAGAATTTCCCACTCTAGTCTAGGTGATTCTAAGGATACTAAGGAAGACTGTGAAGAAATTTGAAGATCGGTTTAGTATCTTGGTGATATCCTGCGACAGAAAGGATACAATGGTTAGAGAAACTGAATGAATGACTTATTCATTTCACTGCATATAATGTAAGTGTTCTTATCATTATCCCTATTTAATTCAATTATAGAAACATGTTCTAGGTTTTCTTATATTAATTTGTTTAATATATGGTTTACATGAAAATAAATAAGATCCTATATAAGTAATTTCCAATAGTTGTTAATCTTCCCCAACAACCATTTATGAAAAATCCTCTATTTCTTCTCGCTGCACTTCCTCAAAGGGTCTTCAACTAGGGCCTGTTTATCTTATCTTAGCTTCATTGTAAGGTTAGTGTAGTTCAAAAATCGTTGTGGCTTGCATTTATTCTGGATGAATTCAAGGTCTGCTGCTTCCTCAGGCTGTATAATGCATACGCTAGAACACTCAACATCATTGGCCACAACATTCTCAGGGTGTGGAGTAGAAGGTGTTATATTATTTTATAATATAATGTAATATTATATTATATTATAATATAATGTTTTATATTAAATAAATGTGACAAAGTGTGTCACATATTGTAACATATAATAGAGAGTTACAATATTTAGATATATGAGATATATCCAAATAATGTAACATATTTGGTGTTACAAATTTGTAACTTCCAAATATTATCCTTTATTGTGTAAAATTGTTGTTACACAATATTGAGATGAATTTCATAAAGCCATATGTAATATGGCTGTTAGAGATATGATTTTAACCCCAATAATGTGTTTTGGGAGGGTTTGGAACCGTTTGGAAAAACAACACATTTTTTAGTGCTGAAAATGGTCGGTGGGCGCGGCCACTGAATGTTGGTGGCCGCGGCCTGTGGGACAGAGGCTAGTGGCCGCGGCCACAGGCCAAAAGCTGACCATTTTTCAATCTTTGTTGAACGGCTCAAAAAACCCAAATAACTCCCAAATCTCATTTTTAATTCCATATTAATCCAATTAAACATTGGTAACAGCCATGGGGGTTGGTGGAATTTGAAATTCAAAGGGTGTCTCTAAACTCTATAAATAGGAGCCTATAGCTCACTTGTAAGACACAACATTTCTATCCATTAGAGCACTTGGCTAGAAACACCTTGAGGCTTGATAATTCCATAAAGCTTTTCCAATATCTAAGAGAGATCCCTTTGTGCTTGAGTTAGGGGGAAATAAGCTTTTGGACAAAGGTTTTAAACCTTGTTCAAGTTGGTGATCTCCAACCCTCTTCACTTAGGTTGTGTAAGTGAGAGTTTTCTTGTATTTCTGTTCTCCATTCTATTGTATTGTTTTCTTCTTATTCTCTTGTTTTATTTACTTGTAATTTTGTTTAGAGTTGTAATCATCTTTTCTTGTGTTCCAAACACTTTTACTTTATTTGTAATATTTTGCTTAGAGTTGTATTTTTCACTATTCCATTCTTCTTCTCTTCTTCTTCTTCTATTTTGTTTATTTGTACTTTCAGTTATAGAGTTGTAACCTTATTTAATCAATCTAAATTTATTTGTAATATTATTGCATAGAGTTGTAATATTTTCTTACCATTTCTATTGAGACAATTTATATTTTCCTAACATTCAAAAGCTTAACCCTTTTTGTTTCAATGGAAGGGGAGACCATCAAAATCATGAACCAAGACCTAATAAGGTTGGATAGGTTTGATGGATCCAATTTTACTAGGTGGCAAGACAAGGTGAGGTTTCTATTAACCACTCTCAAAATCGCCTACATCCTTGAGTCTTCCTTGGCACCTCTAGCCGAGCCATCCGACAAAGACACTCCCGAGGAGGTGGAGAACAGAAGGAAGAGGGAGGAGGACAATCTCCTTTGTAGGGATCATATCCTCAACACCCTATCCGATAGGCTCTATGACCTCTACACCGAGACCAAATCGACCAAGGAGATATGGGATGCACTTGAGAAAAAGTTTAAGGCGGAAGAGGAAGGTACCAAATTTTTTTTGATATCTCAATACTTCGATTTCAAATTTTTTGTGATAAACCTATTCTTCCTCAAATTCATGAATCGCAAATTATTGTTAATAAATTGAAAGTATTAAAGATTGAGCTTCCCGAGGCCTTTCAAGTTGGTGCTATACTGGCTAAATTACCACCAACTTAGAAGAGCTATAGGAAAAGAATCCTTCATAAAAATGAGGATTATTCTTTGGAGGAGATCCAAAAGCATATTCGAATCGAAGAGGAATCGATATGTAGAGATAAACTTATGGAGGGGTCTAATGGAGAGACTTCCAAAGCAAATGCGGTGTCACAACCAAAACATCCCAAAAACAAAGGGAAAAAAGGTAACGAGAAACCTTTGGGTCCAAAAACCAACCCAAACAAGTTTAAGGGCAAGAAAGGTCCTTGCTTTGTGTGTGGGAAAAAGGGTCACTATGCTAGAGAGTGTAGGCATAGAAAAGACCAACAAGGACCTAAGGTGAACGCAACTCAAAAAGAAAACATAGTTGCTACCCTTAGTGAGGTGAATGCGGTCCAAGGCAAGGTGAAAGGATGGTGGTATGATACATGTGCCACCGTCCATGTCACCTATGACAAATCATTGTTCAAGACCTTTGAAAAGTCAAAGGGCAACCATGAGATACAAATGGGCAATGAGGGCAAATCTAAAGTACTTGGCAAAGGTACCATTAAAGTCTTTTTCACCTCCGGCAAGAAAGTTACATTAGTGAATGTACTTTATGTTCCCGAAATGAGTGGAAACTTGGTAAGTGGTGATTTGCTAGGCAAGTCCGACATTAAAGCCATTTTTGAGTCCGGTAAACTTATACTTACCAAATCAAATGTATTTTTGGGAAAGGGGTACTCTTGTGAGGGTATGGTTAAATTGTGCACCAATGATGTGACTTTCAATGTTATCAATAAAAATGTTAATTCCACCTATATTGTTGTGTATGATTCTTTATTTTTGTGGTATCTTAGACTATCACAAATAGGTTTTTCAACCATGAAAAGAGTAGTAAAATGTGGTATGATTGCATGCAATATTAAAAACTATGGTAAATGTGAAATATGTGTTAAGGCCAAAATGATTAAGAAATCATTTCCTAGTGTAGAAAGATCATCTAATTTACTAGATTTAATCCATAATGATCTTTGTGAATTAAATGGTGTTTTAACTAGAGGTGGTAAAAGGTATTTTCTTACTTTTATAGATGATTTTAGTAGATATACCTATGTGTTTCTTTTAAAGCATAAAGATGAAACTTTTGATGCTTTTAAATTGTATAAATTAGAAGTTGAAAATCAACTAAATAAAAATATTAAGGTGCTAAGAAGTGATAGAGGAGGATAGTACTTATCTAATGAATTCAATACATTTTGTGAAGAAAATGGTATAATTCATGAGTGCACTGCACCTTATACACCACAACACAATGGTGTTGCCGAAAGGAAAAATAGGACTTATCTAGAGATGATAAATTCTATGTTGGTGTTTTCTAAGTTGAACTTCAACTTATGGGGTGAAGCGTTTTTAACCGCTTGTCACATTCTTAATCGAATACCGATGAAGAAAATTGAGATATCTCCATATGAGTTATGGAAAGGAAGAAAACCCAACATAGGGTACTTCAAAGTGTGGGGGTGTCTTGCATATTGCAAGAAAAACGAACCTAATAGAACAAAGTTAGGTTCAAGAGCCATAAAGTGTGTTTTTGTTGGTTATGCCAACAATAACAAAGCTTATAGGCTATTAGACTTAGAGTCTAATATTATGATTGAATCTAGAGAAGTTGAATTCTTTGAGAATATGTTATGTGACAACAATTCTCAAGCTTCAACATCTCTAAAGGAGAATTTGTTATATGAGAACAATTCTCAAGCTTCTACATCCAAAGTTGATTCTCAAGAGGAGAATTCTCAAAAGGATGTAAAGCAACCCTTTGAACCTAGAAGAAGTCAAAGGCTTAAAAATCATAAAAGTCTAGTAGTGGATGAGACAGATTCTCAACGAATTTCATTCTACATGGTAGAAGGAAATAGAGAGGAAGTCATTAGGAAAATTCCTATTGTACTTCTCGTCGAGGATGATCCTAAGACTTATAGAGAAGCTATGCAATCGAGAGATAGTGCATTTTGGAAAGAAGCCATCAATGATGAGATGGATTCCATTCTTTCCAATAACACTTGGGAATTGGTAGACCTCCCACCGGGGTCTAAGCCAATTGGGTGTAAGTGGGTATTTAGGAGAAAATACCACACTGATGGCACTATCCAAACCTTTAAAGCTAGATTAGTAGCTAAAGGGTTTAGGAAAAAAGAGGATATCGATTATTTCGATACCTATGCGCCTGTTGCAAGAACAACTTCTATAAGAATTGTGTTCGCTTTAGCTTCTATACACAACTTGTATGTTCATCAAATGGATGTCAAAACGGCATTCCTTAATGGTGACCTCAATGAGGAGTTCTATATGGAACAACCCAAAGGGTTTGTCCTACCAAAATATGAACATAAAGTTTGTAGACTTGTAAAATCCTTATATGGATTGAAACAAGCTCCTAAGCAATGGCATGAGAAATTTGATCAAGTCAACATGTCTAATGGGTTTAGACATAACAATGGAGACAAGTGTTTGTATTCCAAAACTTGTAATGGATATGTGATCATTGTTTGCTTATATGTGGATGACATGCTTATTCTAAGTAATAGCATAAAAGGGATAGAAGAAACGAAGAGGTTTCTATCATCAACCTTCAAGATGAAAGATCTTGGAGAAGTTGATACCATACTCGGTATCAAAGTAAAGAAACATAATGGGGGTTTTGCCTTAGGGCAAGCCCACTATGTGGAGAAAGTATTGAACAAATTTAACCATCTCAAGGTTAAAGATGCCAATACTCCATTCGATCATAGTGTAAAACTAGAGAAGAATGAAGGAAGAGCGGTGGCTCAATTGGAGTACGCTAGTGCTATAGGGAGTCTAATGTACGATGCCCAGTGTACTAGACCTGATATATCATTTGCGGTAAGTAAACTTAGTAGGTTTACAAGTAATCCAAGTGTGGATCACTGGAAGGCAATTGGAAGAGTCCTAGGTTATCTCAAGAAAACCAAGGGACTAAGCCTTCACTACTCCAAATTTCCTTCGATATTAGAAGGATATACATATGCAAGTTGGATATCCAATCTTGGGGACAACTTGTCCACAACTGGTTGGGTATTTACACTTGGTGGAGGTGCAATTTCTTGGGGTTCCAAGAAACAAACCTGTATATCTCATTCCACTATGGAAGTAGAGTTCATAGCTCTAGCTGCTACCGGCAAAGAGGCCGAATGGTTAAGGGATCTGTTGATAGAGATTCCCCTAATAAAAGAAAATGTATCTACTATATCGATACATTGTGATAGCCAAGCGACATTGGCTAGAGCATACAGCGGAGTGTATAATGGGAAGTCTAGACACATTAGTTTAAGACATGGATATGTAAGAGAATTGATTCAAAGATGAGTCATCTCAATATCATGTGTGAGAACAAGTGAAAATCTAGCGGATCCTTTCACTAAGCCACTAACGAGGGATTTAGTGGCTGCATCTTCTCGAGGGATGGGACTTAAACTCCCTAAAGAGATTCACGATTGATGGTAACCTATCTTAACACTAGTTATTCAACTAGTGTTAGGTTCAATAGGTAACAACAAGTCAGTCAAGTGAATATTAGTTGTACTCAAAACAAGTCCCATCTGAGATATTGAGTACTTGTGTGTTACCAAGTTGAGGGTTAAAACCGAAAGGTTTTTTAATAGAATTCAGTCTTGTAAAGACAAGTATTTTTTGTAACAAAATACTGTAAGAATTCTACCTATATAGACCTAGGGGTGGTGCCGCCTCTCATGAGAATTGGGAGTATTCTCAAGAATGTCTATGAATGGAAAGTGCACATGGCCATTAACGGTGCAAAGCAAGACATAGAGGTTTCAAGTGAACATCGCAAAGGTGTGTGTTTATCACTGATTTGTTATCATGAAAAGATGGTTCAATGCCTAGTGCAACCTAATTTTCGACAAATTTTGTGATAATTACACTATAGTAAAGTTCAAGTTGAAAAACACTTTGTTTTATGCACTAATGCAATGACTCCTATAAGAGAGAGTTCTTATTTAATCAAGTGGGGGATATGTTATATTTCAAAATATAATGATTGATAAAATAAGTGTTACAGTAGATAATTATTTAATCTAGTGGGGGAATGTTATATTATTTTATAATATAATGTAATATTATATTATATTATAATATAATGTTTTAGATTAAATAAATGTGACAAAGTGTGTCACATATTGTAACATATAATAGAGAGTTACAATATTTAGATAAATGAGATATATCCAAATAATGTAACATATTTGGTGTTACAAATTTTTAACTTTCAAATATTACCCTTTATTGTGTAAAATTGTTGTTACACAATATTGAGATGAATTTCATTAAGCCATATGTGATATGGCTATTAGAGATACGATTTTAACCCCAATAATGTGTTTTGGGAGTTACAAAATCATTTGGGAGGGTTTGGAACCGTTTGGAAAAACAACACATTTTTTAGTGCTGAGAATGGTCGGTGGCCGCAGCCACTGAATGTTGGTGGCCGCGGCTTGTGGGACAGAGGCTAGTAGCCGCGGGCACAGGCCAAAAACTGACCATTTTTCAGTTTTTTCAATCTTTGTTGAACGGCTCAAAAAACCCAAATAACTCCCAAATCTCATTTTTAATTCCATATTAATCCAATTAAACATTGGTAACAACCATGGGGGGTTGGTGGAATTTGAAATTCAAAGGGTGTCTCTAAATTCTATAAATAGGAGCCTATAGCTCACTTGTAAGACACAACATTTCTATCCATTAGAGCACTTGGCTAGAAACACCTTGAGGCTTGATAATTCTAGAAAGCTTTTCCAATATCTAAGAGAGATCCCTTAGTGCTTGAGTTAGGGGGAAATAAGCTTTTGGACAAAGGTTTTAAACCTTGTTCAAGTTGGTGATCCCCAACCCTCTTCACTTAGGTTGTGTAAGTGAGAGTTTTCTTGTATTTCTGTTCTCCATTCTATTGTATTGTTTTCTTCTTATTCTCTTGTTTTATTTACTTGTAATTTTGTTTAGAGTTGTAATCATCTTTTCTTGTGTTCCAAACACTTTTACTTTATTTGTAATCTTTTTCTTAGAGTTGTATTTTTCACTATTCCATTCTTCTTATCTTCTTCTTCTTCTATTTTGTTTATTTGTACTTTCAGTTATAGAGTTGTAACCTTATTTAATCAATCTATATTTATTTGTAATATTATTGCATAGAGTTGTAATATTTTCTTACCATTTCCATTGAGACAATTTATATTTTCCTAACAGAAGGTGTATCATCAGCCTGGTAGTCGCGAGGTAGAATATCCGACTCTGTAACTGAGTCAGCGGGGGCTGGTGGATGTTGTTCCCTTGAGCGATCAGAGACCAATGAAATCAATTGTGCAAACTTATCCATGATCGTAGTCTCATTCTTAAGTAATGTCGCCTAGCCCTCCTCAACCCTCTTGAGGCTCTGCACCAACTGCTCATAATCAGAACGGACAACCTGACTTGAAGAAGGTGAAACAGCTTGTGTAGTGAATACTTTCTCCTTCAGGACATCTCCCTAAGAAATAGAAGTTGATTTTGCAACCTCAGCCACTTTCTCTGGATCTAATTCTTCTTCTACTTTGGTCTCAGCCTCGCCTGCAACCATTCCCAACTAAGGGAATAGATGACCATCAACATCTAGGAGCCTATTGTAGTATTCTACCTCACCGGGATGTGGCTTCAACATGAAAAATACAACCAATTGCAATAACAAATAACATATGTTAAAAATACTTTAATAAAGTAAACCCTTAATAAATTAATTTTGTTATTTAAGAAGATAAAATGGAGCTTACACGAGTCTCGGCAAACAATGGAACCAACTGAGCTGTAGAAGGGAAGATATGGGTCTTGGTGGACCAACTAAGCATCTTGGGAATCTAGTTCCCACTCTTCTCACCATATATCCTCCCAATATCTGGTATGGCCTCAAAATCCCAATGCTGAAGTGCGGGGGTATAACCATAGAAAGTGTACTTGGACTCCTGTAATGACCCACCTACTCTAGACTTTTGGACCATTAACGAAACTATACATACCATAACTTAATTGGAAAATACATTTGCGAAAATACCATAACTTTATTGGAAACTTGTAGAAATAAGAGTTACTTTCATAAAATAAGTAGAATATGGGATCCCATTGTCTTTAAAAACAAAACATAATTTAAAGTGAAAAGGAATTACATAGAAAGTGCAGAAAAATACATATAAAACCATAAAACAAGACTACATCCTCGAAAATCGAACTCTCGACTCCTCGAATCCATTCATCACCGATACACATTCTCCCAAGCATCCACTAATCTTACCGCCACTATAGCTATTTTCCTGTACATGTAAACAAAAAGGAATGAGCCTAATGCCCAGCAAGGAAAAATCTTAACACATGGTTCATATACATAAATTTCATAAGAAACATAAAAACTTAACATAACACTTATAACATACACATACTATAATGGCCATTATTACTTGGGGTCCCATAGACTAATCAAGTCATATGCCCATTAGATTAGTGGGGTCCTACTAGCTAAGTAGGTCATATGCCCATAATCTATTTGGGACTTGTTAGTCAAATGGGTCATATGCCCAAGCCTACAAACATACATATTTCATAACATATTTTATAACATATTTCATAGCATAAAACATAAGATAACATAAGCATATAACATATAGATTCTATCCTATTTTCCTTACCAAAGTTACCGGGATATGAGGACAGAGTTAGGACTTTTGGAACACTCCTAAAACCATATATAACAGGGTGAGTAGATTTGAAGAAAAAGAAATGAAAGAAATGGAAGGACTAAACCATTGAGAAACATACTTACCAAAACCTTTTTGCTCAAGAGCCTAGATTTCCTAACCAAAATAAAAATTAAGGTTAGAGGCTGAGTAGAAGACTATGAGAACTTAAAAGAACAAGTACAGAAATGAACTAGAGTTTTGGGTTACCTTGAAGACTTGTAAGACCAATCTACACCTCAAACCGAAATACTATAAAACCTTACTTCCCAAAGTGTTTGATAAGCTTATGATGATCAAGCTTATGATTCCCCAACCCAGGTGTTTACACTCTCACACTCACTTAGCACTTGCAGCCTCTGAACTTAGAGCAAAAGTTGAATAATGGTTGGGTACTAGTTCCTATTTATAGAGTTTAGGAATGAAAGAATCTTAATTTTACTTGAATAAAAATAATAGCTTTTTAGGTGAAAATAATTTGAATTATCGCTCAGTAGAGGCTGAAGACTAGTTCAAAAAGGTGCTGGACTTATCAAGAGGTTGAAGGGCTGAATGGATAACGATTTCAAAATGTTTCAAAATATACTGAAGGAGGCGATATTTCGCCCATGTAGGCGATATATCGCCTGGGCCAGTATGCCCGAGGCTGTCGTGCATCGTCTCGTGTTTTCCGTATCTACGTGCTGCGATATATCGGCACACGCTGATTATTTAAACACGAAATTACACATTTTTAGCTAAATTTGAATGGGGTAAACAGCCTTGACTAAGCCCTCAACGTATTCAAAGCTGCTGACTGACCTTATAGCATTCAAACTTTACCCCTTATTAAATTTAATCCTCAAAATACTTAATCCTTAATCACCCATTCATAACATGTGCTTAAAATCCTATTGGTTCTTATCTAAACCTTATAGTATAATAAATATTATCCTTAATATCAGTCATATTAATCAAACCTTAGGTTAAAATTAATATTCTTAAACTATAGGTTAAACTTAAAAAATCTACAAGTACTACTATGAGTGTCCAAATAATTCCCGGTCTGAACAAAAAATCCACAGTTACAAAGATAATACTATAAATACTATAATACTACTATCTGTCTTAGCTAAGTAAAGTTCTTGGACTCTACAACTCCTTTTGTTGTGTTCCCTGAATTGTCCTTTTTTTTTATCCTCGTACAATTTTAATTGTTTCTTCATGTCTCTCTGAACTCCTCTAATCAAATTTTTGAAGGAAAGCTTCCCCCACGGATACTTGAATAAGAAATTAAGATCTTCAACCAGCTTCAATGAATCTCCCCATATGCTAGTTGTCTTCTCAGGGGCATGCAATACCCCCTCAATCAAGTAGCATAAACCAAGCTTCAGTGCATCTTCAGGGATTGTACAATAATTCATAACATCTTCCAACAGAACGAAACTAACCTTCACCTTGCCATTAAAATATTACTTGATGATCCGATCACTGATCAAATGTTCTTTCAACTCATCTGTGGATGACGTCTTGCCAAAATACAGACTGGTGACTAAGGCAAACTCTATAATACCGAATCTACATAGAATGTTCCTACGTAGAATTGACCCTCTTCAAACTTCTTACTTTCAACCTTACGCAACATTAATTGGTGCAATAACACCCCAGAAAATTGAAGTCCTTCGCCTTAAAGAATTTTCCCAATGGGCATGTTGTTGCCCACTTAATCAAGTCATGCCTCTAAAACTAGTCTATAAGGGTCACCATGTGAGCACTCCTCCAATAAGTAAGACGAGTTGGAAAGTGCTTCTCCAGAGGAATAATAAGGTCAGACATCTGCAAACAAAACCAAACAAAACAAATAGTTAATAATTTTTTTTTAAAATATGGGTTTCATCGAGGCCTATCGAGGCATGTCGAGGTACGCAATTACAAATCCTATCGATTTTCATCGAGGTCTGTCGAGCCATGTCGAAGTGACATTAACAGGCAGGTGCCATCAAGGTCTATCGTGACTCGTCGAGGCCTATCGAGACACTCTTAATTCTCCAACTTTCTGTAATGCCCCAAATTTCCTAATAAGGTTTAAGACCTTGATTAGGAGGCCGGGAGGGCCATAAATGATTTATTATGATATTTAATGATTATATGCATGTTTACGTGAATTATATTATTATATGATGGTGAATGCATGCATATGGGCTCATATTTATAATGCAAGGGCATTTTGGTAATTTGGCCATTGTGGGCGTACTTGTCTATTTTGGGTGCGTGATTGTGATTAATTAGTATAGCCACATTATAAGGTGGATTGGCTCGAGCTATCAACATGAGACGATCATGAGGTGTAAGTGTTCGGTCTAGTCATAACGGGTTTAAGTTCGGGGCTCGGGGTGAGTCTCGGGGTGAATTTAATGATTAGAGCATTACCGGGAATTAAAGGGTAATGGGATATGATTTATTGGTGTTTGAGGATTTTGAGAATAGCGGGGATTGGAGAGCGTTAATTATAATTAACGAGTTAGGCGAGAAAGGACGGTTTTACCCTCGGAAGACTTTAGAGGGGTTTATTTGGCTTACGGATATTTTGGTCTTTTGGCCCTAAGGATATATATGACATAAAGGGCTGTAGAAAACAGAGTAAAAACAGAGCCATCCTCATCCTCTCTTCCTTCCTCTCCCGTACAAGATTTTCCCTTCTCTTTTCTTTGAATTTTGAGAGCCCAAATCAAGAAGTTAAGCTTGGAAATCAAAGGTGGCAGCTAGGAGACTTGTTTCAACCATTAAAGGGGATTCAAAACAGGTTTCAAGGTGAGTTTTAGACTTTGGTTTCAGGTGTTGCTCTGTTTTCAAGTTTTGGTTTTCAGATTTTGATACTTGTGAGAAGTTTGGATTCAAAGTGGTTTTGAAGGATTATAGGATTGGGTTTTGATGAGGGGAGGTTATGGGTGTTGTCTAGGGGTTTAATTATATGTTAGGAAGAGGTTTTATGAAGGTTTGAGGTCTCGGGGGCTGGGATTTGGTTTGGGAACCCTCAGTTATCATTTTTATTAATGATACCTTATATTTGGTTATGACTAGGTGACCGCTAAAAGACTAAAAGTTGATCGTTCTCAAGAGTCATTCTTTTAATCGTTCTAGCTCGGCTTTGAGGTAAGAAAACTGCACCCTGTGTATATGTGACATGCATGGCTATTATGATGCATGTTAGTTGATTAATGAGTATGACATGTGTGGTTATCATTGATGCATGTCGGTTGATTATTATGTATGACATGCATGGCTATTCTTGATGCGTGTTGGTTGACTATTAAACGTGACATGCATGGCTGTTATAGGTGCATGATGGATTGTTGGATATATTGCATACGGTGCATGAGAAACATGTGATTAGGACATGCTTTGTATACTGGGTATGAGATTGTTCAGAGCTTGAGCCTCTGTGGTTGTGCATGGTCCTAATTGTACTGGTATCTGTTAGTGAGCATGCTAAATACCTTGTTTATGGATATTTAACATGTGATATATGATTGGTGGCATGTCTTACTCGTGAACGACACTGACTAGTCAGGGACCGACTCTAAAGTCGATGATCACGCATTGAATAGCTCTATAGCATTAATGCGGGACCGACCCTAAGGTCGAAGAACTTATAAGCGCTTGCCTGGTTACGACCAGATGACTATAGCCAAGGTATATGACCCCGGTGACCGTTTGTCACATGGCTAAGGGACGTTGTCCATAGTTTCGACTCTAGAGTCGTGAGGAAGGTTATGTTGGTGACTAATCACCTTGCACCTGTCCTAATCAAGCTTAAGTCGAGAATCATGCATTGAATGGCTCTATGGCATTAATGCCAGACCGACCCTAAGGTCGAAGAACTATTAAGCGCTTGCCTGGTCTACGACCAGATGTTTATGGCCAAGGTATATGACCCCGGTGACTGTTTGTCACATGGCCAAGGGACGTTGTCCATTGCATGACTCTAGGGTCGGGAGGAAGGTTATGTTGGTGACCATTCACCATGCACCTGTCCTAATCAAACTTATGAAAGGATCACTTGTCAGTTAAGCCTTGGTGACCCTATCGTCACATGGCTAGAAGGAGCGATGCTCAGTATTGTGACTTTTGGCTATTGTCACCTATTTGTTTGGACTGATAGTCTTGAATGGTTACTATGATCGTTGTTGACATTATAGCATACTTTATTGGGTTTTCTTGCTGGGCTTCGGCTCACGGGTGCTACGTGGTGCAGGTAAAGGCAAGAGGAAGCTGGACCATCCTTGAGTTGGAGAGTTTAGGTGATGATGTGTACATATGCAGCTGCTCGTCCGCCACGGCCGAGGTTTAAAGTGGAACTAGGGTTGAACCCTGTTTTGCCGCCTAGGACGGCTTATTGTATATATTTTCTGTAATAAACTCTGAAACTTTATTCTCGGGATCCCAATGTATAAATTAAACGTTCTAGTGAAACGTTACATCCTAACCAAAGTTTTTAATCCCTAAACCGCTAATCATACTTAGTTCACGATTTTGGCCAAATGACTCAATTAGCGAGTTTAGCACTGTTTACAAGGCACACCGTAACGGTCCCTGGAGTGTGGGGCGTTACACTTTCTAACCTATCGAATTTCATTGAGGCATGTGGATGTAACATCCATCAAACCTTGTCGAGACCTATCGAGCCCCATCGAGGTTTATTGATGTAATATAAATTATACATTTTCAAATTTTATCGAGTCTTGTCGAGAGCTTTCGAGGTGACAACCATCGAGGCCTATCGAGGTGGATGAAAAAAATTGACAAAAAAAACCCAGATTTACATATTCTCAGCCCCGATCTAACCTATGAACAAAAATTAACAAAAAACATTGGCATAAACAAAAATTGCAATATAATCAAAGAAATGGTTTGAGGTCTAACCTTCACCTTTATCTGGGTGTCTTCTTCAATGTATGGACCATCCCCTCAGACGTTTTCGCTATCTTCGGTCATCCCCTCCGACGCACCAAGGTGCAGGACAAAGATCCGAGCAATGCCTACGGGGTTTTAAAGAGAAACCGAGAGATTATAGGGTAGATTTAAGGGTTTTTTTTGTGTGGGGGGGGGGGGGGGGGGGGGGCTTTGGTTTTGGGATCGAGAGAGTGAGAGAGAGAGAATAGAGAGAGAGAAGTGGGAAACAAATGCCAAGGGTATTTTTGGAACAAATGGAAACAATAGGACCAAATTGACCGGTGAATATTGGGTATGGTATTTTTCAATTAGTACCCATAGTATGCGCAAATACCCAAATGTTTCCGTAACACTCCTATGTAGCCATTTCTAATAGAATGTAAGAGCTTCTCCAATGGAGTGCCAAAATTAGTGATACATTGTTAAAATATAGCTCACTTTACAAAAAAATTACTCGAATAGCATGCTAAAAGTTGTGCTAAATTTGGCACATGCTAAAAGTTGTGCTAAATTTGGCACACAATATAATATAATGCATATTTTGCATCATCATAAAGTTTACACTTTTTTATTTACTTTTGTATCATTTTTATGATTTAAACATTTTTTTAATAATCACTATTAAATGATACGCTTTCTATTTTATTATTATATCTAACTATTAACAATAAAACATAAAATAAAATAATTATTTTTGAATATTTTCAATAAATATCAAATGAGCATTGATGATAGATTAATTTTTGCATCAACTTTTACAAAAGTGTATTGAACCATAATACTAAAAATTATCTCAAATATACCATATATAATTTTTTGTGACCGATATAACACAATTTTTGAGAGATGGTCTAAGCATAGGAGTTTGTCACAATCATAATAATAAGGACAAAGTCGCACCAACATACAAAGTCAAGGACATATATGCTATGATAAACACATATATTCGATGGGTTGAAACGAAGAAACCTTCGGGTAATTCGAGGAGTCCCATCAAAAATAAAAATGAAAGTTAAATTAATATTCAATTACATGAAGCTGCAAGCCAAATTAAAGTTAAGAGTGGCATCGAAACCAAGCTGACAGAGTGACAGAGGCCCAATAAAGTTGCCTCGCTACTAAAACCACACCATTTCTGGTTCTTGGTTTGGCTCCCGAGTTCAGACCCCTTTCATCCGAGCACTCAACTCAGATCCCATTCCCATTCTTTTCGTATATACTTTCCTGATTCGTGAGTACCCCATTTCTGCGTTTCACTTCTTTGTATGTATACGCACGCACGCACGCAAGCACGCGGGCACGCTATTCTTTTCACTTGTTTCATTTATTTTTTATACGGTTCTCATGGGACTTTTTTTTTTAATATATATTTATTTTTTCTGGAGTTCCAAAAATGTTTAAGAAATTGTGAAGTAATTTTACTTTGCATCGTTTTTGGCCATATTTGTTGTTCGTTTTCCAGTAAAGTTAGTAACTAGTGAATAGTAAAAGAGTTGAGCTGATTTAAGAGTGTCTTTGCTTAGATACCAACTGGGTTCCTCTTGGATTTTCCGACATTTGTCTTTCATCATTTATTTACACTCCGGATTTTTGGATTAGTAATGGTGTAGACGAAAAGGACGATAGTCAGTGGTTACTGTGTACTTCTCTAAAGTTTAGTGCTTTATATTTGAACTAAAAAATTAAATTTCGTGGAAACCTCAAGACAAAATATCTCTAATTCTTAATCGTACAATTCTTAAAAGAATAAGTTTGAAACCTCAGAATTAGATGTTTGTTTACTCCTGCATTGTATACCACTAGAAGTTTGTGTCACTCTGGTTATGCTTACTAAGCTGTAATCGAACTTGATGGAAATAAGTTTCTTTTCTACCCTTTTATGTGTTGACTTATCAGTTAGGGCCTCAATTTTTGCAATTCTTTCATATTATTAGTCATTAGTGAAACTGGGAAGGGATTATTCAATTTTTGGTTCCATCCCATTACTCTTTATATTTTTCTCTCACTTTTTATTATAAATTAGTAAAATCCATGTTTGCTATGTATTTATTTTTCAAGTTAGAATCTGATAAGAGCCTGTGCATAAGGGGCTGTTTGGGTTAGTCAGTTAGTTGATGTTAGTTAAAACTGGTTGATTGTATAAATAGGTGAGGCCAGCCAGGGCAGTAGAGATTTTGGGCAGAAAATTGGACGGAAAGTTTGGTAGTTTGCTTGGTAGAGGGGAGTAGCCTCTTGAATCAACTTACTCTTGTACTGTGTTTGTGTGGTTTTCTTACTGGGTTCCCAATAAACAAAGGCAAACAATGAAGAATAAAGATTTTGCAAATGGGAGAAATCATGTTAGCAAGGAAAGCACAAAGGAAGTAGCAGTTAATCACTGGGGGAAAAAGGTCAGAATTAATCCTTCAGATATAATTTGGGTCAAGAACCGTGGAGGCTCGTGGTGGCCTGGACAGGTATGTTTGGTGCTCTAGTTAGTTCATGTGTGATTCTTAATTTGGGTCAGCCATTGAATAATATTTTGTATTTGTTAAACCAATGATTGATGTATTTTTATCATGGTAGGTTGTTGATGAGAATCTCATAAGTGAAACTAGTAAGCCAGGCAACAGATCAGCGGGGGAAGTTCTTGTTAGGCTTTATGGAACTTATACTTAGTAAGTACCTTTTTCACTTTCTCTGATGGGTTTCTTCTTGTTTGTCCTATGGCTAGAAATCAATATTTTCTTGTGTCTCTTGCAGTTTGTATGTCGATCCAACCAAATTTATTTCTGAGTTCGACACAGTAAGTTTTTGATGCGGCATACTCTCTCTTTATGCTGATTTGAACTTGTTTGACACTTGACTATGTCTTGACACCAAATCTATGCCTTACATTTTGAATCCTTGACTTTTCAGGTACTTAAGCAGAACAACAATTCTCATGGAAAAATATTTTTGAAAGCTTTGGCATTGGTAAAACATTATGTTTCATTTGTACAGGATGATATTGAATGTCACACATGTAGTACAGTACAGTTGCATTATGCCTTGCATTTGATGGTTTTGTATAAATTTAATTTGGATACAGGAGGTTGCTTGCTTAAAAACTGGTGAATCAAAGAAGCACAAATCCAAATCCGAAGGTTATTTATTTATTTTCATTATGTAGGAATAGGATTGACATTTTGTTGGACAATCAATCTGTGTTACTGTATACCGAAAGACAAATCTTTGTTGGCAATGATGGCGTGCAGATAAATCAAGAACCCAACACCGCAATGGAGATGATCCGAGGAAAAACCTCAAGCGAAATACCAAAAGCTCTACAGAAACTAAAAAGAGGAACAGTGAAAAACAAAACGTTATGAAGAAAAAACCTGAGAAAAGCAGTCAAAGCACCCCAGATGCCACAAGTAAGAGTACACCTAAGCATGATGAGATGCATAGCAAGAAAAGGAAGCTACCTAGTACAAGCCCTGTGAGTATATTTCACTTGTTTATTTCCTTTTATACACCAATATCTTTTTTTTCCAACTCATGAGAGGACAATAACTCTGCTCAGGATACAACCTCGTCTGCCAAGTCTCAAGAATTGAGTTCGCGAAGAATTAAAGTGATGCGAAGTCTTGGCCTGGCTGCTCCTCCTGGTTCTCCATTTTGCAGAAATGGACAACATTTTACATAAAGCCTCTGGTCTGGTGGATTAATATTGGATTTAGCCCAATATTTTTAAGGGTAAATACCATTTTGTGCAAAAGTTACTCATGGGATCTTCTATTTTGTTAAATGATAATTTGGACTTTGCATTTTGCGAATTGGAACAAAATAGTATTTTGAGTTCGATTTTGGTCAAAATTCTTTTTAAATATGACCAAAATTCCCTTAAGTTTTATTAATTAATGAATTTATTAAATAATTTAAAATATATATTGAATAAAAAATTATATAAATTAATTTTAA
Organism: Humulus lupulus; assembly: GCF_963169125.1. NCBI lineage: Eukaryota > Viridiplantae > Streptophyta > Magnoliopsida > Rosales > Cannabaceae > Humulus > Humulus lupulus. Next base: position 47,044,836 of record NC_084802.1, on the reverse strand, counting down.
AATAAAAAATATTTGAAAAATATTATAACCCTTTAATCAATTAAAAATTAACATAATGAATCAAATCTATCATTAAATTTAAGCCTAATACCCTAAATCAAATCACAACCTAATTTATCATTTAATTAAGTGTAGGTGACTATTTGGTACCTCGTATTTTTGTAAAATATCATTTTGGTACCATTTGTTTTCAATAATGTTCATATGGTACTATGTATTTTAAAATCGTACATATTTGGCACCGTAAACTCAAATTTAATTAATAAAATTTTACCAATTTAATTAAACTGCTGTCAATTATGTAAGTTCCAAATTTAAATTTAATTACTTAATTACATATAACTGATGACAGTTTGATCATATTGAAAAAAATTTATCTATCAAATCTGAGTCTAGGGTATTAAATATGTATAATTTTAAAATACAGGGTACCATATGAGCATTCTTGAAAACAGAGGGTACCAAAATGATACTTTGCAAAAATATAGGGTACCAAATGAGTAAATTCCCTCTAATTAATTCCTTGAAAAAGCTACCAAATATAAAAAAAAAAATTATTCATGAGTTTGTCATTGTTAACCCATATTAAAAAATAAAACAACTTCATCAACATACATATCATGATCCAAACCTCATAACAAAACCAATCCATTTCTTCAGTATCCAATTTCATAATTAAATCATGAGCAAAAATATAGTAAAAACATCAACAAAATCTAGTACAACTTCATACATATATCATGAGCAAAAATCCAATAAAAACATCAACACAAATGAGTACAAGCTTCACAACTCGATGCAAGCTTCTAAACCCAGTCGTACAACCACCTTTAGATATGCCCCAGTCGCACAAGAACCATCACTGAACTACCTTTCAGATTTGCCCCAATTGCACAAGAACTCTCGTATTTGTGCCTTTCCTTTGCAAAATGTAGCTGCCATCCCGACCATTTGAAAAAAAAATCGCAGCATTTGATGATTTCAAATAAAAAAAAATCCTTAAAACTTGGATTATGTGTGTCCTTGAAACTTATCTGCCTAAACATAAACAATAGTCAAACACAACACAACTAGATCCCCCGTTGGACCCAAGCTCGTCCTCACACCAGATCCCCATGTCGGACCAACCCTCATCCTCACACCAGATCCTTGCAGAGCGAGCCTCCTCACACCAAATGCCTCTTTCTTCTTCTTCTTCTTCTTCTTCTTCTTCTTCTTCTTCTTCTTCTTAGTTTTGCACCTCAGGCTAGCCTCCCAGCTTTGACGAGACCAATACCCATTGGATCTAAGAACGGGGATGAGGTTTGCTGGGCTAACGAGCTTTGATGGAGAATGGCTTCGATGACACGATGGTAACTTCAACGACGAAGAGGGGGTTCTTGGTAGCTTCGATGAATCATGTCGTACGACGGTCTTGGGAAGCATGCTCCATGTAATGCCCTACTATTCAGGGACCGTTACACTGTGTATTTTAAATAGTGCTAAACGAGTTATTTAGCCATAACTGTGTAACTAAACGTGATTAGCGGTTTAAGATTAAAAATTTTGGTCAAAGGTACCATCGTTTCATTAAAACGTTTACTTCATACATGAGATCCCAAAATACATTTAAAAATGTTAATTATAATGAAACAGTCACAACCAGCCGACCTAAGCGGAAAAATAGGGTTTCACCTTAGTTCCTTTGTCAAACCTCGGTCGTGGTGGTCAAGCAGCTGCATATGTACACATCGTCACCTAAGCTCTCCAATTCAAGGATGGTCCAACTTTCTTTTCCCCTTACCTGCACCATATAGCACTCGTGAGCCAAGACTCAGCAAGAAAACTTAAACATGCTCATAAGCAGTTAATAACATATTACCAAATCATAATAAGCATGTCTAGCAATAATAACTCTACTCATGCATGCATATCATTCATATAAAAATGACTACAGTGTCATATGGGGCCAATAGCCCAAGATAAACGATCAATGAATCATAGTGGGGTCCAATGCCCAAAATACATGATTATGGAATCATACTGGGATCCAATGCCCAAAATACATGATTATGGAATCATACTGGGGTCCATTGCCCAAAATACATGATTATGGAATCATACTGGGGCTCCGCACCCTAGGATGTGGGACTAATGAGTCACTCCAAGGCCCTTTGCCCTATCCTCTATATAACTAGCCTTGGAGCTGGCCCAATGTACCTGGCGCTCTAGTTTTCTCACGACCAATAGGTCGGTCAAGCGTATGATGCGCTCCTGGTTATGCATAACCATATCGACCAGTGCTCAGTGCAATATTGTCGTCCTTGACTAGTAAGTCAATGCTTTACGACCAACACTCAGCGTGCTAAGGCCGTCCCTTACTAATAAGTCAATGCTTTGCGACCAGCGCTCAGCGTGCTAAGGTCGTCCTTGACTAATAAGTCAATGCTTTATGACCAGCACTCAGCGTGCTAAGGGCTTCCTTGACTAATAAGTCAATGTTGGGGCCCAGCCCTAGGATATGAGACTAATACGTCACCCCGGGGCCCATTGCCATATTCTCTGTATAACCAGCATTGGAGCTGGCCTAACGTACCTGGCACTGAATTTTCCACGACCAATAGGTCGGACAAGCGTATGATGCGCTCCTGGTTAGGTATAACCATATCGACCAGCGCTCAACCTGCTATTTCCGCCCTTGACTAATAATTCAAGCCTTTCTCAATCCAATAATGCAACCAAGCATATATCATATATCAAATATCTGAATACAAAGCATTCAACATGCTTAATCAATAATCACAAGCATAATCATAATCATGCGCATTCTTAGGCGTTCATGCCCTATTCATATTCCTGTTCAATAATTCGGGTCAAGCCATAATCACATGTATCACATACTGGGTGCAGTTTTCTTACATTTGGTCCAAGTACAGGTTACAAATGAACGACCCTCGAGCACGATTCCGGTTTTGAGCCCCTAGCGATAACCTAGTCACAACCAAGTATAGAATCTTGTCAATAACGAATAAACACAGGCTTCCAGACCAACTCTACTAAATCAGGTAGTAGGATCGATACCGAGCCCTAAGATTTGAGTTCCCGCACTCAAAACACTTATTGGCCAAAATCCTTTATGTGGGTCGCGACGCACCCACACTTAGAGCCGCGACTCTCCCCAAGCAGAAAGCCCATCCAAAAATATTCTGGACACGGGCCGCGGCACCCCAAGAACAGGGCCGTGACACCCCAAGAACAGGGCCACGGCGCGACTCCGTGAACCCAGCTTCCTCAGCTCCAAATTCACCCAAAACTCACCTGAAATCTCACAACATCCCTAGAATGTCCTAGGCCACAAAACCTGCCATTCAAATGGATTAAAAAAAACTCACTGAACCGTAAAATCCAAATCATAACTTAAGCAACTTAAGGAAACCGAAACTCAGAAATTGAAAGCTTAAATTACCTCTGATTATGTCGTTTTCCGCTAAATCCTTCGGCTATCGAGTTTCTAATCTTTCCTAGAATTGTTATGACTCTAACCTCGCTTGAATCTGAGCTCTAAAACTCGAGTTTCCTTAGAAAATGCTAATGGTGTCAAAAAGAGAACGGGTGAGAGAGAGAAAGTGTTTTGAACGTACTCTTAGCAAATCTCAATGCTCAGGGTACCCCAAAAATGTCCCCGGAGTAAAATAGTCAAAATCTCCAGAATTCCCTCAAGATCTCACTAACTCTAAATATATCCTCAAATATTTATTCTCATTACCCAATATATCAGTAATGTACTAAATACCCATTGACTCACTTCGACTCAAGTACTGGTCCCGTTGTGACTTTCCCACTAGCTTACTCCCTATGATCGCCTCGTGTTGAGTAACCCAAATATATACACATAATGATGTGGTCTCACACATATATCACATATATGCCAAATATACCCACAACGAGCCAAATTACAAAAAAATTCATTTTAATCAGAAATGGGGCCACATGCATATTTAATACACCAAACACATGCATTTCAAGTCATATTATAATATAACTCACATAATTATATAATGATACACATATATATCACATAACAAATAATTTCCATCATTTGACCTCCTGCCCCCCTAATCATGACCCTAAGCTTTATTAGGTAATTTGAGACGTTACACGCCAAACCCTCTTGCCGAATCCAATAGCCTCTGTCGTCCCAGCCACCTGTGAAGAAGAAGAAGAAGAAGAAGAAGAAGAAGAAAAAGAAGGGTAGACTTTTAGGTTAGATCTAGGTTTTAGTTTTAATTAATGTATATTTTATAATTAGTTTTCATTAATGTTACTTATTTTATTTGGGTAGGTTTTAGATTTGGTTATTTGTTTAAAAATATTTCTCATGTTTTTTTTATTATTTGAAATAGTTTTTAATTATTTTTATTTACAAAAATTAATTTATTTTTTATTATTAAATATATTTTAAATTATTTTATAAATTCATTAATTAATAAAACTTGAGGGTATTTTGGTCATATTTAAAAAAAAAGTTTGATCAAAGTCGGACTCAAAGTATTATTTTGTTCCATTTTGCAAAATACAGGGTTTGAATTGTTATTTAATAAAATAGAGGGTTCGATCAACAACTTTTGCATAATACAAGGTTCAAAATGATATTTTCTCTATTTTTATTGTTGTATCTAAAACAATGTCTATTGAGTAAAGTGGCAAAGTTGATATGGAAGGTTTTGTCATTGTAAGGCCATCAAACATTCATTCTTAGAAATAATGGACTTATGTTTTAGAAAAGTTTTTCTTTACCTTGTCTAATCCCTAATCAATGTTTTTATTACATTTTTCCTTTTTCTTTTATGTTCTCTATTTTTGTACTGTTACATTAACTAAAAAATCATAGTAGGACTAAAACAAAGTCAATTCGTGGTTGATGTATGAGAAAAAAAAAAGGTGTGATAGTGAGGTAAGTTGACTAATGACGATGTGGAAAAAAAATGTGTATATATTATAACTTGTGGGTTTACCTAAAATTCTAATTAGAATCATAATGGTATTATAATTTAGTTAATGATATTATCACAAATAAAACGTAAGTTATAAAAATTCTCACATTCTAAGTGTTTAATTATTTTTATTTTTTATTTTTTTCTTATAGCATAAAATTGATATTTGTTTGATATAATTTGAAAATACTATAAGATACAAAAATAATATTATATTGTATATATAATAAATTCTATAATTAAAGTGGTTTGCTAATATAAAATTACTAAAAATATATATTTAAAAATATGTAATAAATATAAAAATATTTTTAGAACAAAATAAAAATTATAAGATTTAAATACTATTTATTTTATTATTATATTAATTTATTTTAAATATTTTTATTTTGAGTAATAAATAATAAATAAGAAAATATATTTAATTAAAAAGAAACACATTTAATATAGTGTTTTAAAAAAGGAGTTAAACGTTAGGTTCTACCAGCTTTAACTTCTAGTTGTAATTTTGGCATGATTTATTTAATAAGTTGCTTTTAACTTTTTTACCAAACATCTGTATTACACAATTCTTTAAAACAACTTTTAACTTGCTCATTGTGAATGGTTCAAAATAATTTCATACTACTACTACTATTATTATTATTATTGTTATTATTATTATTATTATAATAGAAATTTGCAACAAAACTACCTAAGCCTTTTGATTTGTTACAATTAACTAACCAACTTTTTTTTACACTGTTTTTGTCACTACCCACTCATTAACCGTGTTAATTTTGCTAAAGTGGCACTTAAACTAAACAGGTGTCATGTTTTAATTGGCCTAACTCATTTTTTTTTGTAAAAAAAATTATTAACAGCTTTTATAATTAAAAAAAATAATGTAAGTAACAATAATTAAAAAAAAATAATATTAATATATTTTTTATTCTCTTCTTCCTTCATCCTCATTTTCTTCTTCTTCCTAGCTTCTTCGATCAAACACATATACTCAGACATAAAAAAAAATTGAATTGTTCTTCATCGATTAAACTTTTTATTTTTATTTTTTTATTATTCTCGTCTTCCTCCCTCCCACCTTCTTCCTCATCCTTTTCTTCTTCTTCCTATAGGTCAATGTTGGGGAAATCGGCACTAACGTGGGCAAGTGTAACGTCCTAGGTAATCAAGACCGTTACACTGTGTTTATAATAGTGCAAGACTTACTAATCAAGCCATTTAAACAAAATGTGAATTAAACGTCAACAACGAATTATGAGTAAAATATTTTGGTCATAAACAGGTTATTTTTGTTAAAAATAATGAAAGTTTAATACATAGAAACTCAAAACAGGGCTAGATGACATATTTACAAAAATACCAGAAGTTATAAATAACTCAGGCCACTCTAATGGAAAAATACACATTTTAGGTTTTCGTCCCTGTACCAACCCTCGACCGTGGCGGCCGAGCAGCTGACAATGTACACCTCGCCCCCAGAGCTCTCCAACTCATGGTTGATCCAATATATATCCTTGCCTTTACCTACACCACGTAGCACCTGTGAGCCGAGGCCCGACAAGAAACATGATATCATAGCACGATCAATATAAATAACTAGATATTCCACAAAACGTAACCAAGTATTCAACAATTCATAACATTTACCTATTTAGTGATGACAATCGACAAATCACCATTTGTCATTCAGATAATCAACATTTTATATTCATCAAATTAACAACAATAATCACATTCATAATCAACAATCTATCACAACCATTACATAGTATTCAGGGTCGGCGCCCTTAGGTCGCACCTTCTGTTAAACCCACTATCTTCGGCTCACTTAGGCCGCCCCCAGTGTTATATCCATTGACTCCGGCCAGCTTAATCGAGCCCAGTGATTAATAAGCCGTCCTTAGCTACCAATGGCTGAGCCGCGCCCTGTGCACAAATATTGATTCCGACACTCTTAGGTCGTTTATCATATGTCCCCAACGGCGTCATACCATCTCATGACATCCTGTTCAAGTATAGGGGAATCATAGTCCCATTATATTCACATGGTTTATCACAATCACATAATAATGTATACAAAGAAAGGGAACACTTAGTCCCAACCTAACCACATAATCGGGTGCAGTTTTCTTACCTCTTGTTCGACGAGAAATACATTACGAACGACCATTGAGAACAATCGATCCTTTGATCCCTTAGCGGTCACCTAGTCATAACAAAATATGGAATCCAATTAATGAAGATATCAATATATGGGTCTTAACCTAAACCTCACTCCCGGGACCCCGAATTGTACCTAAACGGTGAGTAGATTCGATCCCGATCCTTAAGGATTGAAACCCCGAGCCAAAAACCCTTAAAAAGACCCAAAATATGCATTTGAGAAAACAAGGTAGCGCAACAACGCTACCCTCCTAGTGCCCCAGCGCTACAACCAGGGGAATTTTGCCTTGGCTAGCGCTGTAGCGCTACCCTTAAGCGCTATAGCACTAGGACCAGGCAGACATGGCCCTGGTTCTTCCTCCTTCAAATCCTCCATTTCCAACTTGATTCAAAAGCATCCAAACACCATTTAAACCCCCAATTGAACCCAAATACCATATATAATAGTCCTAGACATAATAACCTAACCAAGCTTTGCCAAAAACCCCATTGAATGCTCAACTTTCAAACCCAAAATCTCAACTGAACTCAATAGTAAAACAGAGCAGAAAACCAGAGTTCTAATGGTTAGAATCTTACCTCAAGCCCGGTATGAACTCCTCTTCAATGATGGAACAATACCCTAGATCCTCAACACTTGATTCCCCAGCTTAATTCCTCAAAAGAAGCTTCAAAATTGAAGAAGAAAAGGAGAAGAAATGTTGAACGGTTGATGAAGGAAGAGTTGCCCTGTTTTCTTAAGTCTTCTATAGCTTTCTAGTTTTAAGTATTGATATATATCCTTAAAGGTGAAAAGACCTAAATGCCCTCAAGTTTAATTAAAGTCCTTAACAGCCACCAAGGGCAAAATCATCCTTTCGCACCTATCTCGTTAACCATAATTAACACCCTCCAATTCTCGTTATTCTCGAATACCAATAATTCATATCCCGTTACCCCTTAACTCCCGGCAACGCTCTAATCACCAAATTACCCCGGGACTCACCCCGAGCCCCAAACTTAATCCCGTTATGACCAAACTGCTAACTTATACTCAAAGATCCTCTCATGCCAAATAGCTCGAACAAATCCACATTATAATGTGGCCTCAACAATAGCTTACCAAAATGCATACAATTATACAATTACGCCCTCAATGGACCAAATTACCAAAATTCCCTCATAACAAAATATACACCCATATGCATGCATTTATCATCATATAATAATATGATCGACATAAACATGCATATAATCATATAATGGCACAATAAATCAATTATGGCCCTCCCGACCTCCTAATCAAGGTCCTAAACCTTATTAGGAAATTTGGGTCGTTACAACTATCCCCTCCTTATAGAAATTTCATCATCGAAATTTTATCTGTACTGCCTGGATATAAATTCCGCACTACTGATTCCAGTTTCCCAGGTCATTCCTCGACCCCACTGTTTCTAAAACATTATCTTAGCTCAAAGTACAATTTTGTTCCTCATAACCTTATTCTTTCTATCTCTTAACTAAACTGGCCACTCCACATAGAATAACTCCATCTTCAGCTGCAGATCTCCATAAGTCAACACATGAGTTTCTCTAACCTATGTCCTCAACATGGAGTACAAAATACATTGCGTACAGTCGACAGTGCTAAAACTGTTGTTAACTTAAAAGCAACCTAACTAATCCTTTCCAGGATTCAAACAGTCTTGATATTCTAGGGTCCAACTTGCCCTTATCTTCTCACCCCTTTTTCCTTGGTGATATCCTAAGGAAGATACAATCTTCTACTTGGAACTCCATATTCCTGCTTCCCAATTCAGTAAAACTTTTCCATTTACTTAGAAAAGTGAGCCTCCCAGCTCTAACCTTTTAATAATCTTAATGATCTCCTGAACCACCTCATGATCCAAATATAACATCTCACTTATCTCATTCCAACGAATGGGTGATATACATTTTCTATTATATCTCATTTCATTAAGTGTCCTTCCAATAACTGGATAACTCCTTCTCTCTATCTTTGATTTATCATCAGTCTGAAAATTAAACCGTACCAAATTCCAGTTATTTACTCATCATCTTCCTTAACCCTTCCAAGACCTGGAAGTAAAACAAAGCCCTTATTCAATAAAGTAGACCTTAAATTCCATGAAGGTATACTATCCATCTCACATAGAGTTATGAATACTGATCAGCTGTGTAACTTGTCCTTACTTGATAAAAGTGAATTCACCCCAAATGATGGTCCATAATGATTCAACCATCCCATGCTGACCCACCGTCCTGGCAGCCCATTGCGAAATCCATTGCGATGTTTCCTTGTTCCCATTATAAAATACTCAAAGACTACAATAGCCTTATTGGTGTCTGATACCTTGTCCTGACATGCTAACAGGTTAAGAGCTTTGTCATATATTCCATTATGTTCCTCCCCATCCTAGGCCACTAATATAAAACCTTCAAATTCCGGTACTTTTTTCCTGATGCCTGGATGAAAAAAACCAAGAGAGTAGTATGGGATTCATCTAGAATTTCCATTTAATTCTAATGTCCATAAGATTCCAGATTCGATCCTTATATTACAGTAAACTTATACCTGACACTGTAAAATCCTTAGCTAATCCAGCTAAGACTTTGCCTTCAATTCTCTCCATCTGGGATTTACTTAACTGTCTTTCTTTGATCCCTTATGAGATAATAATTCAAAGTATCAAACTGGCCACCTAGCCCACTAAAAACTCTACTCTAGTTCTAGTCGGATCCTTTAACCAACATCATGCATAGACAATCACCTTTTCCTGTCACTGAGGTGTCATAACAACTCACAACTTGATTCTGATCTGTAAAAAGACGTAGAACTCAACCTAAAATACATGTACCACCATGCCTGCCTAAGGGAACTCCTACTCCCAAGGCGTTTCTTAACCTTGGCAAATTTCCAACCAAGAACACATCACCATAACGTCAATCGAGACAATCACAAATCCAATTCAGATAATCCTTAAATACTCTGTTCTTCCACTCCACAAAAACAATTTGACATTGACCAAATTTTCAAAGCATGACTTAGCATCCTCAGTGCCTTTATCTAATATGACAACAATATTTCGCATAACCTTCTCTCTCTGATCTCTAGCTGGTAATAACCAGATCAAAGATCTCTAACTATCCCTGATCTCTAGCTGGTAGTAACTAGATCAAAGATCCATAGCTGTCCCTGATCTCTAGCTGGTAATAACCAGATCAAAGATCTACCTTGAAGAACATCATCCTACTCAATAATTGAGCTTTTAGTTCTTACAGCTTTGTTGAAAACGTTCAGTACAACGCCCTAGATCTGATTCCATCCCTAGTACCAATACAATCACCATACTATCTCTTTGTGCAGATGTACCCTTAAAAAATTCCTTAGAAACTTATCCGGAAACTCACAGACTAATCCAGTCTGTCTTGATCCCACTGGTACAACCTAAGTAGTGTCCATCACACTAGCTAAGGTTCTACGCATCCCCCTACAGTAGATCTCCAACTCCAATTACAAATGGCATATATACAACGCCAACTATTGCAAGAGTTTCTCCCTTTTAAACTCAAGAGTTACTATTCCTTCCTTACAGTTCATCACCGTCCCCATACTTTGACTAACCATTCCATATTCAAAATCCTTACGTTGTAGCTGTCTTCGAAGATACTTTAAGTAGTAACTGATATGTTCACCGGTCTTAATGTGCTTCTAATCAAATTTCTTCATACCTGATCTCTGCCCTTCCTGTAATATGACCTTGAGCACCCATGAAAAATGAAGTTAATACCTTCTGAAACCTTACCTATGACCCTGCTGCTTCAATCGTAATATCATCAGTGTAGTAGTCGTTCACATTCTGATTCTAGCAGGGGAGTAGTTCAACACATCGCTAATGAACCTGAATATAACCCATTCATGTCGTTCCTGTATTCTCTGCTTGTCGGACTTATCCATGTCATTGAAATATAAAATGATTAGGAACCTTTACTATTAGTCCATCACACCCCACTCGGTACAAGTAATAATTCCTGAAATGTCTCTTTCCTTGATCCTTATCTGGTAAAACCAGATCGATGATCAACTCCTGAAGACATTGTCCTGTCTTGTAATGGGGCATTTAAACTCTTCATCCCTAGTAGGCGATATCAACGAGTCCCATGATACAATGCTCCGTCCAATCACCCCTAAATCAAATACTTCTTCAGGTGAACCAGTAATTCCTTAAGCCAGCTAATATCATTCTTCATAACGTCCCTAATACCGAATCCGCCCATGTTCAAGTTCTAAAGTGTACCCAACAATTCCCTGTATACCCAGTTGAATCCGTACTGACCAATTTAGTTTCCATTCAGTCTAGTCAATATACTTCAAGTAATATCCCCGACAGTCCAGGGTTGTCCCTTACCCAACACATTAGCTTTCCTCAGGCCTATATCAAAGCTCTCATAAGACGAGCTCAACCAATTCCCCTACGAACCCCTTTAACACTCGTATTCTAGCACTTCCTTGTAAAAGTTGCTAATCCTTCCTCAACAAGTACTCGTATCTCAGGCCCCTCGTATAACAACCTTGCGATATGTACCTCATATCTAAATCTTTTCTGGGTGACACGCAACACTAAAATTTTCCAGCTCATTATCTAACCAAAAACAAAGACTATCAAGTTCATTGGTCACTTTCGAGGAACTAGTCTCAGACTCTGAATGTAGCAAGGCATCCCAGTCTTGATGGCCAACCTGTGAGCTAGACCCCCTTCTTGTCAAGACCAGGAGCCATAGAACCATCAATGGTTCTCCTTTTTCTGATCACTGAGTAGCCACCCTTACTAAATTCCACGAACGAGAATATCATCACCTATATTCCTTATATCTTAAATAACATGGCCCTCTCTACTACCTAAGCACGGATAACCATCTCATGCACTGGAGCGGCCCTGACTCTCCGACCCATCTCAGAGTTTAACTTATAAGTGAATCATTATCTCCGGCTACATCCATTTGTATCATAATCCAAAGTAGATTGATCCACCCACCAAACTTATTGACATATATTGTCGCTATCTTACCACTTTCGACATTCTTCTGCCACAAATACTTAATAGAACTACTTTGTCTCAATTTATCCTCCTCATATTATCAAGAATGGGATTGGCTATACCCATTTGCTAACCAATTCCTGAACAAACCCAAACCTTCCTCAAAACTAGAGGATAATGCTTCCAAAGCCTTCCATATAATAATCCTTATCTGTTTCCCCCTCGGTTTAACAAACACTGGTGTCCTGCGGTCATGGTATACAAAGCAGCTTGTTTCCCCCTAGTAAACGTGCTGTTTCATCCATATAATCTCCTCTATCAGACCTCATAGCCTGACTCGCATAACAACAAACATCTGCTGCAAATCTCAGGGGCAGATGGAAGATTCCAACCCTAACTATCATCTGCAACCCTTACTAAAACAAAACGAGGTCCAATTAACCATTCTGAGCACATACAATCTGAGTTAGTCTGTCTTTACCAACTAAACCCCTAAGCCCTGATGTTTATACCCAAAACCATCCCAAGGGCAGATCCAAATAACCATAATAATCATGCACACATAAAGCATACCAAACACCAATATACAATACTATGCATAAATTATCAGATTTCATTATCATTAGATGCATTCATACTTACTATGCTTTCCATACCAATAAACAGGTATAGCATATAAGTTCAATTTAAACATATAATCACCTGCAATCCATATACTAATCATTATCCAAGTGTTCATCCACATGCAAGAGTAATGCTAATCAACATGTCTCAATATCATCACACAACAGTCAAGGGCCAAGCCCTATCAGTATCTCATGCTCCCTATTAATCATACAAATTCATACATTCTTATTTTATTCAAACACTTAAGCATTTAATTTCATGTATTCAATTACAAAACCTTGAGTCGAGCTTGTCTTCAGCGGCGAGTGTACATGTCCAGCCAGTCTTCAGGAACCCATAAACCTAGACGACTCTGATACCAAGTTGTAACGTCTTGGGTAACCAAGACCGTTACACTATGTGTTTATAATAGTGCAAGACTTGCTAATCAAGTCATTTAAACAAAATGTGAATCAAACGTCAACAATGAATTAAGAGTAAAAGATTTTGGTCATAAATAGGTTATTTTTGTTAAAAAAAAATGAAAGTTTAATACATGGAAACTCAAAACAGGGCTAGATGACATATTTACAAAAATACCAGAAGTTATAAATAACTCAGGCCACTCTAATGGAAAAATACACATTTCAGGTTTTCGTCCTTGTACAAACCCTCGATCGTGGCGGCCAAGTAGCTGACAATGTACACCTTGCCCCTAGAGCTCTCCAACTTATGGTTGATCCAATATATATCCTTGCCTTTACCTGCACCACATAGCACCCGTGAGCCGAGGCCCAGTAAGAAAACATGATATCATTGCACGATCAATATAAATAACCAGATATTCCACAAAATGTAACCAAGTATTCAGCAATTCATAACATTTACCTATTCAGTGATAACAATTGACAAATCACCAATTGTCATTCAGATAATCAACATTTTATATTCATCAAATTAACAACAATAGTCACATTCATAATCAACAATCTATCACAACCATTACACAGTATTCAGGGTCGACGCCCTTAGGTCGCACCCTCTGTTAAACCCACTGTCTTCGGCTCACTTAGGCCGCCCCCAGTGTTATATCCACCGAATCCGACCAGCTTAACTGAGCCCAGTGATTAATAAGCTGTCCTCAGCTACCAGTGGCTGAGTCGCGCCCTGTGCGCAAATATTGATTCCGGCACTCTTAGGCCGTTTATCATATGTCCCCATGGCATCATACCATCTCATGACATCCTGTTCAAGTATAGGGAGCTCTTAGTCCCATTATATTCACATGGTTTATCACAATAACATAATAATGTATACAAAGAAAGGGAACACTTAGTCCCAACCTAACCACATAATCGGGTGTAGTTTTCTTACCACTTGTTCGAGCGAGAAATACATTAAGAACGACCCTTGAGAACGATCGATCCTTTGATCCCTTAGCGGTCACCTAGTCATAACAAAATATGGAATCCAATTAATGAAGATATCAATAAATGGGTCTTAACCTAAACCTCACTCTCGGGACCCCGAATTGTACCTAAACGGTGAGTAGATTCGATCCCGAGCGTTAAGGATTAAAACCCCAAGCCAAAAACCCTTAAAAAGACCCAAAATATGCATTTGAGAAAATAGGGTAGCGCTACAACGCTACCCCCCTAGCGCCCCAGCGCTACAACCAGGGGCATTTTGCCTTGGCTAGCGCTGTAGCGCTACCCTCTGGGCACTGTAGCGCTACCCTCTGGTCTGGGCGCTAGGACCAGACAAACATGGCCCTGGTTCTTCCTCCTTCAAATCCTCCATTTCCAACTTGATTCAAAAGCGTCCAAACACCATTTAAGCCCCCAATTGAACCCAAATACCATATATAATAGTCCTAGACATCATAACCTAACCAAGCTTTGCCAAAAACCCCATTGAATGCTCAACTTTCAAACCCAAAATCTCAACTGAACTCAATAGTAAAACAGAGCAGAAAATCAGAGTTCTAATGGTTCGAATCTTACCTCAAGCTCGGTATGAACTCCTCTTCAATGATGTAACAATACCCTAGATCCTCAACACTTGATTCCTCAGCTTAATTCCTCAAAAGAAGCTTCAAAATTGAAGAAGAAAATGAGAAGAAATTTTGAACGGTTGATGAAGGAAGAGGTGCTCTGTTTTCTTAAGTCTTCTACAGCTTTCTAGTTTTAAGTATTGATATATATCCTTAAAGGTAAAAAGACCTAAATGCCCTCAAGTTTAATTAAAGTCCTTAACAACCACCAATGGCAAAATCGTCCTTTCACACCTATCTCATTAACCATAATTAACACCCTCCAATTCTCGTTATTCTCAATATTCTCAAATACCAATAATTCATATCCCGTTACCCCTTAACTCCCGGCAACGCTCTAATCACCAAATTACCCCGGGACTCACCCCGAGCCCCGAACTTAATCCCGTTATGACTAAACCGCTAACTTATACTCAAAGATCGTCTCATGCCGAACAACTCGAACAAATCCACATTATAATGTGGCCTCAACAATAGCTTACCAAAATGCATACAATTATACAATTACGCCCTCAACGGGCCAACTTACCAAAATGACCTCATAACAAAATATACACCCATATGCATGCATTTATCATTATATAATAATATGATCCACATAAACATGCATATAATCATATAATGGCATAACTCCCGGCCTCCTAATCAAGCTCCTAAACCTTATTAGGAAATTTGGGTCGTTACAGCAAGTGACAACAAGGTTGATGTGGGCAGATCGATGGAGATGGGGCGGGCTGTGGTGGGTAGATCAATGCACGAGTTGGCCATGAGTTCTTGCTTTTTTTTTTTAAAAAAAAAAATTGCCCATTAAAAGGTGGTAGTTCTTGAAAATAAATGACTACATTTCTTATTATTCCTTGAAAAGAAAATATTACAATATATAGAGAAACTAAGCAATCAAGATACCTAAAACTAAGGATGATTGCACCAAATTGGGATAAGAAAATCCTCAAAGAAATAACGTAGTTAGCTAATTATCTTTGCCAACTTATTACAAAATAGATAAAATAAGGAAATGTATTTTCTAACTCCGGTAACAAAATCATGGGATTCTAACACCCCGTCTCAAGTTGGTGCTAATCTTCCAATTCTGAAAAATTCATCGAATTCACCACACCCTTTTAAGTTGATGCCAATCTTCCAAATCCAGAAATAATCATCGGATTCCAACATATTAGCTCAAGCTAATGCCTAATTTCTAAATCCGTAAACAATCATCAGATTCCAAAGCACCAACTTGAAAACTCTTCAAAAAAAAAAAATCAATACCAAATAAAATCATCATTAGCTATTGCTAATGATGCGACATTTTTACCTCTTTCCTCATGCAACGCAGAAGAACTTTCTTGAGAAGTTCTTTTTCGTAAACCTCGATTCTTGTGCCAGCATTCTAGATACCCAATTATTTCAAAACAATGGGTTTTTGTGTGACTTGTTTGGTTACATTGAGTACATTTGAAGGTAAACTTGTCAACTTTTGATTGGTGATGTTGAGACTACAATGCTAATGCTTCCAAAGGTTCCACCACTTTGTTCAAGGTGATACGTCATACATCTTCACGATGAATAAGAGAATAACACTCTTCCAACTTTGGAAGGGGTTCTTTCCGAAGAATTTCTCCACTGATTTGACTAAATGATCCATCAAAATCTACCAAGAAAATATGCACCCTCAGTCGATCAATGAACTTTTTGTGTGCCACAATATCAACTGCATCATTCATGACTACTTTGTCTTGATGATCAAGTTCTTGAAAGATTTCAGTCAATTCCCCATAATACACCGAGGTGCTCGTACGCTTTGTTTGACAGTAAAAGCCTTTTTGTTCAAGGAAAATACTTGTAATTCACCATTTCCATCATAGAAAGTCTTTTTCAAGGCACTCCAAATTTCTTGAGCGGTAGACAAGCGAATATAGCGCTTCATAATTTTAGGATTCATAGACATTAAAATCCACATTTTAACCTTTTGATTTTTCAGCATACCATTTTTTCATATTCATTGTCTGTCTCGGCTGGTGGTTTTGATTTTCCTCGGAAGTATGAGAGTTTATCTCGTCCAACTATATCCATTTCCATCAATTGTGATGAGACATCATAATTTGATTATGCGAGAATAATTCCAACATGGAAGGCACCATCTGACTGAATAATCGCTGGTGAATTTTTTTTCACTCATTTTTTAAAAATCTTTTCTTTTCCTTTTTTTTTTCTCTTAAAAAAACAAGATACGCTACTAGATATATAAGAATACTATATATATATTTGAGAGAAAGAATACTATATAATTAGGTATATAGGAGATAGAAACAAGACATATAATATTAGAACCTAATATAAATATGTCTTAAACGATATCCTACACCTAATATATAACTTATTGCATATATATATAACTAGTGACAAGTGTTTTGTTCAATGACACTGAATCAAATTAAACGACAGTAAATAATATAAATGGACTGAATTTAAGTAAACGACGCACAAGAATTTATGGTGGTTCGGCCCGAAGAGTTGGTAATGACCTACGTCCACTTGCACTTTTATTAATAAAAAAGTCTCAGACTCAAAATTAGAAGAACAAGATTCAACTGAGTTTCCTAAGCCTGAGAGAGAATATAACTCGATAGAGATTTTGTCTGTAAAATGCGCATGCGAGCTAACGACTGTGAGAGATCTCTATTTATAGAGTCTCTTAGCGGGCCATGGGTCTTACAAGCACGAAATAGGCCCTACATGAATAATGTGCGCTTATTACAACTAAATATAAAATAAAAGAATATAACATACACATTCAAATATCGGTTACATAAATATCTCCTAAGGTTCGGGTCATTCTGGTAGAATAAAGCATCCTTCGAGTAGGTCATTCTTTTGTGTATTCATCCTTATGCTGCCCTTGAACGAAAACGATCAGCACTTGCAAACCGACAAACATGGACAAGTTCAATACTTAACGTTACCACGTGTCATTTTTATATGCCACATCATCATGTACAACTTTGAGTTAAACATCCCCCAAGTTTATCTTAGTGTGACCTATTGGTAATTGGTTTACCATGTGCGCATCGGAATGTACGGGGTGGTGGGCCCAGAGATTTCAATTTTTTTTATTTAAACAATCTTTAAATAACCAGATCCATTAACATGTGTACATTAATCCATGACATAAAAAAGATAAGGAGTTTTACCAGTTTTAGAACTATCAATATTCCTTGCTATCTTTTTGTATCTCCTACGAACATCCAATCCTTAGCAGTCTCTAAAATACTCAGACCAAGATCTTCCAAGATGTATCTCTACACCTCAAGACGCGAGTGGGAACATAGAGTTATGGTGGGAATTTTAGTGATTATCAAGATATTTTCAACACACGAGATCTTGAAATATTAAGGCCTAAGATAATTTTTCAGGGATAGAGAAAATACCACGATGTCTTCTTTCTCTCTGTGAAAACGTAAGACTTAGAAGAAGACTCTAGAAACTCTTTTTTATCAGATAGTTTTATAAAATAATAATAAATTCAAAATTTAAAATTCAAATTAATAAAAAATTATTAAATAAATAAAAATATCCAAGATTCGGTCTTGGTAGTGGTTACACACCAGTCACAGTGAAAATGGTTCGAGAGCTAACTGTTCCTAAACTTATTGATATTGATTTAGAGATAAGGAAATGGTGTCCTTTTTTTTTTTACCAAATAAATGTTCTTACCATTCCACCCAAGTTCAAGATGCCAACTTGGAAGATGTATACTGGAAAAGAAGATCCCATCTCACACGTCAATAACTTCGAAATAGAAACAGATCTTCAAGGGGTGAGGGATGATGTTTTTTGCAGAATCTTCCCTGCAACCCTAGTTGACTCTGCTCAACAATGGTTCTTTAAACTAGAACCTAGAACTATTACATCCTGGGATACATTTGTGAGGCACTTCTACTCACAATTATTTGCTGCTCATATTTGATAACTCTTTAATAAAGAGTTAATTTTCATACTTTTGAGCTTATAATTTTAGACTTAGGTTGAGTGATGTTTGTGTATTTTGTTATTTTTAGTTAATTCTTTTCCTTTTTGTGTTCTTGTGTCCTTTATGGTGTTTTAGAGCTAAATGTAGTAATTAAGGAATTTAGGTATGAAATTGTCCAGAGAAAATAATGAAAAATGAAAAGGCTCTTATTTGTTTATTGTGTGCTGAAATATTAGGTTTGCTGGAGAATTTTCAACAGGAATCAAAGAGGAAACGTCAGCATATAAGGGAAAGACAAGTGGTATTTCATTAATTGATATGTCAAAGGGTGGTGAGGTGGCAACAAATCAGAATGTTAGCTGCATTTTAGAAGGAAGATTCTAGAGAAAAAAGGAGGGGCTCACGTGGAGTGCTTGGAGGGCATTTTTGGCAAGAGAGAAAAGAGTGTTTTGTACCCTAGAAAAAGAGGAGAAAAAGACAGCCTCCATTACTGAATTTTTTAGAGCCATTTTTTTGAGAGATTGGAGAGAGCTGGAAGGACAGAGAGAAAGGAGGAAGGAGAAGTACCAGAAGAGGAATCTTACATCTCCATTGAAGAAATTTTGTTCTTACTCTCTCTCTATCTCTCTCTAGATTTGTATTTCCTCTTTTGATTTGTGAATTTTGATACTCATGGGTAGAATTGAAAGTGGATTTATGCTCTTTATATTAGCCATGAACTAATCTTTTGTGGCTTGAATTATTGATGAACTCTATGCCTTAATTCTAAATTTCTAGCACTTTATTTTAGTAATTTACCCATTGTTCATTTAATTGTGCTTAATGAAGAATTCTTGTTATTGCTTGATCAATAATTACAAGATATTGAGTTATATTTGTGCTGGGAAGTTTGAATATAATGGATAGATTTGAATGACACAAGTGGATAATCTTGTTAGATTATGTTTGTGAATAGTATAGGAATGTGTTATTTGCCTTGTGTAACAATGATGAATTGATGCTTAATTCTGGGTTCTTTAACTTGATTGGCATAGGAATATGTTGAATTAGGTGGAAGAATTAATATCATGGGTCTTGGAAAAAATTCATGAACATGTTTTGAATTCTTGTTAACTCTGGGTAGTTTGCTGAGATTTTACTGCAACAAAACGTACATGTCAATTGACATAGAGGGACTTAATAATGCAAGCCTATTTTGACCAATCGATTTTATCTCACTTTTATATTAGCATTGTAGTTTATTTTTGAGCATTTTTAATTGATTCCAAGTAGTGTTAGCTTACAAAAATTAAAACAATTTAATTTGGTTACTCTTGTGTAATTGTTTGGTAATTAATTGACACATTTAGTTTTAATTTGCAATCCCTGTGGAGACGATCTTCTATACTTATCACTTTATTACTTATTTTGTGACTATGTACACTTGCACATATTTGATTGAATATTACAACAACAATATCCCACCAGCTAAACTCAACGACCTTGTAGACATCAAGCAAGGGCCTAATGAACCTCTCAAGCATTATGTCCAGTGATTCATGTAGGAAGTTGCAAGGTAAAAAACGGTTAGTGATGATTGAAAGTTGATGGCCATCATGGATGGGATTCAAGTAAAGGGTCCCCTATGGACTGATCTTAGAAGAAAGACCATCTACTAAACTAGAGAATTTCTAAATCAAGCAGACGAGTTCATTAAGTTGGAAGAGGCTATTCGAAGAGCAGATCAGGCCAACCAAGTAGGCACCAGTACTGCTCCAACAAAAAATACTGGTACATCTAACCAGAACCAGACAACCAATGGTAATTGTAGTAAGAAAAACCAGAATGGTAACGAACGAAGTAATAATTTCAATGGTGGCAACAATAATGATAACAAACAAGCAAAAACCAATGATAAGCCACAAGATTAAAATCCTCATTTTACCACCTATTCTACGCTCTTGGGGTCACGAGCAGAAGTCTTTCAAGCTACACAGGCTGAAGTGCCTTATAGGAAGCCAAATCCTATTAGGAAAGATATAAGTAAGAGAGACACGAACAAGTTCTGTCGTTTTCATAAAAACTTCATAAAGGACACCAATGAGTGTAACCAACACAAGGATGAAATCAGATTTCTCATCCACCAAAATCTATAGGCCATGAGAAGGTATTTTCGATCTCCTGCCGAAAAAATTAGGCTGCTGCACCTAATATGGATGCACCAGCACAACCATTACAACTAGCCCCTGTAGCTAGTCGATTAGACATGATCTGCGGAGGACCACACCTAGCCGGTGAAAATAGAAAGGCACTGGAACGTTATACTTGGACACTTCTCCATGAACTGGGAAATGAGGTGTTAGCCGTCGAGGAGCGTATTCCCAAAATACCTCGGTATAAATGTAAGCCCATAACATTCACCGATGATGACACTGCGCATGTCAAGTTCCCACACAATGGCCCTTTGGTAATAGAGGCCCAGATTGCCAACATGATCGTTGCCAGAACAATGATAGATAATTGTTCCTCCGTAAGCATCATTTTCAAAACTACCCTTGAATGAATGAAGTTATCTGTACGAGATTTGGAGCCTTGCACACATACCCTATATGGCTTTACTGGAGAAAGATTGACTCTAGCTGGAACAATTAAACTAGCAGTTACTGTGGGAATTGCACCAACAAACAGTACTGTCCTGGTCATGTTTGTGGTAGTCGACGCTCCCTCGGTTTTCAATGCCTTACTTGGAAGACCGATACTAATAGACCTAAGAGCCATTACATCCACATTCCACTTAATGATGAAGTTTCCCACAAATTCCCAAATCAGGTGTGCTAAGGGAAACCAAAGAGAGGCTCGAGAGTGCTATAACTCCTCCATCACAACTACTAAAAAAGCCTTGGCAATGGCCAGCATTATATTTGCTGGACCAGTAGTGAGCAAGCTACAACAGTGATGGGAGTAAACACCATCAGAGATCAAGCCACAATGTCCTCAGATAAACTAAGCAACTCCAAATAGGGAGTTTCCCAAAGCGAAGGAAAATATTGATCCTCGCTTTGGGGACTTTTATACTGGAGTGGTACTATTGACGCGGTTTTTCGGTAACAGGGGATTTAGAATATTGACAATAAAGAGATTAGACTTTTTAATAAATCGAATAGAAAGAAATGACATAAAAATAGAATACAAAATGCTCACACAGTTTATGTGGTTCAGTGGTTAAAATCCACCTAGTCCACGAGTCACTCTTATTGATCTGTTTAGGGACTTTTGGTGAAATTGTTTATGACAATTTTAGTAGAGTTTTTGCATGCAAAAAGTCTATCCCTTTTTCTGTCCATTCCCCTTGTATTTATAGGAGACTTGGGTAACCGTACATTAATATGGTAACTTACGAATTTGGGTAACTTCCCATTTACATAAATACATGATTGCTTATCACTTTGATATCCGTTATATCGGGTAATAAATGCATAATAAAATCTGGGCCTTTATGAGGCATATGAAGAATCTCCGAGTCTTTTAGGATTCTTCACTATGCGTCATTGTCAAGCTTCTGCGAGCTGAACACATTCTTCGAGTTGGGTATTGTAGGAATAATCCAAACTGACACAGTTCACATTCACAGTTTCATGAAGGTGATTCGAGCGATGCATACCTCGAACTAAGTTTTTGGCATAAGAGGCAATCTAGAGACTATTTGGTTGTCGTAGGCTGTTAAGTTGACTCGAGCTGCTCACTCCATAGTTAACAAGATACTCTATGTATGATTTTCTTCATACACTTGACTGTTAGCTGTACCTCGTGCTTAGTAATTCAGCTCATATCTTTGGGGTACAACATTTGCCCCCAAGCTCCTGCTCATGCACGGTGTCACTTATGACATGCACAGTAGGGGCTTTTCAACTTTTTTTATGAAAAAACGTGTCCACCCATTCACTCGAGTATGGGACACATGTCTATCTGTCATAGGCGCCTATTCGAGTTTCGAGTACTATTACAGTTTTCTTGTCAACTTTTTGCCACCATTTGGTTTATTTAATACTGGCCCTTGGATCTCGAGCTGATCTAATCGTGTGGCCTAGATTGGTTCCAGAAGTTTTCGTATAAATAGGAGAACCAAGCCCGAGCCCTACCACCTTTCCATTCAAAATTTTCCTTTTCCCTTTCTTCCTTTTCAAAACACTCAAAGCTCTCTGCATTCCCTTGTTTCCCAAGAACTTTCTGACTCTCACCTCAGATTCCTCTAGCATTTCCTGTGCTTCCCTTACCTTCTTCATTTCTTCGACCAAGAAACTAAACTGTAAGTATTTTTATATCTAGTTTAAATTTCATTTTCTTATTTTTCAATAAGTTTTACAAAATTTTACAGTATTTTTTTTACTTGTTTTGGTCTGGTACGAGTTTAGTTTAGGTTTTATATGTGGCCAAAACTGATAGCATTAGGAACAGCTAGGAATAATGCACCAAAAAAAAGGGGTCATTGTATGGGTATTTTTGGGTTTGAGAGAGGAATGTTTGAATATATGAATTTGAAGATTTGAGGGTTTCTAGGTTCAGTCTTAGGTAGCTTAAGGGTCACAGTATCTTAGAGTGGTTTTGCATTAAACTGCTTTCCAGAGAGGTACCGGGTCTGACACGCGAATCCCAAAGTATCAGGGTTTCTTAAGGTTATGGCACGTGATCTCTGACCGCACTTGCACTCACGTAATGGCATCAGGTGAGAACTTAGCTCATGGGTAACTTAGGTTGAGTAGACCGAATCCAAAACTCCAGGTTGCCCTCACTTTTATTATCGAGGCGAGGTTATATCTTAGATCGTCTCTAACAAGCCGCTTTGTTACCAAGAAAATTAAATTATGGCTAGTCAGAAAAAGAAATCAGTGGCAAGGTCCTCCTCCCAAAACAGAAATAAAGATAAGCAGGTTTCCTCTGAGACCCCCATTTCCCACTTTGGCCCAGTGGTGGATAGGCAGGTCGAGGTTGGCCCCAATGTCTTCTTCGAGGCCGAGCACATCGAGTCTCGGATAAAGACTCAGAACAAGGTGAACAAAATCTTGCTGAGTCACAGGATTGAGATGGGTTCCAAAATACATGTTGCCCGCCCTCCGTTGGATGGAGATCAGAGTTGCACTCTGTTCCAGGATGACTTTGGGGCTTGGAGTGATGAGCACTTGAAGGCAGGTGCCTTCCTTCCCTTAGGCCAATACTTTGTAGACTTTTTAAACTACGTTGAACTGACATCGTTCTAGCTCCCCCCAAACTTGTATCGACTCCTGGCTAGGTTGAAGTATTTATTTTTGAAGCATGAGTGGGAGGTCCCCACCCCTGCCAATATTATGTATTTCTTTTGCCTTAAGGAAAATCTAGAGTCAAAGGGGCGAGGTGATTCCGCAACACAACCTCCATCATCGACCTCCCCAGCCACCCGAGTGACTTTAAAGATGTATTTTTTTTATGTCCAACGGGTTCAAGAATTGTGAGTATAGATACTTCAACCTTCCTCATAAGTTTCCCAGCCCCTGTGAATTCTTTATTTGAATCATTTATTTTTGCTAAGTTAATCATTGATTCTGATCAAGTTATTGTCTTGTGCAGCTATTTGCAAGAAGACAGAGCGATCCACGACCTTGGGAGGTCAATATGAAACCTTGGCCAACCGCACTGTCCAAGAGAAGGATTGCACATCATTTGTAAATGATACCATGATGGTGCAGTGTTGTTTGATCAAGGAATGTTAGACCTTGAGGATGAGATCTCGAGCTATAGTCATTGAGGAGATCGAGGAAGAAGAACATAAGGAGGTTGCACCTTTGGTGTACAAGAGGTCTGCTAAAAGGGCCTTGAGAATTGAGAAAAGACAAGGACGAGCAGAGTCGGGGGCAATAGCCGACACCTTTGGCCAAGGTAATAATGATAAGGACATAAACCAAATTTTTGCTGAATTTATTTTGGCTTGGCATGACCCAAGGCGGGTTGTGAGTTGCCATCGTGAAAACCCAAACCTATATATCACGCTTCAACAGTGCATGGATCATCTAGTAGTTCTTCACGACCTATCTCTCCTTAAATACACTGTAATAGTAGACAACATCTTTAGGTTCAGGTCAACCATTTTTTACCATTATGGGACCAACCTTCTGACCTAGGTTCGCCAAGGTAATCATGCCTTTGGCGTTTCCCAACCCGGGTATGAACCTAGCTTGGTTGAAGTGCCCAGTCCTAGTGAGCCTCGTGAGATAATCTTTTTAGATTCACCCCTCCTCCGACCGTTTGTGAATTATAGATCGAGTTTGGCCCGGATTAGAATCCAGAGCTAGTCATAGTCGTCTCCTCCTCTAACTCAAAGGTAGGGTTTTCTCTTTATTGCTTTGTCTTACCTTGACCCATTCATTGGATCTAACTCTTTTGCTCTTTCTCCTGCAGATGGAATCATGGAACTAAAGAGCGCCTTCAAGCTTGCTGTGGCCAGAGCTGGGCCTGTCGTCAAGAGGCAGAGAACATCAAAGAAAACCACCTCCAGAGTCAGAACTGACATTGGATCCCCTGCAAAAGATAAAGGTGCCAACTTTACCCAAAGGATCCGCAACCAAAGTAGCTGCTGACTCGAAGATCTCAGCCCCTCCGCCTCTTCCTTACGACCCTGTTTTGATACCTCAAGTTATACAAGACGAGGCCTCATCTGTGCCGCTTCCAATTATGCCGCTCGAGGTCGGAAGGATCCCAGAGACACTTCGTGGGTCCTCCATGAGATGGTAAGTCACCTGGTGGGCCACACCAATCAGGTAAACATCAAGGACCCGAGGGCCATAGAGGAGCATTCCCCGAGAATGTCCTGGATTCGGCCTGAAGAATGACTCTGATTGTAAGCTATCCTTTTTACCTGCACCTTTTTTTTGTTTCCCTCCTTTTCGCGAACTAATCCTACTATTTTTTTGTTTTGCAGTCTTTTTTAGTCCAAATCCGCGTCATCGCCTCGATTTGCAGTTGGTCTTGACGCTGGCTCACCTCGATAAGCTCGTGATACATTACAAGAATAAGATAAAATATTGGTTCCACGTTTAAATTACATAGCAATCCTGTCTTATTAAAATTAAATGTGTTTTATAAACAAGCCTTACACGAAAGAAAAAATGCTAAAAATATTAAAAACTAACAAAGTCGTCCTATTATTGATAGTATTTTTTGAGATGTAGAGCATTCCAGGTCTGTGGGATCAATTCTCAACTCAACCGAGCTAGTTTGAAGGTTCATTCATGCAAGATTTCCACGATCTGGTAGGGTCCTTCCCAGTTCGGTCCCAATACACCATCTTTAGGATCTTTGTTTGCCAAAAATACCCTTCAGAGCACTAAATCACCCAGTTCGAGTCTACGTCCTTTGACTTTCAAATTAAAGTAGCGAGTAACCCTTTGCTTGTAATGGGCGAGCTGTAATTGGGACTCCTCCTGCTGCTTTTCAATGAAATCCAAGGATGGATTAAGCAGGTCATGGTTCTGATCCTAGTTGTAGGTTCTTTGCTTATGTGTCATCACTAGAACCTCTACTGGGAGCATAGCCTCGCTTCCAAAGGTCAGAGAGAAGGGTGTTTGCCCAATAGATGTTCGATGTGAGGTCCTATAGGCCCAGAGCACTTGCGGGAGCAGTTATGGCCATAGCCCTTTAGCATCTTCTAGTCGCTTCTTTAAGCTCGCCTTCAGGGTTTTGTTTACTGCCTCGACCTGCCCATTAGCTTGAGGGTATGCTATTGAGGAGAAACTGTTAATTATGTCATATTTCTCGCAAAAGGTTGTGAATCGGTCGCTGTCAAATTGAGTCCTATTATTAGACACAATCTTCTTTGGGAGTCCAAAACGACCTATGATGTTTTTCACAAAAAAATTTAACACACTCTTCAAGGTTATAGTCGCCAGAGGCTCGCCCACAACCCACTTAGTAAAGTAGTCAATGGAAAAAAATGCATAGCGAACTCCTCCCTTTCCAGTTGGCAATGAGCCAATTAAGTTAATCCCCCAAATAAAAAATGGCCAAGACGACGAAATCATGGTCAACTCCATGGGTGCTGCTCGAGAAATAGTGGTAAAACGTTGACAGTTATTGCACTTTAGGACATACGAGGCCGAGTCCTTCTTGAGTGTAGGCTAGAAGTAGCCTTGCCTTAATACCTTCAAAGCCAAGTTTTGCCCCCCAGCATGGTCTCCACAGAACCCTTCGTGTATTTCTTGAAGGATGGTTTGTGCTTCCATTAGAAGAACACATCGCAAGAGGGGCAATGAATGGTCTCGCCTATAAGGAATCCCTTTGACCATAACATATCGTGGAACCTGGTACAATAATTTTCTTGCACTCTTTCGATCTTCTGGTAGTTTACCAATCGTATGGTACTTGACAATAGGAGTTATCCAAGTCGGTTATGTGAAAATTACTCTGACTTCCATGGACTCTTTCTCCATACTTGGTTGTTCCAAGAATTCTATGGGGACCACATTTAATGTGTCCGCTTCCTTCGTGGTGGCAAGTTGAGCTAGAGTGTCAGCATTAGTGTTCTATTCATGGGGGCCCTGCTCGATGGAATAGCACTCAAATTCAGAAGACTCACCTTTAGCTGTTGCTAGATAAGCTGCCATTTTGATTCCTCGAGCTTGGTACTACCCTAATACTTGATTAACCACGAGCAGAGAATCACTCTTCCATTTAGCTCTTTTGCTATCCGAACTCCAGCCAATAATGCCTCATACTCCGCTTTATTGTTGGAGGTGTCAAAACCAAATCTGAGAGTCATATGGAAGTGATGTCCTTCGGGTGAAATTAAAATTATTCCAGCTCTAGACCCATTCTCGTTTGACGATTCGTCAACAAAGAGTTTCCACAACTCTTGTAGAGGTTCTCTCATTGGTTTGTCTTTGAACTCGGTACATTCAGCCATGAAGTTAGCGAGCGCTTGGCCTTTGATTGATGTTCGTGTTTTGTATAATATCTCAAACTGACTGAGTTTGATGGCCCACATTAACAAACACCCCGATGTCTCCGGTTTTTGCAAGACATACCTTAAAGGTTGATCGATTAAGACGGGTATAGTGTGGGACTGGAAATACGGCCTGAGATTTCTTGAGGCCAGGATCAAACAGAACATGAGTTTTTCGATTAGAGGATATCAAATTCAGCTCCCAGAAGCCTCTTGCTCACATAATACACCAGTTTTTGTGTTAAGTTTTCTTCTCGAACTAACACAGCGCTGACCGCGTTTTCTGTTATAACTAGGTATAATTATAGACCTTCCCTAGAAGTTGGTTTTGATAACATAGGGGGCTTAGCTAGATGAGTCTTCAGATCCTGAAATGGCTATTCACATTCTTCTGTCCATTCAAACTATCTATTCCCCGTAAGCAAGTTGTAGAAGGGAAGACATTTGTCCGTGGACTTTGATACGAATCGATTTAAGGCCGCGACCTTTCCCGTTAAGCTCTATACATCTTTTAGCGACCTTGGTGAAGGAATTTCTAATAGCGACCTGATATTTTCTAGGTTTTCCTCGATCCCCCTTGCATTGAATATGAAGTCTAAGAACTTCCCCGATGACACCCCAAAGGTTGAATTATTATTCCTGTGAGGGTTGGCAGGTTGAGCATTTCCCAGAATCTGTTTAGAAGGTACAGAACTCAGGGTCCCAGTTCGGACAGAACGACTGATGTTAGGTCGATGATTCTTGTGGGAATCTGTAGGTTGAGTATTTTGTGGAGTACGTTCAGGAGGTATTGAACTCCAGGTTGCAGTTTGGATAGAACGACTGATATTAGGTCAATTATTCATGTTGGTCCTGTGGGGCCCACTCTGCCTCCTTCCGACGTTAGCATCGGTTGCAGGAGGGGGTAATCGATCTAAAATCTCCTCAACTTGTCTATTGGGTTGGGCAAGGTGATTCCTTAGCTGGGTATTTTCCATCTTGATAGTTGTCAGGTACCCAGGATGGGGATTCAGTGGGTGTGAGGCTGAACTCCCAGCATCATCCTGGTTCACATGCTGTTTTCCAGGGCGACGTTGTGCGGATGTACCTTCTTTGGTGGGGTTGGCCGTATGGTGAACCTACTGAGCATCGGGTTGCTCCGTTTCTTTGTCACGCATAGAACGGGTGACCACCATAATTATTGTTGGATTGAAATCTGTGTGAGAACTCAAGCCTAATATGCTTTCAATGAAAGCACCAATCTGTTGACGTAGTTTTTCAACAACAAGGGATTTAGAAATCCGACAATAGAAAAATTAGGCTTTTTAATAAACCAAATGAAAAGAAATGACAGAAAACAAGAATACAAAATGCTCACATGATTTTATGTGGTTCAATGGTTAAAATCCACCTAGTCCATGAGTCACTCTTATTGATCTATTTAGGGACTCTTAGTTAAATAGTTTATGACAATTTCAGGAGAGTTTTTGCATATAGAAAGTTGATCCCTTTTTCTGTCCATTCCCCTTGTATTTATAGGAGGTTCTCATGGACAGTTTTGGGTAACCGTACATTAATATGGTAACTTACAAATTTGGGTAACTTCCCATTTACATAAATACATGATTTCCTATCAATTTGATATCCGTTATATTGAGTAATAAATGTATAATAAAATATGGGACTTTATGAGGTGTATAAAGACTATCCCACTCTTTTGGGATCCTTCACTATGCATCATAGCTAGGCTTCCGCGAGCTGAACACATTCTTCGAGCTGGGTGTTGTAGGACTAATCCGAATTGACACGAATCACGTTTAGAGTTCATGAAGGCGATCCGAGCGATGCATATGTAGCGTCTCAAAATTTTACTTTGCTAGATAGTAGTAGCTTGTACTGTAGTATTTTACTTTTCGTGGTTATTGGTTCAAGCCGGGATTTAGTTGGAAACTCATAGAGATAGTTATGGATTTTATAAGTTTAGCCTATAGTATAGAAATATTAATTTTATCATAAGGTTTGAATAATATAGCTGGTCCTAGAAATGTTATTTATTATTACCTAAGGTTTAGATAGAATAATTAAGAATGTCACACTTGTCACATGTATGTTTATTAAGGATTTTAGATGAATAAATTAATAAAGGATAAACCTAGGAAGTCTAGAACCTTCCCTCAGCTGTTAGGATCTCGTATTACTCAGTCAAAGTTGTTTAAACAAACATCAAGTGTGCTGAAAGTGTGCAAAAACGTGTCTAATATATCAGCGTAAGCCGATATATCGCCTATGTTGAAATGGAAAACACGTCGACTTAGCACGAACGAAACCACGGAGCCTCGAGAATATAGGGGAGGCGATATATCTCCTATAGGGGGAGATATATCGGCTTTACATGCATATCTTGAATGTCAGTGGAATCCTAGCTAGAAACAACCCTCAATAACTTGGACTTGCTCTTGAACGATTTTGACCGAGTTCTGGGCATCTGTTGAGCAAAAAATTCAATTTTTATTCAATTATTTATTCATTTTAAAAGGAGTTAGTTTCACTCCTTGAACTCTATAAATAAGACTCTTCTCTCAGCCATTTGCATCATCATTCAAGCACTTCTCAGAGCCTCCAAGCTGCTAATTTCATTCTAGAGAGAAACACTAGGGTTTTGGGGTTAAAAGCTTTCAAATCTAAGCTTTTCTAAATACTTGGGAAGTAAGCTAGAGTGTGATTTTTGTATTGAGGTGTAGATCGAAGTTCTAATCTATCTAAGGTACTTTTATCCCCAAGTCTAGTTCATTATAGTTCCTCTTATTCTTTTCATTTTCTTCAAATTCTAACTTGTTATAATAGCTTTTGGTTAGGTGTTTGATTTCCTTTGAAACTTAAAGTTTTCAGTAAGTTCTTATCTTGATGCTTTAGATCTTCTTGATGGACCCAAAACGGGTATGTTTTAAATATTTATATCGCAAGCGCACGAATCATTCATATAGAATAGTGATCGTGTAAGCAAGGATGTCGAACCCAAAGAAGTTGTCTAAAATAAAAAAGAAACTATTTTAAATCAAAATTAATAAATTCTAACCTAGCTCCAAAGATTGATGAGATTTTTGTATAATGAAAATAAAATAAAAGATAATAATAAAGAAATTAAAGACAATATATAAAAGTAAATTAATAGTAGAAATCAAGATGGTGAAATAAGATTATTAAGGTATTAGAATCCACAAAATATAAGTTCAATAATATTTATAAGTACATTGATTCCAAAGTTTCATTAATAGTAGAAATTAATCAACTATCACTTATTCCAATGAGATATTCGATTTAAGCACAAATTATCATGGAATTGTAGGATTTTTCTTCACTTTTAGAATTATAATTTAAAAGTATATAATGTAAATCAATATAATGAAATAACAAATAAATCAATGACTATTATTTATAAGGCAAAACACAATATTTTTGTTCAAAGAATTTGATGTGCACAATTTAATGGCACACCTTAATAATCTTAAAAAGATTAGAACTCATAACTAGACTAGAAATTACAAACCAAAAAATTACAAACATAAATAGGAAAATTTGGAGGAAAAACCCCAAAAATTTTCCTCTAAAAACTCATAGAAAAAATGAGCAAAAAGAAGAAAAAGATGAAGAGAATGGAGTGGTCTTGAAAGTGTAGAAATTGTAGTGTAACCCCTCCTCAAATAAAAACACCTTAATGGTCTTGAAAATTCCCTATTTATAGCCAAAATATGAGTATTAAAATAATCAATTTAAATTAATTAAATTGATTAAATTAATAATAATATGGCAAATAGAGGTAAATTTTAGGGTGTAATGATGATTTTTGGGTAGAATGTGTAGAAAAGTTTGGGTAAAAAAAATAACATTTTTAGACATTGGGGACAAGGGGAAAATGTGCAATTTATGGGCTCAAGAAGGGGCTGTGGTTGCTAGTGGCAGCTGAGTGTTGGAGGATTGGGCCGTGTGGACTGTTGGAGCAGGCGGCTGGGTAAGGGAGTTAGCTGAAGGGAAACCGTGGGCTTCTGGAGGCAGAGGCTGAAGGTTGACGGGCCTGGGCTGGGGAGCTAATGAAGCAGGCGGCTGGGCTGGATCCGGGCGTGGGCCGAATGGCAGGCGGGCCCAAAAGCTGGGCAAGGCAGGGGAGGCTGAAGGCTGGAGGCGGCATGGGCCTAGGCTGGGACAAGGCAGGCCAACGGTGGCTGGGAAGGTGTTTGGGCCTATTTCCTTAGCTTTTCTCTAAAAAATACCACTTTTCTTTATTTTCCTTGAAAATGCCATCTTTACTTAATTTTTCTTGCTTTTCAAGAGCTAAAAAATACAACATATTTCCTATAAAAAAACACAAATTAAATTAAAACTAAATATTTTCAATAATCAAATATACAAATAAGTTCCATGAAAATATTAATAAAAACTTAATTTACTTAAACATTAAATCTCAAAAGTGCATATTTTTACTCCTAACTTAACAATATTAATTTCAAATAATTAAACTTCAATATATTATAATAAAATATCTATAAAAACATATAAAAATATAAAAAATTACAATAAGACTAATAAATTAAAAATTACTTAAAAACTTAATAAGTTACTTAAAAACTCAAGAACTAAGCAACAATTAGCATATAAAATATGCTAAAATAACTATATTTTGTAGAGTTATCACTTCTCTTCTTTAGGAAACTTGTGATTTTTACTGTTTGGTTTTAGGAGTTTCTAATCCCGCACTTGTCTCCAATACCCCAATTTTTGGTAAGGAAAATAAGTTAGATTTTATGTGTTATGATTATGTTTATATGCTATGTCTATGTATATATGTATGTTGTTTTTATGCTTATAGTCGCTTGGGAAATATGGTTGCTTAGATGGCAAATAAGAAAATTCCGAGATTTTTATCATTATCGTAGACTATAGTTGTGCTTTTACCTACCTCTAAATAGTAGCAAGAGGACCTAGATGGTTTCTATCACATACTACGGTAATGAGTTAATGGCCATTAATTTGTAGTCTGATGTTTTATGATTTATGTTTTTACGTCTTATGTTTTATGTTATGCTTTAGTAGTTTTTCCTTACTGGGCATCAGACTCATTCCTTTTTATTTAGACGGTGCAAGTAAATGAGCATGGAAGGCATGACGGATCCATGGCGGCTTTGGCATGTGTATTAGGCGAGAACAAAATGACTGGACTGATGGGAACGATCAAGGATGATGTTTATGTTTTGAGTCTTTTTAATTATGTATTTATGATTTTCCGCATTTAGTATTTGAACGATTAAAATAAAGGTTTAATTTTCTTTATGATTTTTATGTAATAATAATGAGATCCCATATTTTGGATTTTCTAATAAAGTTCTATTATTTTATGTATGTGTTCGAAACTAATAGCTATGTCTTAGTAGTTTTAATAGTCTGAGGTCTTTAAGTTAGTCGGGTCATTAGAGTTGGTACCAGAGCCACGGTTCATATGCATGAAGTTCTCCTTAATACACACACAAAAGCTCTGGATCTAACCGCCAATGTAAGTGTTTATGTTATGAATATATGTTTATATTAAAATCTAACATTTTAGTCATCATGTTTTTAGTCAAAATGAATGGAGCTTTGACCTATCATGATATCCGAGCCATTAAGGCATTGAAAAGGGTTAGAGAGCCAAGGGATACAATAGGAGTGCTAGAAATAATCACTAAAAGATTGGTCATATTTCACAAGGAGATAGTTCACCTTCAAATCGCTAGGCAAATTATGATGAGAGCCATGGAACAATATGTCTTAGTAATTAGGCTTTTTAAGGATTTTCCTTCTCTAGTTTCAAAATTGGAAGAAATATGGGAGACTATGGATGATGAAGATGATTTACCGATAGCCATGAGATATTATTTTCTTATACTTAGTTGTTGGCATAAGAGGCAATTTGGAGACTATTGTATTGTTGTAGGCTATCAAGTTGACTCGAGTGGCTCACTCCGGAGTTAACAAGATACTCTATGTATGCTTTTCTTCATACGCTTAACTGCTAGCTGTACCTCGTGTTGAGTAATCCGACTCGTATTTTTGGGGTACAACAGGGACCAATTGAAGGCCTGGAGGATGTTTCGCTTGACCAGAACGAACCAACCAGAACAGTAAAAATTGGGAAAAACTTATCCGAAGAAGTCAAGTCTGAACTTATAAGTATTTTGAGAAATAACCAAGACATATTTGCCTGGTTGCACAAGGACATGGTGGGCATTAACCCCAGTGTTATCAGCCATGCCTTGAATGTAGATATGTAATGACCCAACTAATTCTAAGACCTTGGACCATTAAAACTACTAGACTTAGCTACTATGTTTTTTTTTTTGAGAAAACATACATAAGAAATATTCACAACTTTACTAAAAACTCAAAAGTAAATATTGAAATACATAAATGCGGGGTATGGGATCCCATTGTTTTAAAATAAAACATAACTTTAAACTAAATGAAATTGTTTACAAAGCTAAATGCGGAAAAATACATAAAAACATAATTTAAAGAGACTAAAAATAACGTCGTCCTCGAATCATCACGCAGCCCATCAAATCCCTTCATCCTTAATACACAAGCCAAGGTACTTCGAATCATTCCGCCCATATATATTTTCCTGCATACATTAAAAATAAAGGAGTGAGCCTAATGCCCATCAAGGAAAATCTACTAGCACATATAGCATAAAACATAAACATAAGACTACAAAACATATGACTATAAAACATGCATTATAATGGCCATCATACTTCTTGGGGCTTGCTAGCAAAGCAATCATATGCCCATAAATTTACAGGGCTTAGTTATCTAAACAAGTCATATAAATTTATGGGGTTCGTTATCTAAACAACATACGCCCAAGGAATATATTATTGGGACTTGTTATCTAAACAAGTCATATAAATTTATGGGGCTCGTTATCTAAACAACATACGCCCAAGGAATATATTATTGGGACTTGTTATCTAAACAAGTTATATGTTTGTTATCTAAACAAATTATGTGATTGTTATCTTAAAAAAACATATACTTAAAAACTAAAAACATATCATACATATATCATAGCATAAACATATCAAAACATAAAAGCATACAAAATCTATCCTATTTTCCTTACCAATACCGGGATATTTGAGAACAACGACGGGATTTGGAACACTCCTAAAACCAACAATAAGAATGGTGAGTATTTCTATAGATAAGATATGATAAAGAAGAGAACTAAACCACCAAGAAGAAACTTACCGAAAAGAAACCTTAAGTTCAAAGAACTTAAATACCTAACCAAAAATGGAAAACATCGAGTTAGGATTTGAATATAGAAAACTAAAGGAAACTAAAGAACCATACAGAAATGAACTTAAGATTAGGAATACCTTTGAATGTACTAGAACCGAACTACACCTTGATATTGAAAACACACTATTTATCTCACTTCCCAAGTGTTTATAAAGCTTTTATCCCAACCCAAGTGTTTATCACTCTATAGTAACCCTAGCAGCTTAAAGGCTCTGAACACAGCTTGAAGAATGAGAAAAATGGCTGGGTACTAGGTCCTATTTATAGAGTTCAAGGAGTGAACTATCTCCTTTTAGCTTGAATAAAAATAATGAGTATTAATTGAAAAACATTTGAATATTTGTTCAACAGGTGCTGAAGACTCGGTCAAAACGTTCAGAGGCTAGTCAAGAGGTTAAGGAATGAATCAAGCTCAGTTTCAACAACGTTTGAAATTATGGCCCTAGGGTCGATATATCACCCATCATAGGCGATATATCGCCTGACCCTATGTCCCGAGTGCTCGTTGCTTCGTTTGTGCAAAGTTGACGTGTTTTTCATATTGCCCGTGTGGCGATACATCGACTCCTATGTTGCGATATATCGGCATACGTGAATATATTAAACACGTAATTGCACCTTTTCAGCATAATTTGAATTGATTAATCAGGTTTGACTTAGTAATATGAGATTCTAGCAAGTTCCGGAAGGGTCCAGAGCTTTTAGAAACTTCTATTTTTGAATTATCCACTTAAAATGCTTAAATCCTCAAATAAACAGGATTGTGACAAGTGTCATGCTCTTAATGGTCTTGGAAGATTCTAGAGTTTCTAGAACATTCTTTTATAATTAAAATATAATTAAATCCTTAAATAAACATGCACACGACAAGTGTCATGAACATATTAATTCTATCTAAACCTTATAGTATAATAAATGTCATATTTATAATAAGCTATATTAATCAAACCTTATGTTATAATTAATATTCTTAAAGTATAGGTTAAACTTATAAAATCTATAAGTGTTGCTATGAGTGTTCAACAAAGTCCCGACTTGAACCAAAAACCACAGTAACTATCATACTATAACTACTACTAGCTACTACTACTACTAATACTACTAACTAACTAGCTAAGTAAAATTCTGGGACTCTACAATTCTCCCCTACTAAACAGAATTTCATCCTCGAAATTTACTTACTAAACAATTCTGGATACCGTGCTAACATGTCTTCCTCCAACTCCCACATTGCCTCCCGTTCAGAACTGTTACTCCATAGGACTTTGACTATCAAAATATTTTTGGACCGTAACTGCTTCATCCCTCAATCTAGGATGCTAACCGGTCGCTCCTCGTAACTCAAGTCTTTTTGGAGTGCTATTGTATCATACTTGAGGACGTGAGATGGGTCTGACAGATACTTTCGTAGCATCAAGATGTGGAACACATTGTGGCTATCTGCTAGAGCTGGCGGTAGGGATAATCTATATGCAACTGCTCCCACTTTGTCCAATATCTCAAAAGGACCTATAAACCAGGGACTAAGCTTGCCTTTCTTCCTAAACCGCTTCACACCTTTCATAGGAGATATCTTTAGGAAGGCTTGATCTTCGACTTTGAATTCCACATCACGCCGCTTGGCATCCACATAACTTTTTGACGGCTTTGAGCAGCGAGCATATGCTTTCTAATCAGCGCTACTGCTTCCTGAGCTTTTCTAACAACTTCAGGACCAAGAAGTTGCCTTTCTCCTACCTCATCCCAATGTAACGGCGATTGACAACTCCTTCCATAAAATAACTCATAAGGTGCCATCTCGATTGTTGACTGGTAGCTATTGTTGTAGGAGAATTCTATCAGTGGAAAATACTTACTCCATGATCCTCCGAAATCAAGCACACAAGTGCACAACATATCTTCTAAAATATGTATGGTACACTTGGACTGACCGTCTGTCTGGGGATGAAATGCTGCACTAAGACTTAACTTGGTACCCATGGCTTGCTGCAAACTTCCCCAAAATCTTGATGTAAACACCGATCCTCTATCGGATACTATTGCCTTAGGGATTCCATGCAGTCGTACTATTTCTTGGACATAAATGTCTGCGTATTGATTTGTTGTATACGAAGTCTTAACAGGCAAAAAATGAGCTGACTTGATTAGTCTATCTATTACTACCCAAGCCAAATCATGCTGTTTACTTGTTCATGGAAAACCCGTCACGAAATCCATGGCTATATCGTTCCATTTCCATTATGGAATGCTAAGTGGTTGCAATAAGCTTGTAGGCCGATGATGTTCTGCTTTCACTTGCTGGCATACTAAACATTTAGACACAAATTCCACTATATTCTTCTTCATTCCTGGCAACCAATATATTGCCTTAATGTCGTGATTCATCTTGGTCGACCCTAGGTGAATTGAGTATTGGGTACTGTGCGCTTCTTCTAAGATCTTCATCTTAACCCCTTTATCATTTGACACGCATACCCGATCCTTATATCTTAATAACCCCTGCCCTGATATTGAGAAATCTGTGGCCTTGCCTACTTTAAATGCATCCATATGTACTACTAATGTGTCATCATGCTCTTGCCTAATCCGTATTTCTTGTAACAGACTTGACTAGATAGACAAGTTAGCCAACTTACCAATGACTACTTCTATTCCGACACTGATCAGCTCCTGTTGTAGTGGATTTTCTATTCCGGCTAGTGCTGCTAGACTTCCATAACTCTTCCTACTTAGCGCATCAGCAACTACGTTTGCCTTTCCTGGGTGGTATAGGATTTCAGTCATAATCCTACACTAATTCTAACCACCTGTGCTGCCTCATGTTAAGTTCCTTCTGAGTGAAGAAATACTTTAATCTCACACCGTTCTCCATAAAGATAGTGGCACCAGATTTTTAACGCAAAGACCACCGCTGCCAACTCCATATCGTGTGTTGGATAGCGTTGCCCATATTCCTTTAGCTGCCTTGAGGCGTAGGCTATCACCTTGTCATTCTGCATCAAAACACAACCCAACCCTTGCTTCGACGCATCACAGTAGACTACATACTTTTCATTGGGTGTCGGTACACAAAGTACTGGTGCTGAGCACAACTTATCTTTAAGCAACTGGAAGCTCTCTTCACACTTATCAGTCAAGTTGAACCTTTGCTATTTCCAGGTCAGGTTGGTAAGCGGAGTGGCTATCTCAGAAAATCCCTCTACAAACCTCTGATAATAACCTGCTAATCCCAGAAAGCTTCTTACCTCTGATGCATTCTTTGGTCTTGGCCAATCCTTCACAGCCTCTACCTTAGATGGGTCTACTGCAACTCCGTCCTTGGATACAATGTGCCTGAGGAATGCTACTTGCAAAAGCCAAAATTCACACTTCTTGAACTTGGCGTAAAGTTGACACTCCTTTAGTCGTAACAAGATCAACCTTAAATTTTTTTCGTGCTCTACTTCGTCCTTTGAGTACACCAAGATGTTGTCGATGAATACTACGAAGAATTTATCCAAGTAGTCCTTAAAGACCCTATTCATTAAATCCATAAACGCAGTTGGAGCGTTGGTAAGACCTAAAGACATAACTAAAAATTCGTAATGCCGATAACGAGATCTAAAAGCTGTCTTGGGATATCCTCTTCCCGTACCTTGAGCTGATGGTACCCGGACCATAAATCGATCTTTGAGAACACAGTCGCTCCTCAGAGTTGATCAAACAAGTAGTCAATCCGGGGTAGTGGGTACTTATTCTTAATCGTCACCTTATTCAGCTCGCGGTTATCTATGGACATCTGCATGCTTCCGTCCTTTTTCTTCACAAATAGAGCCGGTGCTCCCCATGGCGAATGACTTGGTCTAACGAAACCCAAGTCTAGGAGTTCTTGTTGCTGCATCTTTAACTCCTTGAGTTTGGTAGGTGCCATTCGGTATGGTGCATTGGAGATAGGCTCGGTGCCCAGTACTAATTCAATTGTGAAGTCAATTTCCCGAATCGGCAGCAACCCTGGTAAGTCATCGGGAAATACTTCTGGGAATTCTTTTACGATGCAGACGTCCCCAACTTTTAGTGGTGTTTCCTTTACCACATCCGTGACACTGGCTAAGAATGCTTGACATCATTTTTCTATCATCCTCTGAGCTTTGAGAGATGATATAAGCGTTGTGCGTAATCCTGAAACTTGTTCCATGAAGCATAATCTCTGGCCGTCAGGAGTCTCGAATATCACTTGCTTACATCTGGCGTTGATGGTTGCGCCATGCCTTGCTAGCCAGTCCATGCCTAGTATCACATCGAAGTCTTTGATCTCCAGTTCTATCAGGTCTCCTTCTAGTTCTACGTCCTCAATCTTGATCGATACGCCTCAAACTATCCGTGATGATAGGACTACTTTGCTCGAAGGCAACTCAGTTGCAAACCTAGTTCTAAATCTTTCACAAAGTTTGTTTAATTTCTGTATCATTCCTAACAAGATATACGAGTGAGTGGCTCTCGAATCAAATAATACAGAACATACATTATTGAGGATAGAAACCTGACCTGTAACTACTTTATTGCTAGCGTCAGCTTCTCCTTGGGTTAAGGCAAATACCCTGGCAGGAACCATCTTATCTTCCCTTTTTCCCTCTGCCTTGAGCTGGGGACACTGCCTCTTTTGGTGACCTTCCTGACCACAGTTGAAGCATCCCTTGGTGTTTTTACGACACTCTCTAGGATGTTTCTTTTGGCACTTGGCACATTGCAGGTATTCTACATAACCCGGCCTATTACCTCCATTGTTCGTCCATGCCCTTTTATCGTTATCGGACTGCTTCTTGTCAGGATGCTTTCTTTTCTGACCATTATTGTTGCTGGATTGATTGCTGTTGTTGTTGTGGTGGTTGTTCCGACCATTCTGAGGTTGACTATGCTATTTAGGCTCAGGCTTACTGGCCTCCTCTTTACTAACATTCACCTGTAGCCTTTCTACTTCTATTGCTGTTTCTAGAACATCGACATCGGTAGTATTTCCTGGGCTTGCTAGCTTAACCCCTAGCTCAATCTTCGGTTGAAATCCTCTAACGAACTTGGCCACCCTCAGAAAGTCAGTTGGAACCATTTCTAGTGCAAACTTGGCTAATCGGTCGAACTGCCGAGCATATTCTGCTATTGATAAGTTCCCTTGCTTCAGACCAGCGAACTCCTCGACCCTTGAAGCGATGACTGCCGAATTGTAGTACTTTTTGTGGAACAGCTCCACAAATTTGGTCCAAGTCATGGTGGTGACATCGTGAGTCAGCTGAACTAAGTCCCACCATATTCTAGCATCTTTCTTGAGCAGAGACGAAACACAGCATATGTGGTCCGTGTTGCAGAGATTCATGTGCGCTAAGATCGACTCCATATTTCTGAGCCATTCTTCTGCCTCGAAGGGGTCTGTTGTCCCTTCAAAGTTTGGAGCATTTTTCTTACAAAACTGCTCATAAATAGGCTCCATGTGCTGAGCTGGGTATGGCGCATAGTTCGCCATTGGCCATCCCCTATAAGGACCAACTTGTTGGGGGTGGTGGAGCCATTTGCTGAGGCTGTGGTTGCGGCAGAGGCGGAGGCTGA
Source organism: Humulus lupulus (assembly GCF_963169125.1). Classification (NCBI taxonomy): domain Eukaryota; kingdom Viridiplantae; phylum Streptophyta; class Magnoliopsida; order Rosales; family Cannabaceae; genus Humulus; species Humulus lupulus. Next base: position 47,004,191 of record NC_084802.1, on the reverse strand, counting down.
GTCTGAGGCTGAGTCTGTTGTCGCTGTTGCTACAGTAATTCCTCAACTTGCTGTCGTAGTTTGGCAATTTCTGCAGTGTTGTCAACCGGTAGCGGTGCATTTCGGTTAGCAGTAGCATGCACTCCCCTTCTGCGAACCGGAGGGGCTTCATTGCTCTTAGGAGCAACGTTGGAGGCATTGGCATTGGTGCAAGCAGACCTTCTGAGAGACATCTTTAGTGGAGTTCTAACAGTTAAGAAAAACATGTTAGAACTTACCCTAATAGGCTCTAAGGAAAAAACTTAATCTAAGCAAACATAACTCAGACCTATTAATTATGATTTCATATGAAAAAAAATTATATAAGCCTTCTTTATAATTAAGGTGTGTTTCTAAACTTAGAAAAGTAAGCCATCTTTATTATTTTCTAAGTCTCTTTCTAATCATCCTATATGACTTAATTCTCAGGCTTGAAACTCGTCTTTGTTCCAAAGTTAACCATATTGAGGGAGGGCTGGGATCAGTGAAATCGTTCCCACTACTATGGCCCCTAACTCTCAATATAGAACCTGGTTCATTTATTTGTATCCACCCTCACCAAACTTAGTCATTATTTATTAAATTTATTATTTATTATGATTGCAAAAGAAAAATCAAACTCATACATGTCATCAAAATAACAATGATATTTATTTGGGAAAACAGTTTTCACTAAATACATAAATAAAAGCGAAAATAATAAATAAAATAAATAAAGAAACTAATCTATTCTAAAAGTCGAGATCTTCTACATCTGATCCTTCATGTAACATATCATCATCTATCTCCTCGTAGTCATCATTATCTTGAGCCTCAAAATGCCCTCGAGGAAGATTCGTAAAAATTCTATGTTTCTGCTCATTTGTGAATTGGAATTCCATCTTAGAGATGAACCTAAGTATGAGAAAATAATATCTCATAGCAACCGGTAATTCATCTTCATCATCTATAGTCTCCCATATATCTTCTAAGGCTGCAATGATAGTAGAATAATATATAAAAAGTCTAATTGCTAAAACATATTGCTCCGTAGCTCTCATCATGATTTGCTTAGTTGCTTGGAGGTGGCCTATCTCCCTATGGAATAAGAGTAATCTTTGAGTGATTATTTCTAGCACTCCTACGATATTTCTTGGTTCTCTAATTCTTTTCAAGGCCTTAATGGCTTAGATATCCTCAAAAGTTAATGCTCCATTCATTCTTAACTGAAAATATAGGACTAAAACATTAGCTATACATATAAACACAATAACTATAACATAAAGACTTACATTGACGGTTAGATTCAGAGCTTGAGCGTGTATATCAAGGAGAACTTTATGGGAATGAACCGCTCTGATACCAATTGTAATGACCCAACTAATTCTAAGACCTTGGACCATTAAAACTACTATACTAAGCTACTATTTTTTTTAGAAAACATACATAAGAAATATTCCCAACTTTATTAAAAACTCCAAAGTAAATATTGAAATACATAAATGCGGGGTATGGGATCCCATTGTTTTAAAATAAAACATAACTTTAAACTAAAGGAAATTGTTTACAAAGCTAAATGCAGAAAAATACATAAAACAATAATTAAAAGAGACTTAAAATAACGTCGTCCTCGAATCGTCACGCAGCCCATAGAATCCCTCCATCCTTATTACACAAGCCAAGCTACTACGAGTCCTTCTGCCCATATCTATTTTCCTGCATACATTAAAAATAAAGGAGTGAGCCTAATGCCCATCAAGGAAAATCTACTAGCACATATAGCATAAAACATAAACATAAGACTACAAAACATATGATTATAAAACATGCATTATAATGGCCATCATACTTCTTGGGGCTTGCTAGCTAAGCAATCATATGCCCATAAATTTACGAGGCTTAGTTATCTAAACAAGTCATATAAATTTATGGGGCTCATTATCTAAACAACATACGCCCAAGGAATATATTATTGGGACTTGTTATCTAAACAAGTTATATGTTTGTTATCTAAACAAATTATGTGATTGTTATCTAAAAAAAACATATACTTAAAAACTAAAAACATATCATAGCATAAACATATCAAAACATAAAAGCATACAAAATTTATCCTATTTTCCTTACCAATACCGGGATATTTGAGAACAAGGATGGGATTTGGAACACTCCTAAAACCAACAATAAGAATGGTGAGTATTTCTATAGATAAGAGATGATAAAGAAGAGAACTAAACCGCCAAGAAGAAACTTACCGAAAAGAAACCTTAAGTTCAAAGAACTTAAATACCTAACCAAAAATGGAAAACATCGAGTTAGGATTTGAATATAGAAAACTAAAGGAAACTAAAGAACCATACATAAATTAACTTAAGATTAGGAATACCTTTGAATGTACTAGAACCGTACTACACCTTGCTATTGAAAACACACTATTTATCTCACTTCCCAAGTGTTTATAAAGCTTAAGATGATAAAGCTTTTATCCCAACCCAAGTGTTTATCACTCTATAGTAACCCTAGCAACTTGAAGGCTCTGAACACAGCTTGAAGAATGAGAAAAATGGCTGGGTACTAGGTCCTATTTATAGAGTTCAAGGAGTGAACTATCTCCTTTTAGCTTGAATAAAAATAATGAGTATTAATTCAAAAATATTTGAATATTCATTCAATAGGTGCTGAAGACTCGGTCAAAACGTTCAGAGGCTAGTCAAGAGGTTAAGGAATGAATCAAGCTCAGTTTCAACAACGTTTGAAATTATGGTCCTAGGGCCGATATATCGCCCATCATAGGCGGTCTATCACCTGGCCCTATGTCCCGAGTGCTCGTTGTTTCGTTTATGCAAAGTTGATGTATTTTTTCGTATTCCACGTGTGGCGATACATCGGCTCCTATGCTGCGATATATCGGCATACGTGAATATATTAAACACGTAATTGCACTTTTTCAGCATAATTTGAATTGATTAATCAGGTTTGACTGAGTAATACGAGATTCCAGCAAGTTCTAGAAGGGTCTAGAACATCTAGAAACTTATATTTTTTAATCATCCACTTAAAATGCTTAAATCCTCAAATAAACAAGATTGTGACAAGTGTCATGCTCTTAATGGTCTTGGAAGATTCTAGAGTTTCTAGAACATTCTTTTATAATTAAACTATAATTAAATCCTTAAATAGACATGCACATGACAAGTGTCATGATCTTATTAATTCTATCTAAACTTTATAGTATAATAAATGTCATCTTTATAATAAGTTATATTAATCAAACCTTATGTTATAATTAATATCTTAAAGTATAGGTTAAACTTATAAAATCTATAAGTGTTGCTATGAGTGTTCAGCAAAGTCTCGGCTTGAACCAAAAACCACAGTAACTATCATACTATAACTACTACTAGCTACTACTACTACTACTACTACTACTACTACTATCTAACTAGCTAGTAAAATTTTGGGACTCTACAAGATAAGGATAACTTCAAACCAGTACAACAAAAAAGAAGGCTGCTCGATAAAGAAAGATCTAAGGCCTTAAAAGTAGAAGTTGAAAGACTAAAAGAAAATGGATTCATAAGAGAAGCTTTCTACCCGTACTGGTTATCTAATCCTGTCCTAGTACCAAAGCAAAATGGCAAGTGGAGGACTTGTGTGGACTTCATCAATTTAAACAAGGCATGTCCCAAAGATTTTTTTCCTCAACCAAGAATTGATTAGCTGGTCGATGCTACCATAGGAAATAAAACCCTTACATCTATGGATTCCTACTTGGCGTACAATCAAATCAGCATGCACCCTCCCGACGAGGAACATGCCAACTTTAGAACTGACAAAGGCTTATACTGTTAGAAAGTAATGCATTTTGGACTCAAAAATGCTAGCGCGACGTACCAGTGATTGGTAAATATGAAGTTAAAGAATTAGATAGGCAATAACATGGAAGTCTACGTTGATGATATGCTGGTAAAGTTGAAAAAGGTTGGGGGCATGTTGCGGATCTAGCAGAATGCTTCACCATTCTCAAGTATTACGATATGAAGCTTAACCCTTTAAAGTGTTCTTTTGGGGTAAGCTTAGGCAAATTCCTTAGCTTTACTGTTAATGCAAGACGTATTGCAGCTAATCCAGTGAAAATCAAAGCTTTAACTGACATGAAATCCCCGACCAAGATAAAAAAAGTACAAAGCCTTATGGGAAAAATCGCTACCCTTAGTAGGTTCGTCTCAAAATCAACTGACAAGTGTGTGCCATTTTTCAACTTACTAATGGGAAATAACAAGTTTGAGTAGACAGAAGATTGTGAAAGGGCTTTCCAAGCACTCAAAGATCATCTGGCACAGCCACCAATCTTGTCAAAACCAATTGATGGGGAAACACTTTATCTATATCTGCCAGTTACGGAACACGCTGTTAGTGCAGCCCTTATCAAGGAAGCAGACAAAGTCCAACATCCACTGTATTATATGAGCAAAAGGCTGATTGGTCCAAAAACGCAGTACCCCCTGATCAAAAAATTAGCTATTACTTGCTGCTAGTTGTAAAAAAAGTTAACCCTACTTTCAAGCTCACCCCATCATTGTACTGAGTGACAAGCCTCTTAGGCAGGCGTTACAGAAACTGGAAAAATCAGGCCGGCTACTCAAGTCGGCAATAGAGCTAGGGAAGTACAAAATCATATACCAGCCAAGAACTGGTATCAAAGGGCAAGCCTGAGCATATTTTATTGCTGAATGTACTAGAGTACCAGAGGAAAACGAGCAGATAAAGGAACCAGAAAGTGATAATTTTTTTTTCCAACATGGAAGTTGTTATTGATGGGTCCTCAAACGAACACAACTCTGGAGCTAGACTCATTCTTATTACACCTGGATGATATCATATTCATTACACACTTAGATTTGGTTTCAACGCTTCAAACAATGAGGCAGAATACAAAGCTCTCTTAGCAGGATTACAACTTGCTAGAGACGTCAGAGTTCCCAAAGTAGACAAATACAGTGATTCACAACTGGTCGTAAAGTAGGTATTGGGAGAATATCATGTTTGAGGCATAAAAATGGGCTCCTGACTTAGTAAAGCTAAAGATCTTCTGGCACAGTTTAAAAAGTTTGTCGTACAGCAAGTGCCCTGTGACCAGAATTCTAATGTTGATGACTTAGCAAAATTAGCAAGTGTTAAGGATGTCGATACTCTCTACTTAAAACCAGTTGATCATCTTGCTCAACCTAGTATAAACGAATCAGAAAAAATGCTACTGCTTAATAACACCCCCTTCTGGATGACTCCTATTGCAACATACTTGGAGTAAGGAATATTACCTCAAGAAAGAAATGAGGCTCGAAAAATTTCAAGGCAAATTGCTAGATACGGAATTGTTGATGGAGTGATTTACAAAAGAGGATACTCGATGCCTCTACCTCGGTGCATTACTAGAGTAGAATCAAATCTGCTAGTGATCGAAGTACATTAGGGATTCTGTGGCAATCACGCAGGGGGCAAAGTAAGCTAAGAAGATATTGCGAGAAGGGTATTTTTGGCCAAAAATGAAAGAAGATTCTATGGAGTATGTGCAAAAATGTGACAAGTTCCAAAGATTCTCAAAAATACCTCGAGCAGCTCCCAACGAACTCAAACAGATGCAAAGTCCATGACCCTTTTCTATATGGGGCATTGACCTAATCGGGCAACTACTAACAGGAAAGGGTGGAGTCAAATTTGCAGTGGTCACAGTGGATTATTTTACTAAGTGGATTGATGCAGAACCACCGGCAACCATTACTTCAAAGAAGTGCTCAATTTTGTAGTAAAAAATATCATCTGCAGGTATGGGCTACCAAAGAAAATAGTTTCAGATAACAACACCCAGTTTGATAGCGATATGTTCATAGACTTTTGTGTTCGGCATGGTATCACTAAAATCTTTTCAGCAGTGGCACATCCTTAAGCAAATGGACAAGAGAGGCTGTCAACAAAACTTTGAAGAGTACGATGAAAAAATGACTCAAGCAGGCTAAAGGTATTTAGTTAGACATTCTACCAAAAGTTTTATGGTCACATCGTACTACTGTTTGTACCTTAACTGACCATAATCCATTCTCTTTAGCTTATGGATATCAAGCTATGATACATGTTGAGGTAACTCCCCTATCACATCGAAGGAGTACGTCCAACCAACAAAAAAAACAACCAATTGCTAGCTGAAACCCTAGACCTAATCGATGAAGGAAGGAAGAAATCACAATTACGAGTGGCTGCTTACCAATAGATCCTATTTGCCCAAGGAGATCTAGTATTGCGACAAGTGTTCCAAAACACTAAAGATCCTACAGCAGGAGTTTTGGGACCCAATTGGGAAGGACCATACCAAATCGTAGACATTTTACTGCGAGGAACGTATAAACTTGCTCGATTGAATGGTGAACTAGTTGCAAGATATTAAAATGGTGAACACTTGCGAAAATACTATCAATAAACACTGGTGAAAGGCACACTTTGCCTACTTACTCTAACCAGCATTGTTTTGGATTCATTTTACTTGTAAAGGCATTATTGCCCAATTTTTTAATTTTGGTTGTAAGGCACGTATTGCCCAATTTTTTTTACCACCATATATTACTTAGACATTTTTTTAGTTATGTGGTTATCAGACATGTTTTTCCCTTAATATGACCAATAACCTCTGATTGATTCAATTCTAAATGTTTTCATTCAAACACATTCATTGCTCGTATAAATTTTTTATTAAATAGACACGTTTTGTCCATGTTATTACGAGATACTTACAATGGAGTGTTCTAGACACACTCAATATTGTCAACTTTTGTTATTATAACAAGTATTTTTTAAAATGTGAGATTTTTAACAACATATAAGAATACTACTTTATGAAATGGATTCGAGCAGTTGTGTTAGCTCGACCAGACTGGTTACTTGGAATGTGACCAAAGACTTACCTCCTCGATCACTTGGGGGGCATATAGGGTATACATAATCGCACATAAGAAAATGAGGAAACAAGCTTAACTGAGTAGCACTTAGAAATTTTTTCAAAATTTATAAAGTCTTGTGCTATGCTCATTAAGAACATGAAAACATACATAACATTTAAATCATTTTATCAAGCTAAAATTAACAAGCAGTATATTTTATATAAGGCAAGAAAATTATTACAAAAATAACCGAGATTAAAGGCTGCTCGGTCAGCACCAATGTCTTTTTACCACAAACCTGATAGTGCTGGTGACCAACAAATAAAAAAAATATACTGCCAAGGATACTTCCCCTCACAGCTTGACCACCTCAGCATCGTCTTGCTCGGGCCTCTGGTCACCATCAGGATTCAAGAAGTCTTCTGGGGAAGAAGCAACTAAATTTTCCTGCTCGTGGGCTAAACACTTAGCAATCTCTTTATTTGGAAGGTTGGCGGGCATATAGTCGAAATTTGCTCCATGATGACCTTCAATTTCCCTTTTGCCCGCTCGGTTTGAGCAACAGTTGGGTCCATGGCCGGTCAGCCAGCATGAGAAGGAGCGGGTTGACTGGCAGAACACTCCTGACCAGCAGAGGGAGTCTGAATAGGAGAAGGTGTTGTAAGAGAGGCAGAAGCAGGTGGATTCCTCCTTGGATGCTTTGCGGCTGTCTCTTTGCTCGGGTCGACTTCACGAGTCACCTTTCTTTTCCTGCCTCCTTTGATCGAGGCTGGAGGTAAAGTTTAGAGGTTGAAGATGTATGATTCAGACATTGCTGCAAAAAATGATGAATGAACATTAAAGAAAAAGTTAAAGAAACACAACCAGCAACAACAAAAAGCATATGTTAGCATTTAACATAATTAAATTGTTTGCCAGCAGCCTATATTACATAAAAATTCCTCGTCAAAATCGGAAGAGGAACACATGTCAAGAGAGTCGTCCTCCTCCTCCAGCACCTATTTCCCTTTCCCTTTACCTATGGAAGGTGACAGAGTTCTTGGGCGAGGAGCATCCTTTTGCTCCCTAATATTAATCTTGTTGTCCTCCTCGTTTGAGGGACAGGGGTCACTTAGGGTTGTTTGGATCGCCGCACCTCTTCGCCAAATGTTGAGTCGGTAGTTCTTCTATCAGTCGTACCCTCAGTAGCGCCTCCCTTATGGTTCTGGTGAGTATTGAGCAGACTGGCCTCTCTTAAATTGTCCTTCGTCACGAGCAATCTGTAGTTTTTCTTCTCGGAAGAAAGTCTATTAAAGGCTACTGCTCGTCTTACCATGTCTGGTGGAGGAATAGGTTTTTCCCATGGACCTAAAGTATAGTAAAAGAGGTAAAATTGAGCACTAGTGTCAAGAAGGAATGAGAAAGAGAAAAACTACGGATTATCATTACCTCCTTGTTTGAAGGCAAAGTTATTTGCAACCAGGTTAGTCATCAGAAAATATTCTTTAAAATAACCACCCACGTTGCTTCTAAACATGGGCTCTATTAGGAACACCCTGGTCGTGTCCCTATGACATAAATAGAAGAATCCCGTACCTTGCTAGCCTAGTTTCGACTTCAAGTCAAAGAGGTAATAAACTTCGTGAGGAGTAGGAGCATCCCACCCATGGATGCGATAAAGGATATATAATGATGAAAGCATTAGATATCCATTTGGTGTTATTTAACATGGGGCAATGCCGAAGTAGTTAGCAATGCCCCTAAAGTAGTAATGGAGAGGGAGAGTGGCGTTGCTTGAATATTGTAGCATGACCAGGCACTAAACGCGCCACCAGGAAGGTTAGCGTGTTGGTCAGCCTAGGTAACAACCATGTTTATCCCCCTGATTCCATACATATTGGGGTACTCCCCATGAGAGCTGCTCGTGAGGGTACTGACAAGAACTATGTACTGGGGCACGTTCTTCCTCTTACGAGGCCCCTGTTTGGCATAGAGCCCTATTGTACGGTCACCTACTCTGATTCTTGCAGCGGCTGTTGTTGTTGTGGTTCTGAACGTTGCCTTTGTTGTTGTTGTGGATCTTGTTGCTGAGGTTGCTGTTGCTGCTATGGTTTCTGTTCAATGGTCGCATGCCTTGCGACTTGGGGATCCGTAATCAATCTTTTTCTGGTTTTTTGTTTAATCCTAGCCATATCTGGGGAACAAAAAGCAACAGTTAAAAACTCTTCAACAAACGTAGAACTACTCGTTTCCCTCCCACTGGTCGGAATTCCGACCGGGAGTGGATCAACAGAGTTAGGGTAGATAACAAAAGTCCAATCAGTAGGAAGGAATTTCCTTATTCCCTGGTTTAATTCTTCAATCATTCGACAATATTCCCGACCTGGAACAAAATGAAAATAATATTGAAAATGTTCACCAAGTTCATCAATAGGTTTCAGAATATCGTGATTGAGATCAATGTCTGGTCGAGTCTGTTCCACATCATCAACCAGCATTTGTAGCAAATCCGGATCAATTGAATAATCACTTCCTCAGTGATCGAGTGCGTACATTTGATAACAAGTAAATGGGAAGTGAGTTATTACAAGTCTGTGTGTGTACCCAATAAATGTGAGCTGCTCGAGAAACACGATTCGATGCTTGAGCAGAAGCTAGGTTGGATCCAAAAGGCAGTTAAATTTTTTTTTTTTTTTTGCAAAAACTTTCCACTCACTTTTTTTGGTGAAAAAATTACCACTATTTTTCCAAAAAGAACAAGCACAATCTCCTTGATTTTTTTTAGAATTTTCTCAATGTATCAACATGATCAAGAATATCCCAAAGCCTAAACCATTTTCTTACTTTCCAAACAGATATTTTCCTAGAAAATCAGTGATTTTTGCATGGAAAAATAATTTTTTTTTACGGTTTGCTCAAGAACACAAAAAATCGAGAAGTTCAAAATCCTCAAGAAAGCAGTTAAATCAAAGCATGACGTTACAAAGTAAAGCAAATGCAATCACAATATCAAGAAAATTAATGTATTGAAGATTGAGAAAAGGGTCTTGAGTCAAAATCAAATTTGGGGTTTGAAGAGTGAACAACAAGGCTTTAGTTTGAGAGGATTTCAGAGAGAGGGAGTTTAAGAATTTTCTGAAAGTGTAAGGAATGAAAAAGGAAGAGGCAGAGCTATTTATAGATCATGGTTCACATGCGAGCAACTACCGTCATAAGAAAATGTTTCATCATTAGTTTCTAGTTGATATGATGTTAGATGCGTGGGAGAGCAAAAAGTTACATCTTTTTTTCTAAAAGTACCATTATTGTTGTCTTGCAACGTGGTGTCAGATTGTGTTGGGAGCCCAAAAGTCATCAATCACGTCACCTAGGAAGTGTGATTATGACCTCTAATGGTAATATGAATTTTAAAGGTGTCAAAATTTGAAGAAGTTCCAACCTGGTCGTAGCATGCAAGTTTATCGAGTACTGGTTGCAACAGGATAAACTTGGGGGGAAGTTTTTTAACCGAATTTTGAACTCAGTGACGTGGCATCTGAAGAAGACATGTGGCAATAAAACACATCAAGTGTTGAGAGCTGGTCAAAATGAGATAGCTGCTCGAGGAAGCCATACCAACACAAGGACTCATAATCTGCTTGATCCAAGTGTCCTGCTCAAGAAGGAGCAAGCAAGTAAGCACTATCCATTGAAGCTGCTCGGAGACAGACCATACTCAATATGCAAGACAATTTTCCCAGAGGATCCGAATTTCATGAGATATTCTAAAATATCCCAATATATTTTTGTAATTGATATTTGAATGTATTTTTCCCGTATTATTTGAATTTGTAATCAGTTATAACAATCCCACACTACACGTTTATGGCCTAGATTAATTTGTAAGGGCCCATAACCAAATAAGGGATTCTATTAATAGAGATCTCTCACAATCATTATGTTTTTTGAAGCACATTTTACATACATAACCCTACTGGATTGTATTCTCTCTCATGCTTAAGAAACTTAGTTGAAACTTGTTTCTTCTTGATCTTCGGTTTGAGACTTCTATGATTAATAAAAGTGCAAGTGGACATAGGTCATTACCAACTCTTGGGGCCAAATCACTATAAATTCTTTGTGTCGTTTACTTGATTTCAGTTCTTTAAATCTATTTCTGTAGCATAAATTGTAACGACCCAAAAATCACTAATAAAGCTTAAGGGCCTTGATTAGTGTGCCGGGAGGGCATAATTGGTTTATATGTGATTTAAATAACTTAATACATGATTCTGTGATAAACATGCTTATATGTTTTTATGGATAAATGAAATGCATGTTTATGGGTATTAGTATGCATGTAGGCACTGTTTATCTTAAATGGGCATATTTGTAATTTTTGCATGTTGAGGGCATAAATGTGATTATATGTTTTAATTGTGGGGACCACATTATTATGTGGATATATTTATAGTATGCGGCTTGAGGAGATCCTAGGGAGCCAGTTTGCGGGAAAATCACAACGGGACTCGATACCCGACTCGAGGTGAGTCAAGGGGTATTTTGGGTATTAGATATTTATTTGGATTATTGGGTTGTGAAAATAAATAATTGGAGATATGTTTGAAGTTAGAGAGTTTAGGAGGGAATATTGGGGAAATTTACCATTTTGCCCTCGGGGACGTTTTCGGTACCCCGAGCCTCGGGATTAACTTAATTAACTAAGGTTAGATAAAGCAAAACCAAGGAAAACAATAGAACTTGGACAAACCGAATCTTTCCTCTCTCTCACTTTAGCTTCCTCTAGACACTCTCTTTCTCAAGCTAACCTTTGAAGCTAAGGAGGGATTTTGGGCTAGGAATCTCTTGAATTGAGGCTAAGGACTTGGGAATTAGCTCAGCAATTACTTGGTGGATTTGTTCTTCAGTAAAGGTATGCTTTTAATTATGGTTTAGCATGTGAATTCTGGGAACTGCTGGCTGTTTTAAGAAGTTTATGAGCTTTTGGGTTTCAAGGATTGAAGTGTGATTTTAATAAGTTTTTAAGTTAGGTTTTTGTTGGGTTTTACTGCTGGGAACATGTTAGGGTGTTTGTGATAGTTAACTTGTGTTATTGGGATGGTTTGGGGTTAATTTGGTTGAGGTTTGGTTGTTGAAAATGGGGATTTTTCTGGGTTCAAAGGGGTCGGGCCGTGGCTCTGTTCTTGGTGTGCCGCGGCCCTCTAGAACAGATGGGAGCTGAAGTGAAGGGCGGGCCGCGACATGGGGATTGCTGGGCCGCAGCCCGTGTCTGCTGTTTGGGGAGGTTGGGCCTCTGGTAGGAGGCGTGCCACAACATAGGGGGCTTAGGGCCACGTCTCTTAAGGGAATTTTTGGCTTTGAGGAGGTTTTAGGCGCGGTTGTAGAGTCCAGGAACTTTAGTTAGCTAGTTAGATAGTAGTAGCAATAGTAATAGCTAGTAGTAGTTATAGTATGTTTATTACTGTGGATTTTGGTTCAAGTCGGGATTTAGTTGAATAGTCGTAGCAACACTTATAGATTTGATAAGTTTAACCTACAGTTTAAGAATATTAATTATAACATAAGGTTTGATTAATATAGCTGATTATGAAGATGATATTTATTATACTATAAGGTTTAGATAGACCCAATAAGATAATGACACTTGTCATGTGCATGATTATTAAGAATTAAAGCATTTTTGAGGAATAGTTTATTAAGAGTAATATTTGAAAATCCCAGAGTCTGCCAGCAGATTTGAAATCGTTATAGGACTCAGTCAAAGCTGTTTACTCAATTCAAATTAGGCTGAAAAATGCAATTACGTGTATAATATTTCAGCGTATGCCGATACATCGCAGCTCTAGGGGGCGATATATCGCCACTCGGGGATACGAAAAACACGTAACTCCACACGACCACTTCGACGAGCCTCGGGAATATCAGCCCAGGTGATATATCATCTAGCCTGATTTTTGAATAATTTTGAAACCGAGCTCATTTTATTTCATAACCTCTTGATAAGTCCAGAATGTTTTTGACCGAGTCTTAAGCCTCTGCTGAACAATTATTCAAATGTTTTTCAATTAAAAAGTCATTATTTTTATTCAAGCTAAAAGAAGATCTTTTCATTCTTGAACTCTTTAAATATGACCTAGTACCCAGCCATTTCTTCATTCTTCAAGCTGAGTTCAGAGCCTTCGAGCTGTTAGTTTACTTTAGAGTGTTAAACACTTGGGTTGGGGTTATAAGCTTTATCATTCTAAGCTTATTAAACACTTGAGATGTGAGGATAATAGTGTGCATTCCGATATCGAGGTGTAGTTCGGTTATAGTGCATTCAAGGTATTCCTATTTCTGGTTCCTTTCTGTATTGTTTCATTAGTTTTATAGTTTTTCTCTACTCAATTCCTAACTCGCTGTTTTCATTCGTAGTTAGGCATCTAAGTTCTTTGAACTTGAGGTTCTTGTTGGTAAGTACCTTCTCGATGGTTTAGTTCATTCCTTTTCATATCTTTCTTTTAGAATACTCACCTTTCTATTAATGGTTTTTAGGAGTGTTCCAAAATCCCGTCCTTGTTCTCACATCCCGGTATTTGGTAAGGAAAATAGGATAGTATTATATGGTTATATGACTATGCTATAGTATGTTTTTATATGTTATGATTATGCTATAGTATGTTTTTATATGATATATGTTTTGGGGCTTATAGTTGCTTAGCTAGCAAACCTCATTGTAGTATGAGGCTTATAGTTGCTTAGTTAGCAAACCCCAATAGTTACCATGTACATGGGTTAGAATTATGATATATTTTTATAGTATATGTTATATGTTTATAGCTTATGTTTATGTATATGTTTCATGCTTGTAGTAGATTTACCTTGCGGAGCATTAGGCTCATTCCTTTGTTTTATATGTGCAGGAAAATAGTTATGGCAGCGGGAAGATTCTTGGCGACTTGGGATTGTGTATTGAGGAAGAATGGATTCAGTGGACTGCACGAACGATTCGAGGACGAAGTTGTTTAAGTCTCTTAATGATGATTTCTATGTATTTTCGCACTTAATTTTGTAACCATTTTATTTAAGATTTAAGTTATGTTATGTTTTATTTTCAAAACAATGGGATCCCATATCCTAACCAAATTTTTTATGTATTTAACTTTTGCTTTACAATTTTTAATAAAGTTATGACTATTTCACATGTATGTTTTCTTAAGATTAGTGTCTATGTATAGTAGTTATTAATGGTCCAAAGTCTAGAATAAGTTGGTTCATTACAGCGAGAACCTAACCTAGGGTGCTCGAGATCGATTCCACTACCCTGTTTGGTGGAATTCGATGTTCCGAAGGCTAGAATTTGGACTGAAAACCTTTATTCAATTATTATTGATGGAATAACTTATCTAGGTTGTGACTAGGTGTATGCTAGGGCTCAGAAAAAGGGATTGTGCTCAAGGGTCATTTCTCATTATCAGAACGCTTGGAATTAAAGGTAAGAAAACTGCACCCGGTTGTGAGTCTATAATGGGACTAAGGGTTCCCTATACTTGTATGCATTATTGTATGGTGGTACTATGCCATGTGAATATGAAACAAATGGCCTAAGAGTGCCGGAGTTAATATTGGCGCACAGGACGCGACTCAGCCACTAGTAACTGAGGACAACTTAATATTCACTGAGCTTGGTTTAAGCGAATCAGAGTCAGTGGGGTAAACAGAGGGTGCGACCTAAGGGCGTCGACCCTGATTATTATATGACTTGGTTATTGATGTTGATTTGATGAATTTGGTATGCTGAATGTCTAATTATGTGAATGCTATGGATTGCTGAGTATATGGTTATGCTTTATGATTTATCTGATTATTGTCATTGATCATGGTGTGATATTATGGTTTTCTTGCTGGGCCTTGGCTCACGGGTGCTACATGGTGCAAGTAAAGGCAAGGGTAAGCTTGATCAGCCTTGACTTGGAGAGCTCTAGAGGTGGAATGTACATAGTCAGTTGCTCGGCCGCCACGGTCGAGGGATGGACAAGAACATGAGAACCTTAAATGTCTGTTTTGCCCTTAGAGTGGCCAGTAGTTGTATATACCCTAGAATTTTGTAAACCATCCCTTAAACTCTATTTCTTTTGGGATCCCATGTACGGAATGTTTATTTAAATGAAATGTATCTTTCATGACTAAAATCTTTTAATCCTAGTTCAAATTTAGTTTCAGTGACATGTTTCTAACTAAATGAATTAATTAGCAAGTCTTGCACCTTTATAAACACACAGTGTACTGGTCTTGGCTACCCAGGGCATTACAACTTGGTATTAGAGCGGTCTAGGTTTAAGGGTTCCTAAAGACCGACTGGACATGTACATTCGCCGCTAAAGACAAGCTCGACTCAGGGTTTGGTAAATCTGCATACATGTTTATATGCTTAAGTGATTAGAAAAAACTATGATTGTTTTTACCTGTTTAATTAATAGGGAGCAGGAGATACTGATAGGGCCTGACCCTTGACTGCTGTGTGACAATATTGAGGCATGCCTATTATCATTGCTATGCATGTAAATGAATATCTTAAATAATTATTTGTATATTGCTTATGAATGGATGAACATATGGATAAATGTTTATATTTTGATTGTTGTATGATGATGTTGAGGCATGCTTATTAGCATCGCTGGTGCATGTGGATGAATATTTGAATGAACTGTTATTTCTAGATTGCTTGTGATTGGTTGCTTCCCAATGGTGGATTTTGGAAAGGCTACTACCATGTCATCATAGTCTGATCGCTGAGTCATTGATTGCAGATTAACTTGGATAGTTATGCATCCAAGGCGATCTACGCGACTAGTCGGCACCAGGTCTGAGACTAGAGATGATGACCAGGGCCAGAACGCTTCGCCAATCCCTGAGAACTCGTAGCAGATTATGGCTGATATGCAAGCCAAGATTTAGAGCCAAGATGATCAGATCCATCTTCTGAGGCAGCAGGCTCCGTCAAGGAGTGCTGCATCCGTTGTGCCACCTGTAGTGGCACCAATTGTTCCGCCAGTTGAAGCTGGGAATAGGTGGGAACTGTTGTATGAGCGGTTCAGGAGACAACATCCTCCAGGATGAGGATGAGTATGATTACTGATATCCTGGATTTCATGAGGGTAGAAGGTCATGACAGAGTGGCCTGCGCCGCATATATGCTGAGAGAGGATGCCCGCATCTGGTGGGAAGTGGCATCACAGATTAGAGACGTTACTACTTTGAGATGGGATGGATTCAAGGACTTATTCAATCAGAAGTATTACAATGTTGCCATTAGGGCAGCGAAGGTGAATGAATTTGTGGGATTAGTACAGGGAAACATGATAGTTACTTAGTATGCCTTGAAGTTCGACACACTTGCGAAGTTTGCACCAGATCTCATGCCTATAGATGTAGCTAGGCAGGACAGATTTATCAGAGGGCTTAATGCTATGACAGCCCGAGATGTGAGAATTACAACAGTACCTCGGGGGACGACCTATGCCCAGGCTGTTGAGAAGGTTTTTACTGCTGAGGAAGCAGAGAACAAGATTTGGAGGGAGAGTGCTGCAAGGCGAGAGGGTCGCAGAGCGGTGCCTCCATATTCAGGGTCTGGTAGGGACGGAGGCCCCAGTGATTTGAAGAGGAAGACCCCTAACACTTCGACCCCTACTGGTCCTGATAGGAGGGCTTGGGGTGTTCAGGGTGGCCGTGAGGGAGGCGGTGATACATGGAGAAGCTACTGAGAATGCACGAGGTGCAGAAGATGCCATCAGAGTGAGTGTTGGGCCAAGGCCTGTTTTGTGTGTGGAACAGTGGGACACCTCAAGAAGGATTGCCCAACAGTGAAGAAAGGGGAAGCAAGGAGGACCAAAGCTTGGAGTTTTATTCAAGTTTGTCTTTTCTTATGTTTATGAGTAATGTAAATTAAAGTAAAGTTTCTTACTTTGATTTTAGGCATTATTGTTAAGCAGTCCTGCTCTATTGTTTGCAATGACTCGAGGTAATGAGGTTATACATGTTTGCTTGATTGTTAATGTTTATGGAATGCATGTTGTATGCTAAATGTTTCAGGGCATGTACATGGGAAGGTAAAAGGTGGACAAAGGTTACCATAGTTTTGACCATAGTGGTCGCATAGAGGACCCAGTGCTTCCTCGTAGTTATCTCTCCCATTTATGTGTTTAGTGCGCGCATAGGTTTATATACGATGTGTTATGTGTTGCTATGCTTATGATAATGGTTGTAAGCACAAGTATTTGGGTAGATGAGTTTACTATGTATAAATGTTTGGCAGACATGCCGTAGTTTGGCCAATGCGATCCTAGGAGGATGGTTATTTCCTCATCGATCTCTATTCCATAATGATTGTTTCCTTTAATGTATTAATGTGATGTTTGACATATGATATGTATGATCAAGTCTGTTGTTATGTCATGCCATGTTGATGTTAGGCCATGATGAGTTTAAATGTTGTATTTTGATAGATGTCGTGCATGTTAACACATAAGGTTGTATGTTAGTGCTACGAAAATTAGAAAGATAAGTGAATGGTAAGAACTAAGTTAATGTTAGAAATGCCTTAGAAATGTTGCAGCTTTGTATGAACTAAGGAGGTTATGATTTTATGTTAGTTTCTAAAGTGGTTATGATTATTGAAATGTTCAGTTTGCATGTTTGTACTTCCTTGCTGGGCTCTCGAGCTCACCCCCTAATTTCCCTCCTATTGCAAGTATTAATTGATTGCATATTTATGAGTGTGACGAGTTGAAGCCCATCCAAATGAAGTGTGTATACTGTAGGGGCCATATGAACCAAAACTTGATCAAGAATGCCACATGTTTATTTTATCTTTCAAAGAATTTTGAAATAAGTCAAGTATCATCTTAGAAATGTAATTAGGATTTTAAAGACATGTTTTACTTGAACCTAGATCTAGTCTTTTCTGCATGTTTTATTATTAAGGTGATATTGGCAAAACTGTCATTTTGTTATGAATTATGTCCAATTATGTACTTTCGAAAAGATAGAATATTTAGGGCGTTACACAGAGCCTACTCCAAACAAGCACTTTAAAAGGTTGGGCTTTATATTGTATTGTTTTAAAATGCTGAAGCACTATGCTAAGTCTTGGATGTACCCCCAACCGTTTTGGATTTAACCAGCACATCATCAACATAGACTTCCTTGTTATTGCCTATATGATTCCTAAACATCATATTGACTAATCGTTGATATGTCACGCCAACATTTTTTAGTCCAAAAGGCATTACTTTGTAACAGTATAAGACCATGTCATTCTGAAGCTAGTATGCTCTTCATCGGGAGGGTGCTACTAATTTGGTTATACCCGGAGTAGGCATCCATAAATGTAAGAATTTCTTGTTCGGCACTAGCATCGACAAGTTGGTCGATCCTAGGCAAAGAAAAATAGTCCTTTGACCAAGGTTTATTTAGAACTGTGAAGTCTACTTGAGTGTCACGTCGTAGACACCCCCCACAACTTTATCTTCCTTATCAATGAACTGCAAATAGTGCATAGGTACTCTTCAATGCAGCAGGGCTTTCAATTAGTGTTCATTGTTGAGTGATCGCTTGCTATTTGGCTATAAAAGGTGGTCCGGAAGCTTCCTCTCCCCCAACAAGAAAGTTAGTTGGACCGAAATCACTTAACTAGAGGATTTCCTATCTTGAAACATATGGGAAGCTTTCATTAACGGGCTAAGCCTCTTTCTGGCAGGTTAACAACCCATTTTCTTTTAGTTTCTCATACTCTTTCCTTAGGACATGTGTTCTTTCTTTGTCGAGCAGCCTCATTTTTTGCTGGACATGTTTAAAATTATCCTTGTCATTATTGAGAGCATGGCTAATTACGGTAGGGCTAATACCTACCATGTATTTGTGCGACTAAGAAAACACTTCCTGATTGTCTTTTAAAAAGCTTATGAGTTCAATTGTGACTTTCTTGCCTAAGTTTTTCCCAAACTTATGGTATTGGTTAACTATTCTTGATCGAGTAGAACTTCCTCGAGATCCTCAATTGCTTCCACTCCAGTATCATAATCCCCATATCGAGGATCCAAGTGTATTTTCTCGCTATGGGTATCACCCTATTTGGAGATTCTTCCTTGTTTATTGTGGCCTGCTCAGGTTCTGCAGAACTTCCATTGTTGATGTTGGCCCATTCTCGGAGGGACCGACAAAAATCATGTTGGTTGTGACCGAGCCTTTTTTGGTAGTTGTGATGGAATGATTATAGCATCCTCTAGCTTCCCTCTGATTTCCTTTAACACATCCTATCTCAACATTGACTGTGAACTTAATTGTTAGATGGAAAATAGATGTGATTTCTCTTAAATCAATGAGTATGGGCCTTCCAAGTAATGCATTGAATGTAGATGGTAAGTTGACCACTACAAAAGTAGCCATCACTGTGTTGTTTGTTGGTGCATCTCCAACAATAACTTTCAATCTGATTGTTCCTGCTCGAATCATTCCTTCTCCAGTGAAACCATACAAAGTTTGTGTGAAGGGTTTGAGATCTCAAACATAAAGTTTCATTCTCTCAAGAGTAGTCTTAAAAAGAATGTTAACTAAAGAGCCATGATCAACCATTGTTCATGCAACAATCATGTTAACAATATGTGCCTCTATTACTTATGGATCATTGTGCGGGGACCTGACATGATTGGTGTCTTCCTCGGTGAATGTAATAGATTTTCATTCACACCAAGGAATTTTGAGAGTACACTTCTCGACGGCCAACACGTCTTCACCAGGTTCACGGTGTAGCGTTTGGGCATATCGTTCTAGGGCCTTTCTGCTATCTCCAGCTAGGTATGGTCCCCCACAGATCATGTCTATTCACCCTACTATTGGAGCAGCCAACAATGGTTTGGGCTGGTGCGTCAGGAGTCCCTGCAATACCTGGTTGCTGGTCAACTGGTCGGCGAATATATCTTCTCAACGCTTGATGATTTTGATGAATCAGAAACTCAATTTTGTCTTTGAGTTAATTACACTCATTAGTGTCATGTCCATAATTGTTATGGAATCTGCAGAATTTTTTTGTATCCCTCTTACTTATATCTTTCCTGAAAGGAGCTGGTTTCCTATAGGGAACCTCAACCTGTGTGGCTTCAAAAACTTTTGCTCGTGACTCTAAGAGTGTAGAGTAAGTGGTGAAACGAGGCACATATTCTCGTGGTTTATCATTTGACTTGGCTCTTTTGTTGTCATTATTGCTACCACCATTTTAGTTATTCTTATTTCCATTACCATTGGTTGTCAGGTTCTGGTTAAAATTTGCACTTGGGTTTTTAGCTGGTTTAGTGCAAGCTCCTGCTTGGTCAGCGTGATCAGATTTCTGAATAGCTTCTTCTAGTTTAATAAACTTGTTTGCTCCGTTGAGAAATTCTCGGGACGAATAGATGGTTTTTCTTCTAAGATTGGTCACAAGTAGTTATTTCACTTTTGTTCCAGCCATGATGGATATCATCTTTCCATCATCGCTATTTTTTTAGAGTGAGTAGCTTCTTGTATAAACTATCGCACATAGTCTTTAAGAGGCTCGGTGGGTCATTGTTTAATATCAATAAGTTCATTGAGCTAGGTTGGCAGAGTTTGAGCAGGGAAGAATTGTGAGTAAAAGAGTCTCACAAATGCATCATAGGAATTAATGGTCCCAAGCTCTAATTTAAAGAACCATTGTTGAGTAGAGTTGTAATGCCATACTACCTTAGAGTCGTTACTAAGTGAGTTTAAAATGTGCACTTAACTAGCTAACCAAGCAATTAACCCAAAAGTGTAACTAAACTGTATTAGAATCACATAATTTGAAAATGTAAACTTTCATTGAAAAGTATAAGTGTTTTACATTAGGGATCCCGAAAATACTGTTTATAAATATTTACAACTCAAAATATGTATTAAGTCGACTAAACGACAAAATAGGATTCAGTGCAAAGCATCTCCCAAAAATACCCCTGGCCGTGGCAGCCAGGCAGACCAGACATGTACGCGTTGCCTCACGCTCTCTGTACTCATGATTGGCCGATCTTCCCCTTGCCTTTACGTACACCATAGAGCACCCGTGAGCCAAAGCCCAGATGGAAAACTCCACACAAATAGATAACACGTGCACATCAATCACTCAACATATAACAAATCTGCCAGCAGGCTAAACATATACGGCCATGCCGTCCCAAGCGCTTTACCAGGCCCTGGGTTCGTGGTCTACACCGTAAGGATATTCCAGGCATCCCTTAGGGTCTTACCCTAGCAACTCGCACTCCGCGTGCTAAACGATGTACCCAGCCCCTTGCCGTTCTCGGCCTTCGCCGTTCCCAGCCCTTGCTGTTCTCGGCCTTCACCGTTCCCAGCTCTTGCCGATCATTTACACATTTGCAAACATAGTATAACTACTCAAACACATAAACATGTAGCAACATAGTCAATGGGCTATGCCCTGCATATAAACATATAGGGTCGTGCCCTGCAACACAACTATGGGGCCTCGCCCTGCTCTATGGGTACAACGGTTTTCTTACCTGTGTACAGAGCTCTTGAGCACCGAAATCTCGAGAACGATCCTCTAACCCGAGCCTCGCTGAAAACCTAGTCACAACATATATATAGCACTCTCATTACTAACCAATTTATAATCATTTCCCGGAACCAATCTCGTGCTCTCGAGACCTCCCGTTTCCCCCACAAGGCAGCGAAAGAATCCCCCGAGCCCCCTAAGCAAAAACCCCAAAAATACATTTTTTCCCTGCCCAGAATTTGGCCTAGTGTCGCGGCGCCCCTTCCCCTGATGCATCCTCGCGCCGCGGCACGGAAGAATAGAGCTGCGACGCCCATACGTGAACCCAAAAAACTGGGTTTTTCCCAACATTTTCCCGAGCCGAAACACTTCCAAATCAATACCAAGACATACCTAAATCCCAATTCATTCCAAAACCCCAAATAGACCATATGGAAACTCGAAAACATCAATAATAATCCCAAACACACATTCAAACCCATGATTCACAAATTTGTTTAAAACTTCATAAAACTTAAACCAGACCTTACAAAACTTAAACCACACCGGCAATCAACTTCAAAGATGCACGAAATTCTTACCTCAACCTGAAATTCGACTTTGAGCTTCTTCCAAATCAAACTCCAAGGTTAATTCCTTTGATTCTCAAGCTGAATTTCACAATTACTAAGCCAAAACCCAACTTTCAGCATTCAACCCAAACTTTAAGAAAACTTGCAAGAAAACTAAAATTCAGAGATGAAGCTTTACCTCTGGGTTAATCTTGGCCTAAGCTTCACTCTAGTTGCCCCAATCTCAACCCTGAACTCCTTCCTTGGTCTCAAGAAACTTGCCCTTCTTCCCTTTTTGCTTCTTGGTTCTCTCTATACTTCCAGCAGAAAATTCCTGAATAGCCTAAGTGTAAGCAACGTGACTAACTCCTCTCAGCCAAGTTAATCCCCTCCTAAGGCCAAATTACCACTTTACCCTTTCCCCTAAATAAAGTTCTTATCCTAACCTCAAGGGAAATTCCATCATTTCACGCAATTCCCGCTAAGTCCTCGAGTATACCTAAAGATCCTCGTTTAATCCTGACACGCTTAAACCATTACTGAATTTACTAACCACTACTCAGTAATTCCTAAACACATTATAATATTCCCAAAATGCCCCTAAGCTCCTCCCGAACCGGGTATTTGACCCGTTGTGACTTTTAGCAAAATTGCTCCCTAGGACCGTCTCGGGAAGTGCATCACGATTATATCACCACCCACACGTGGTATCAATCACAACATATACAAATATTACATTTATGCCCTCAGCGGGCTAAAATTTGAAATATGCCCCTAACAATCAAATGGGGCCGACATGCATATTCAATTCACCTAAACATGCATTTCTAATCGCATATTCATTAAATTCACATATTAATACAATATAGCAATTATTGCCCTTCAGGCACGCTAATCAAGGCCCCAAGCCTTATTAGAAAATTTGGGTCACTACAACTATCCCCTCCTTACAGAAATTTCGTCCTCAAATTACCTGAACAGTTTGGGGTACTGCTCCTGCATATCTGATTCATGTTCCCATGTTGCCTCCTCAACTTTGCTGTTTCTCCACAGCACTTTAACTAAGGCGATGGTCTTGCTTCGCAAGATTTTGTCCTTCTGGTCGAGAATCTGAACCGGCTTTTCTTCATATGATAAATCCTGATCTAGCTCCAAGTTCTCATAACTCAACACGTGCGTAGAATTTGATACATACTTCTGGAGTATGGACACATGAAATACATCATGAACCCCTGATAAGGCTGGAGGCATTGCCAATCTGTAAGCTACCTCCCCAACCCGCTCCAGAACCTCGAAAGGGCCAACAAACCTAGGGCTCAGCTTGCCCCGAACGCCAAACCGTTTCACTCCTCCTAGAGGTGAAACCCTAAGGAACACATGGTCACCGACTTGGAATTCTACGCTCCTGTGTTTTAGGTCTGAGTAAGTCTTCTGGAAACTCTGGGAGGCGAGCATTCGAGCTCTAATCTTCTCTATCGCCTCATTGGTCCTCTGGATCATCTCAGGACCCAAATAATTCCTCTCACCCGTCTCATCCCAATGGATAGGTGATCTGCACTTCCTTCCATAAAGCATCTCATACGGAGCCACTCCGATAGTTGCCTGGTAACTGTTGTTGTAAGAAAAAATCAATCAAAGGGAGATCTTACTCCAAGATCCCCCAAAATCTAGCACACAGGCTCGTAGCATGTCCTCCAATATCTGAATTGCCCTTTCAGATTGTCCATCTGTCTGAGGATGATAAGCGGTACTAAACCGTAATTGCATGCCCATAGCCTTCTGCAGACTCTCCCAAAACTTGGAGGTGAAGGTGGGGTACCTGTCAGATACTATCGACCTCGGAGCCCCATGAAGTCGAACAATTTCCTTCACGTATAACTCAGCATACTGCTCCACAGTATAAGTCGTCCTGACCGGTAGAAAGTGGGTGGATTGGTATACTTATCCATAATCACGCACACTGAGTCATGCTGTCCCACAGTTTTTGGCAAGCCAACCACGAAGTCCATGGTAATATCTTCCCCCTTCCACTCTGGAATCCTCAGAGGCTGCAACATTCCTGGTGGCCTCTGGTGTTCAACCTTGACCCACTGACAAGTTAAACACTTGGCCACATAATCCACCACATCCATCTTCATGCTCGACCACCAATACAAAGCTTTCAGATCTTGGTACATCTTTGTCGTACCTGGATGTAGGGAATAGGGAGTGGTATGCGATTCATCTAAGATCTCCTGCCGAATATCAGAATCCATCGGAACACAGATCTAACCCTTGTACTTCAATAACCCCATCTCCGAGATAGAGAAGTCCTTAGCCGACCCGACTAAGACGTTCTCCCTATGACCTCTCAACCAGGAATCCCTCCCCTACGCCTCCTTGATCCTCTCAAGGAGTGTAGACTAAAGAGTGATGTTGGTTAACCGACCAACCACCAACTCTATAACCGCTCTAGTCATCTCCTCAGCTAGTTCATCGGATATCTGTCTCGAACTGAATAACTGCCCTGGGCTCTCCGACTCAATGCATCAACCACTACGTTAGCCTTCCCAGGAATGTATATGATATCACAATCATAATCCTTAGCCAACTCCAACCACTGTCTTTGGTGCATTTTCAGATCCTTCTAAGTAAAGAAGTACTTCAAACTCTTATGGTCGGTGTATATCTTGTACTTCTCACCATACAGATAATGTCTCCAAATCTTAAGTGTGAATACCATCGCTGCCAACTCCAGATCATGCATGGGATATCTCTGTTCATACTCCTTTAATTGTCTCGATGCATAAGCTATCACATTACCAGCTTGCATCAGCACACATCCTAAACCCTGTCTGGAAGCGTCACAGTAAACCACAAACTTCTCGTTGTCTGTCGGCAGAATCAGCATTGGCGTGTGATCAGTCGCCTCTTTAATTCTTTAAAACTGTTGTCACATCTGTCTGTCCAGACATACTTTGTCTTCTTCTTTGTCAATTCTTACAATGGTGTAGCTATCCTAGAGAACCCCTCAACAACCCACCGATAATACCCTGCCAATCCCAGAAAGCTTCTAATTTCTAGAACATTGCTCGGTCTAGGCCAATCTCTCACTGCCTCAATCTTACTTGGGTAAACCAAAATCCCCTCCTTACTGACAATATGGCCCAGAAACGTGACTTGCGGTAACCAGAACTCACACTTGCTGAACTTAGCATATAACCTATGCTCCCTCAACCATTGCAACACCAAATGCAGATGCTGATCATGCTTTG
This sequence comes from Humulus lupulus, assembly GCF_963169125.1. Lineage (NCBI taxonomy): Eukaryota > Viridiplantae > Streptophyta > Magnoliopsida > Rosales > Cannabaceae > Humulus > Humulus lupulus. The sequence goes on along the minus strand of NC_084802.1, from coordinate 46,978,936 downwards.
TCTCTGACTGAGAGTACACTAAGATGTCGTCGATGAACACAATCACAAACTTGTCCAAATAATCCTTGAAAACCCTATTCATCATGTCCATAAAAGCTGCTGGGGCATTGGTTAATCCAAAGGACATAACCAGGAATTCATAGTGTCCATACCTCGTGCGGAAAGCGGTCTTTGGTATGTCCTCCTCTTTGATCCTTAACTGATGGTAACCTGACCGGAGATCAATCTTGGAAAACACTGTACTTCCCTGTAGCTGGTCAAACAAATCATCAATCCTAGGCAGTGGATACTTATTCTTAATGGTCAACTTGTTCACCTCCCTATAATCAATACACATCCTAAGAGATCCATCATTCTTCTTGACGAACAACACTGGAGCACCCCATGGCGAGAAACTTGGTCTGATGAACCCCAAATCCAATAACTCCTGCAACTGAATCTTTAACTCTTTCAACTCTATCGGAGCCATTCTCTATGGTTTCCTAGATACTGGCTCCGCTCCTGGCACCAACTCAATGACAAACTCAATCTCTCGTCGCGGTGGCAACCCTAGCAGGTTTGCTGGAAATAAATCTAGAAACTCACAATCCAATCTGGTCTCCCCCGGTCCAACCTTCACGACCCTAAAGGTGTCCACAATGTTCGCTAGGAATCCTATGCAACCTTCCTGCTAGTTTTCAGCGCTGAAATCATAGGTACCTGTGGTCCACTAACCGTCCCCATAAATACAAATGGTACCTTCCCTTCTGGTTCAAAAGTCACCATCCTACGCTTGCAGTCAATCGTCACCCCATACTTCGATAACCAATCCATCCCTAGGATCATATCAAAGTCATCCACTGCAAGCTCAATCAGATCAACAGACAATTCCCTACCATCTACTTCTACTGGTAAAGCTCTAATCCATCTCCTAGAGACTACCAGTTCCCTGGTTAGCTACAAAGTCTGAAAACCCCTAGCATACAAAGCACTAGGTCTACACAACTGATATATCACTCTAGCAGACACAAATGAATGGGTAGCTCCCGAATCAAACAATGCAGTATACAAAGAACCAGCACTAGAAATCTGACCTGTCATAACTGAGGGGCTAGCCTCTGCCTCAGTCTAAGTGAAAGTAAACACTCTGGCAGGAGCGATACTGTCACCCTGTTTCGGATCCTCCTTCATGGCTTGTGGGTAGCCCTTCTTCAAATGATTGGCACTCCCACAGACAAAACAGACCCTAATCCTGTACTCACCCTGGTGTCATCATCTGCACCGAGGACACACTGGAAAGCTCCTCCAGTTGTCACCTCCACCCTGACGGCCACTAAAAACACCCCATGCCCTCCTATCCGAACTGGGAGGAACAAAGGAATTTGGGGCTTTCCTCTTCTGCTCACTGGAGCCATTACCCCAATTGGATCCAATGAAAGGAGGCACTGTCCTCCTGGCATCGTGCCTAACAGCGCTCTCTCTCCAAATCTGGTCCTCGTCCCCCTCAGCTGTAAGGGCCTTGTCTACAACCTCAGAATAGGTGGTAGTCTCTGGATCTAAAGTGATCTTCACATCACGGGCGATCATAACGTTTAATCCCTGTACAAATCTATCTCTTCTTGCTGCATCTGTCGGCACTAAATCTGGCGCAAACTTCGCCAATCAATCAAATTTCAGGGCATACTTTGTCACGGTCAACCAGTTCTGAGTTAGGTTGATGAACTTGTCAACCTTCGCAGCTCGTACTGCAACACTGTAATATTTCTCATTGAAGATGTTCTTGAATTCTTCCCAAGTCATAACTGCCACATTTCTTCTCTAAACCACTATATCCCCTCAAATGTGGGCATCTTCTCTAAACATGTAGCTGGCATAGGCTACCCTCTCGTTCCCCTTAACCCACATGAAATCCAGGATAGAGGAAACCATATTCACCCACTGCTCTGCCCGTAGTGGGTCTGGTCCACCCTTGAAGGTGGGAGGATGCTGCTTCCTGAACCTTTCATACAAAGGTTCCCACCTATTCTCCATCACAGGCTGAATCGACACTGGCGCCACAACCTGCTGAACTGGCAACCCAGTGACCTGTGGAGGGGCCTGCTGCCTCGACTGTCGGAGCTCTTCTTCTGTTCGTTGCAATCTTGCTTCCATTTTGGCAAACATCTGTTGCCAATTCTGTGGGGCAGGTGGAGGGTCCTGACCCTGGTTGTCATCCTCGGCCCGACTACCGCAGAGTCTAGATGATTGTCGAGGCATCTCAACAAATATGCCTGCAATTAACGACGCCGCTCATCAAGCATGATAACAACATCCAAAACCACCTCCAATTACATCAGTCAACCACAAACAACAATCCACATAGCATACCAATAGCATATAACACTCAACGGGCCATGCCCTAGCATCATGCATATGTTAACTCATTCTGCATGCTCTATATGAAATAAGCAGGCAAACAAGCATATGAACACATATTCAACATATAAGTCAATCATTACCAACCAACCCTGAGTCGAGCTTGTCACTGACAATGAGCGTACATGTTCGGTCAATCTCCAGGAACCATAAAACTTGGCTCGCTCTGATACCAAGTTGTAACGCCCTACTACCTTAGATTCGTTACTAAGTGAGTTTAAAATGTGCACTTAACTAGCTAACCAAGCATTTAACTCAAAAGTGTAACTAAACTGTATTAGAATCACATAATTTGAAATTGCAAACTTTCATTGAAAAGTATAAGTGTTTTACATTAGGAATCCCGAAAATACTGTTTACAAATATTTACAACTCAAAAAATGTTTTAAGTCAACTAAACAAAAAAATAGGATTCAGTGCAAAGCATCTCCCAAAAATACCCCTGGTCGTGGCAGCCAGGCAGACCAGACATGTACGCGTCGCCTCACGCTCTCATTACTCATGGTTGGCCGATCTTCCCCTTGCCCTTACCTGCACCACAGAGCACCCATGAGCCGAATCCCAGCAAGAAAACTCTACACAAATAGATAACATGTGCACATCAATCACTCAGCATATAACAAATCTGCCAATAGGCTAAACATATATGGCCACGTCGTCCCAGGCACTTTACCAGGCCCTGGGTTCGCAGTCTACACTGTAAGGATATCCTAGGCATCCTTTAGGGTCTTACCCTAGCAACTCGCACTCCGCGTGCTAAACGCTACACCCAGCACCTTGACGTTCTCGGCCTTCGTCGTTCCTGGCCCTTACCGTTCTCGGCCTTCACCGTTCCCAGCTCTTGCCGATCATTTACACATTTGCATACATAGCATAACTACTCAAACACATAAACATGTAGCAAGATAATCAATGGGCTATGCCCTCCATATAAACATATAGGGTCGTGCCCTGCAACACAACTATGGAGCCTTGCCCTGCTATATGGGTACAGCGGTTTTCTTACCTGTGTACAAAGCTTCTTGAGCACGAAAATCTCGAGCACGATCCTCTAACCCGAGCCTCGCTGAAAATCTAGTAACAACATATACATAGCACTCTCATTACTAACAAATTTATAATCATTTCTCGGAACCAATTCCGTTGTCTCAGGACCTCCCATTTCCCCCAGAAGGAAGCGGAAGAATCCCCCGAGCCCCTTGAGCAAAAACCCCAAAAACACATTTTTTCCCTGCCCAGAATTTGGCCTAGTGCCGCGGCGCCCCTTCCCCTGATGCATCCTAGCGCCGCGGCATGGAAGAACAGGGCCGCGACACCCATACACGAACCCAGAAAACTGGGTTTTTCCCAACATTTTCCCAAGCAGAAACACTTCCAAATCAATACCAAGACATACCTAAATCCCAAATTCATTCCAAAACCCCAAATAGACCATGTGGAAACTCGAAAACATCAATAATAAGCCCAAACACACATTCAAACCCATGATTCACAAATTTGTTTAAAACTTCATAAAACTTAAACCAGACCTTACAAAACTTAAACCACACCAGCAATCAACTTCAAAGATGCACGAAATTCTTACCACAACCTGAAATTCGACTCTGAGCTTCTTCCAAATCAAACTCCAAGGTTAATTCCTTTGATTCTCAAGCTGAATTTCACAATTACTAAGCCAAAACCCAACCTTCAGCATTCAACCCAAACTTTAAGAAAACTTGCAAGAAAACTAAAATTCAAAGATGAAGCTTTACATCTGGGTTAATCTTGGCCTAAGCTTCACTCTAGTTGCCCCAATCTCAGCCCTAAACTCCTTCCTTGGTCTCAAGAAACTTGCCCTTCTTCCCTTTTTGCTTCTTGGTTCTCTCTATACTTCCAGCAGAAAATTCCTGAATAGCCTAAGTGTAAGCAACGTGACTAACTCCTCTCAGCCAAGTTAATCCCCTCCTAAGGCCAAATTACCACTTTACCCTTTCCCCTTAATAAATTTCTTATCCTAACCTCAAGGGAAATTCCATCATTTCACGCAATTCCCGCTAAGTCCTCGAGTATACCTAAAGATCCACGTTTAATCCTGACACGCTTAAACCATTACTGAATTTACTAACCACTACTCAGTAATTCCTAAACACATTATAATATTCCCAAAATGCCCCTAAGCTCCTCCCGAACCGGGTATTTGACCCCGTTGTGACTTTTAGCAAAATTGCTCCCTAGGATTGTCTCGGGAAGTGCATCACGATTATATCACCACCCACACGTGGTATCAATCACAACATATACAAATATTACATTTATGCCCTCAGCGGGCTAAAATTTGAAATATGCCCCTAACAATCAAATGGGGCGGACATGCATATTCAATTCACCTAAACATGCATTTCTAATCGCATATTCATTAAATTCACATATTAATACATTATAGAAATTATTGCCTTTCAGGCACGCTAATCAAGGCCCCAAGCCTTATTAGAAAATTTGGGTCGCTACAAGAGTCTTCCAAAGTAGCAAGAAAATCCTACATCGAACATCATCATGAACTCCCTATAGATCTGTTTGTATCTCAAAGTTGTTCGTGTAGGAAACTGGATCTTCCTGTCCAATATACATCTTCCAAGTTAGCATCTTCAACTTGGGTGGAATTTTTAGGGAATTAATTCGATCAGAGAAAGGAGAGCCTCTCATTCTTTCTAAATCAATGTCAGAAGGCTTTGTGGTTGTTAACTCCTGAACCATCTAGATTAAGGCATCTAGTTGCACCTGAATGGTTCGAGCAACCATAGGAGCAACTGCTGGGACAATGGTTGGGAATGCTACAACTTTGTTTTATGGTGATAGAGGGATTATTGGTGTAATTGCTCCTACAACATTCGACCCATTACCTTTCCAAAGCTGGACGAGGACATCGCGCAAGTCACATCCTCAATTTATGAGTTTATTAAAGACATTTTTTCCTCTTGGTTGCCTCGTAACATTTTGGCTCTCTGCTCGATGGGGACTAGAAGGTGGTCTAGCAGGAAAGTTATGCTGCTCATGCTGCCTTGGTGGGACTAACGGTCCTTCAGGCTACACATTCTCGTGAGCAGGAATGTTCTGAGGCCCAAGTGGCCTTGGAGGAGAAAACTATCCTCTAGGTTGCCCATCATTTCCACGATCATAATAATACTGATCGTTTTGAGGTTGATAGTATATGTTATCTACTTCGTCATCATCATAGCCATCCTGGTAGGATGTTTGATTACTATTACTTACTTCCTAATCTTTCATTCCTTGGTTGTCAGAATTGCTGACCAGCACATGGATTTTGTTGGTGTGGAGGATTTCCTCCTTGGAATGGTTGTCCAACAGATTAATTTTGATGGTTACGAGGATACCCTCCTCGCAAGGCTGAGGGCCTTGGTTGTTCATTAACAGATCTCATTTCACATTTCACCAGAGACTTGCTTTTTATGGCATTGATCTTGACCGGGATTAGGTCAAACTTGTTCATCTCGAGGCACCTGGTTTGGTTGTGCTGGTCGATACTCTTTGTTGGACTGATTTCTCCGAGTTGGCCTAGAAGGAATAACGTGATCCTGAGATCTTGTTGGCTGATTGTGCTTTGGGATCTAACTAGTTGACCTTTGAGTCTCAACATTCATTCGGCTAGTGTTCTCTGATTGGGGATTCACTAGTCGATTCTCAGTGACTTGGGTATCCGGTAAGACAGCTTCCAGTAATCTTGCTATTTAGGTATTATGGTGATCAACTTCTTCTTGCTGAGCTTCAAGGGCTCGTTGCCGCAATCCAAGACTGAAAATCTTGTCTTTGTGTAACGCCCTTGATAGCCAAGACCATTACATTGTGTATTTTAAATAGTGTTGGACTTGCTAATTAATTCATTTGGATATAAACATGTAACTAAGGATAATTAATGGATTAGTTTAAAGATTATGATCATAGGAATAGTTATTTTCTTTAAAAAGTTTGAGTATGTACATGGGATCCAAAAAATAAGTGTTTACAAGGCATTTACAACTTCAAAATCAATTACAGTATAAGCCGACCTAAGTGGAAAAATTAAGTTTTGGTTCTACTCCATGTTGATCCCTCAGCTGTGGCGGTCGAGCAGCTGTAAATGTACATGCCGCCCCTAAAGTTCTCCAACTCATGGCTGGTCCAACTTTCCCTTTCCCATACCTACACCACATAGCACCCGTGAGCCAAGGCTCAGCAAGAAAACTTAAATCACAAATTCAATGAGAGACAGAATATAAACAATAAGCTTAGCATTAAAAATCAGCTAAAATAAGCACATGATTTAAGTTAGCAATCAATAAGTTAAACAAGTATAATCAACATTTCTGATTACTTAAGTGACTTTCAGGCCGGACTCTCTTAGGCCAAGCCCTCATATCTTATTGCTGATCCCGACTCTGTTAGGCCGAGCTGTGTTCCGCATGCTTAATGTCGGCCCCGATGCCCTTAGGCCGAGCCTTCAGATTAGATATAAACAAGAATATAGATTGCATAACACAATTAGATGCAGCATATACAAGAATGCCTAACCGAATAATCATAATTATAACCACAGTCATATCCATTTACAAGGGTCTAAGCCCCAACCTCAACCAGGGTGCAATTTTCTTACCTCGAGTTTCGTGCGATAGACAATACGACCTCAATTACAATCCTGATCCCGAGCCATGCAATAATCTAGTCACAAGATAAACATACTCGTATTAGGGATTAACTTCAAATCCTAAGCCTCACCCTAGACCCCATTCTTAAGATTACTATTCCCAGTTCTCAGGACGTTGGAAACATCCCCCGAGCCCCCAAGTGGGCCACCAAAAGGATTCCTGAACTCCCCAAGCCCTATTCCTAAAAAATCAGCAAGCCACATTTCAGGGCACCTATCGCGGTCGCGCCTATAGATATGTTGGGCTTTTTGGGGTACTGGCGCAGTCGCACCGTATCCCAGCACGATCGCTCCCCTAAACTCGGTACCTCAATCCCAACCAAAATTCTCTGGTTTATGGGACACTAGCGTGGTCGCGCCATGGTCGTGCTAGGTTGCCAGAAACACTAAACGAGCCCAGAAAGTTCTTGTTCTTCCCCAATTCGACAATTATGATTTCCCATTACAGCCAAACCAAAAAATCGACCCCAAACAGACATTTCCAGCAAAATAATGACCATAAAACACCTCTTACAACTTATATAAACTATACCCAACTCCAATTTCCCCACACAATACACTCAAAACTCAATTGAACACAATTTGCCATTTTTGGGTCTCAAACCAAACTCTTCTCTCTATAATCCAAGAATCACATCATTAACCTTGAATCCTAGTAGCAAACAAGCATCAAGCACAATTACAAACCAAATCCTATACCGATTTGTCCCACTTAAACTATCCAAAACAAGTAATTCCCAAAAATTCAAACCTGTTTCAAAGAAACCACAAAGAGAAGGAACAAGGATTTTACCTCTGGATTTGTAAACCCTAACTTGAATTAAAAGTCTTCAGCAACCTCTAGTCCCCTTGCTTGCTACTAAGTACCTTCAAGAATTTCCCTTAAGCCACACCAATTCTCCTTCACTTCAAGGCTTTTCCTTAGGAATCAAGAGAAGCTAGACCAAGGAAAGAGAGAGGATGTAACGTGAGAAGAGGTTGAAGCTGCCTTGGGTCTAAACCAATGGCTAATTTACAATTTTACCCTTTGCCCCACTAAACCTCAAAGCCTAGTCCAATGGGCAAATTGGTCCTTTTGCCATTAATCCCGCTAAACCACAATTAACACCCTAAATTCCGTATTAAGTTACTAACCCTCCAAATATAAATATTTTATCTCAATAATATCTCAATAATTCCCAAAGTAAGCTAAATTACCAAAATACCCTATGGCTTACCCCGAGCCGGGTATAAATTATTGTTGTGACTTTTCCGCCAAATTGCTTGCTAGGATTGCCTCGAGCCATACATCTCAAATATATCACCATAAAATTGTGGTCTCACTCATAATACATATATAATACAAATATACCCTCAACAGGTCAAAAATTACAAATATGCCCTAATTAACAAAACAGGCTCACATGCATGTTTAATACACATAAACATGCATAAATACTCATATCACCATATAAATCATATATGCTACATGATCACACATATATTCAATTAATTTCACATATAACTCTGAATTATGCCCTCCTGGCATAGTAATCAAGGCACTAAGCCTTATTATCGAATTTGGGACGTTACACTTTGCTTGTTCAGGGCTACAGCTACAACCTCTTGGGCTGTTGCCTAATTCTCATGCAAGGCAACAAATTGTTCTTGCATTTTTCCCACGACTTCTTTCAGCTATTCGATGTCAGTGTTAAGATCTTCCCCTAAATCCACATGGGGCTCATCGTGACCCATTGTTCCTTGTGGAGGCAGATTTCCAGATAGAGGGAACTATTGGCCCAGGTACAGAGGGAGGAATTGACTGCTTGAGGGGTGGTCATATGGTCCAGTATTTGGGTTTCCCCTTTGTGGCTCTTGACTTTGACTTCTAGTAGTTATAGCCATTGATTTAGATTGGCGAATTAATATTTTCTTAAGTTCAGCTCTCAATGAAAGCACCAAAGTGTTGACCAATGTTTTGGTCAATGACACTGGGTCAAATTGAACGACAGTAAATAATATAAATGAGCTGAATTCAAGTAAACGACACACATGAATTTATAGTGGTTCGTGTTGGATTAGCTTATACAGGATCTTTATTTATTTTCATGTATATCTAATATTAAACAAATTAATACGAGATAGCCTAAAACATGTTTCTAAAATTGAATTCAAAGAGAAACAAAAAATAGAATACTTACAGTAAACGCAGTGGAATTAAAGAATCCTTCCTTCAGTTTCTCTAACTCTTGTATCCTCTCTGTCGCAGAGTATTATCAAGAAACTGAACCGATCTTCTATTTTCTTCACAATCTTCCAATGTATCCTTAGAACCACCTAGACTAGTGTGGGCAATTCTCAACACATGAGATAGATATAGAGAGAAGAAGAGAAAATAACAAAGAGGCTTAGAAAAGGACTTGTGTTTAGAGAGAATCTAAAACTATAAGAAAATCTGACTTGTCACGTATCAAACTTATGTTATGACTTCTCTCTGAGCACTCCTTTTATAGACTCAATTAGGCCATTTAATTTAATTAAAAAATCAATAAAATAACAGCCATTATAAAGCCCTAGGTCGAAATTATCATGGGCTATAGGCCCGTGAAATTTCCCATTTGATTATAAGCCCATTGGACTTAAAATCAAGGCCTATATTATTTTCTATTGATTTAATTAATTAAATAATTATTTAAATCCTTTATCAAATTAATTATTTATAATTTGAACCTTGATTTAAATGTATTTATTAATTTAGATACCAATTTATCTTAATTAATAAATCTGCCATAATTTCTCATTTCTTCTCAAAATTACACAACTCTGTGAAACTATCCAAAATTGACCTGGTCAACTTTGATAATTCTAATTGATGATTAAATCAATTAATTGAGACTATCTAGATGATTTTATCCAAGGTACAATGGGGACCATGGGCCTATGAAATCAAGCTCAAATAAGTTATCATAAATTTAACAAATAACTTTACTAACTTATTAATTCCTCGTGACTCCACTATAGACTTGGAATTGCACTCTTGAATTCATAAAACGCTCTATAACAAATATAGATACGCTATTAATTATCCATTGTTACAACCATAATTGTCACTCAATCCTCTATAGACGGTCTACAATGAGATAAGATTAAAATACCGTTTTACCCCTCATTGTATTTTATCCTTAAAACACTTAGTTCCTTGTAAATGATATTTCAGTAAACTAATTTAATTACTGAAATGAGATCTCTATCATTTAACACCTTGAACCAAAGTAAAAGGAAGCCATCATTTCACTTCTTCATCAGAAGCTATAGATGTTCATATCTATGATTAACACTCCCACTCAATTGTACTACCGAGTTCCCAAGATGTAAGTATGGGCTAGTCCGTAGGGTAAGCTGGTAACGAACAAGTCAAATAACTCAAATAATACAATCAGTTAGAATACTAAACACTCAGAATTGAGATTGAATTGACCTATGGTCAACTATATGATATGACTAGAATAGATAATAACGGTATGTTTACTTATCTTATCAACTGTCAATATCGGTCCTGTCCGATGTAACAAATACATCCGATCTTATCTACTTTGCTAATGTTCTGGAAAGAACATAACACTGTAATGTGTAAGTAGATCATATCGTAGATTGGCAAGTCAGTGTAAATCCGGTGCACTGACTAATCTTAGGACTAACTTATTTTGAACATATAATCATATTTATATTCCACTGTGATTACGTCACTATAAATAAGATTAGCTATATGCTCGGGATTTAATAGAAGTTTATATTAAACAAATAATCATGAAAATAAAACATGTGAGCAAAGTGATTGACCAAGTCAAAAAAATGATTTCTATTCTTTTATTGATAATAAAATGAGATTACAAAGAATTTGGGTTTTAATTAGGGCATAAAACCCCAACAAACTCCCACTTGCACTAATTGAAACTAATGCCTTAATTATACTAATCCCATCTCCTTGATATGCTTATCAAATGTAGCTTCTGGTAGTGTCTTTGTAAACGGATCTGCAAGATTGTCTTCAGTTGCAATCTTCATAACCTTCACATCTCCCCTGGCCACATATTCTCGAATAATGTGATACTTCCTTTCTATATGCTTACTCCTCTTGTGACTTCGAGGTTCTTTCGAGTTGGCTATCGCTCCTGTATTGTCACAAAACAACACAAGCGGTTTATCCATTTCTGGAATAACACCAAGATCCGAATAGAACTTCTTTAGCCAGACTATTTCCTTAGCTGCTTCTGACGCAGCTATGTACTCAGCCTCCATGGTGGAATCTGAGATTGCAAACTGCTTTACGCTTCTCCAAATCACAGCTCTACCCCCAAGAGTAAACACCATTCCAGAAGTAGACTTTCTGTCATCGACATCAATCTGAAAATCTGAATCGGTGTAGCCTACAGGGTTCAGAACACCACCCTTGTAGACTAACATATAATCCCTAGTCCGTCTCAAATACTTTAGGATATGCTTAACTTCTATCCAATGTTCCGGTCCTGGGTTTGACTGATACCTGCTCACTACTCCCACTGCATAGCAGATATCTGGTCTAGTACACAACATGGCATACATCAAACTTCCAACTGCAGATGCGTAAGGAACTTTTCTCATTGCATCTTCCTCTTCAGGAGTCTGGGGAGACTGCTTCTTTGAAAGATGAATTCCATGGCGGGACGGTAGACGCCCTTCTTGGAATTTGTCATTGAGAAACATTCAAGCACTTTATCAATGTAAGCTGCTTGAGATAGAGCTAAAAGTTTGTTCTTTCTATCCCTGATGATCTGGATACCTAGAACATAACTTGCTTCACCCAAATCCTTCATCTGGAATTGAGTGCTCAGCCAATTCTTCACATCTGATAATTTCTTAACATTGTTTCCAATGAGTAAGATATCATCTACATAAAGAACCAGGAATACCACTATTTGATTTGCCTTCAGTTGGTAAACACAGGGCTCATCAATATTTTGTTCAAAGCCATGGGTTTTTATTATTTCATCAAACCTAAGATTCCAGGAACGAGAAGCTTGCTTAAGTCCATAGATGGACCTATTTAACTTACAAACTTTTCCTTCTTGTCCAGATACTTTAAATCCTTCTGGCTGATCCATCTAAATGACCTTGTCAAGCTTTCCATTAAGAAAAGCTGTCTTGACGTCCATTTGCCAAATCTCATAGTCGAGAGCGGCTGCTATGGATAGGAGGATGCGAATGGTTTTGAGCATGGCTACCGGACTACAAGTTTCCTCATAGTCCACGCCTTCTCTTTGGGTATAACCCTTTGCCACTAATCGAGCTTTATAAGTCTCGATATTTCCATCAACACCTCGTTTCTTCCTGTAGATCCACTTTCACCCAATGGCCCTAAAGTCACTAGGTGCTTCCATAAGATCCCAGACAGAATTTGAGTACATGGACTCCATTTCCTGTTTCATGGCTTCGAGCCATAGTTCCTTTTCAAGGCTAGCCATTGCCTGTTTGAAAGACAATGGATCATCATCACTAGTGTCACCAACAACCATATTGGTTTCACCATCCAATCCATAGCGAACTGGGTTTCTAGAAACCCTCCCACTACGATGAGGCTCCGTGACTGTTTGATCAGGAACAGTGGTACTTTCTTCATTTAAATCAACTTGCGTCGGTTGTACATGAAAAGTGGGAATTTCATCATCAACTCGCGTTGATGACGATGGAACATTGGTTGGAGTCTATTCTTTAACCATCTCCTCTAAAACTACTTTGCTGCGAGGTTTAAAGTTCTGGACATAGTCATTTTCCAGAAAAGTAGCATTTGTAGAAGTAAACACTTTCTTTTTTGAATGACTATAGAAAATTCCACCCCGAGTACCTTTAGGATAGCCAACAAACATGCAAACTTCAGTTCGCGGTTCTAGCTTTCCCTCCTTTTTCCTCAGGACGTGAGTGGGCCACCCCCAGATTCTATAATGGCGTAAACTAGGTTCACGACCATTCCAGCGTTCTAAAGGTGTTTTGGGGATTGATTTTGACGGCACGACATTGAGAATGTCATTTGCAGTTTCAATTGCATGTCCCCAGAACGAAGTTGGTAGAGTTGAGTAACTAAACATGCATCTAACCATTTCCAATAAAGTTCTGTTTCGGCGTTCCGCTACACCATTTTGTTGCGGAGTACCTGGGGCAGTAAGTTGTGATAAAATCCCAAGTTCAGTTAAATGATCTTGGAACTGCATATCCAAATATTCTCCACCCCTATCAGATCGCAAGATCTTTAACCTTTTACCTAATTAGTTCTGAGCCATTGCTAGGAATTCCTGAAACTTTGAAAATGTTTCTGATTTCCTATGCATTAGGTAAAGACATGAGTATCTAGAGTAATCGTCAATGAAAGTGACGAAATACTCAAAACCACCCCTGGCTTGTATATTCAAAGGTCCACAAACATCTGAATGCACAAGACCAAGTGGTTCTTTGGCCCTATCGCCCTTTGCAGAGAATGACGCTTGGTCAGTTTGCCTTCTAGACAAGATTCGCAGCACAAGTAATTCACCTAAGGTGAGTTCCCTCAAAGGTCCGTCCTTTGTAAGTCTTTGAATCCTATCATAACCAATGTGACCTAGTCTCAAGTGCCATAAATACGTCATGTTTTTGTTATCGGTCTTTTGACGTTTATTGGTCCTAGGTTTAGCTACTTTGAATAAGTCATTATTAAGAGCGAGGGGTTCGTTAGGTCGCAGAATATAAAGCCCATTTTCCAAACATGCAATACACAATTGTGATCCATTGAAAGAAATAGAAATATTAAAACTTGTGAAAGTCATAACAAATCGTTCTAATTGCAACATGGAAACTGAAATTAAATTTCTACTAAAATCCGGAATAAAAAATACATCTTTTAAAATTAAAAATTTATTTCCGAACTTCAGACAAGCTCTTCCTCTAGCTTGGACCGCAACGAACGCTCCATTCCCAGCTCTAAGCTTTAAGCCGCCTTCGTTCACTTCCTCCCACGATTCAAGAAGTTGTAAAGAGTTACAAACATGGTTGGTAGATCTAGAATCAATAATCCAAACAGATTTATCATTCTCTAAAACACATGTTTCTAAGATAAATGAACTAGAATCATTACCTTTGTTTTTCGCTACTAGAAACTTGGGGAAATCTCGTTTCCAATGCCCCTTCTCTTTGCAGTGAAAACATTTATCTTTACCTTTCTTGTTTTTCATGTTCTTCCCCTTAGGCGTCTGTGCACGTGGTTGTGCACTCATCTTTGCAGGCTTGGGGTTGTTTATTTGTCCACCTTTCCTCTTGTTTCCAGCTTTCGAAGACGAAGCTTGGTTAGCTTCAGCCTTAGCTAGATGAGCAGCAACATTAGCAGTCTTATTTTCACCTCCTTTACTAGGTCCACCCATGATAGGTTCAATAATCTGAAGCTCGTTCATGAGCTGCGTCCGACCATAGTTAAGTTGAGCACGAACGTGCAGACACGATGCCATCCGAGAATTCACGGTGCCATCACGTACGTGTGGAGACGGTGTTATCCAAGCATTTACGGTGCTATCAAGAACGTGCGGAGACGATGCTCGTTCTGGGGATTCCTCAATCATGACGAACTCGGAGTTGTCACCAATCAACTTTATGTTGATATTTTGCTTCCAATTAAGGAAGTTTTTTCTATTAAGTTTCTCCATCGAAAGTTGAGAAAGGATGGGAGTAGACACAAACACTACTTAGCTTAAAACTACAAATTATCAATAAAATAGAAATCAATCATATTTGCTCAATAAAACTTCTATTCACACAAATTTCAAGAAATAGTACAACATATACCAAAAATATGTAAGATATGAGAAAAAATACCAAAAACAATCATATCTCTATTTCTTTAGGTTTTTAACTAATCTATGATATCCTTGTCCCGGTTGGCGAGAGTCAAAAATACCACTAGTTAAATAGAGTTAAACTCATTTAATAATGGACACCATTATTAACAACCTACTATTCGATCAAAATAAGAAAACAAAATCTCTTATTTTATGAGCTAGACCCACGGTTTCAATAATCATAGAATTAGTCCTAGTAGTCACCGTAGGGGTGAGTCTAGTAGAATTTGACCTATAATTATTTATCTTTCGAAATCCAACCTTGTCAAAATAACTAATGAACACCTTCCGTAGGGGGACGAATCAAAGCGCCTCGAGGCCCCATTAAGCTATTGACTATGTTAAACCAACGGTAGAGATCGAATAAAATTCTTAAAATAAGCTCATTATAAAATTAAAAATAGTATTTTTATTAGTTATTTTTAGAAAATTAATGACTATGGTTTTCCCAAAAAAATTAAACAGATTAAAATTTTTTAAAAACCAAAGTCCTATAATTTCTTATTAATTCTAAAGTGTCACATTGAAACAAATTCAATTAATTTAGAATTAATTTGTTGCTAATCAATATTTAGGTTTAACTAATATAATGAACCTATACAATTAAGTCCAACTCAGGTAAATAGGCCTTCACAATTGAGCTTGTATGGAGGAGGGCTGGGTCCAGTGTGTCGTTCCCACTACAAAGGCCCCCTATCTTCCATACAAGGTCCAAAAGACAGGAATTTAAACCTTCGTTTTATTAATTGTTATTAATTGATTAGGCCCACTATAGTCATGCAAAGCAAATGAGCCTTCACAAGTGGAATCACCCACAAGAGAGGAATTTAAACTTTACATTTTCTAATGGGCCCAAATAAAACCTATCATTTTTATGAATATTTTATTTGGCAAAATACCATATATCTAACAAACATATGGGCCACAATATGCATCTAAGCCCAATTGCAAAAATACCACATATAGTGCAAACAGACATGTTATAATTGGATAGCCTAATCATGTTACTATATGAGCAATTCTATGAATTTATGCAAAAATACCACAATTTATTTCATTTGCAAAAATACCACAATTAATTATCTAGAATTTATCAAAAAAATTCAAATTAATTAAATTTTTACAAAAAATAAGTCAATTTAAATTAAATTTATCAACAATCAACTTGGTTTTAGGTTAATTTGAAAAAAAATATATATTAATTTAATTTAAATAGGATTTATCAACAATTAGCCAAAGTTAATTTAAATCTCATTTATTAAAAAAAAAATTTATTAATTGGCTGAAAAAAATGATATTTTTCAAAATTTAACCAATTTTAAATTTTAAAATCAATATCTAAACTATTTTCAAAAAATATCTTGTGTTGTAACAACTATTATCTAATATTTTAACCATTTAAAAATAATAAAATACAAATAGTTATAACAAGCCTAAAATATCTCAAATAGTTAAACAAATTCAAATATCCATAAAAATATCTAACTAACAATATTAAATTTCAAATAATTTAAATATTAAAAACTATAGAATAAAAAGATATTTATATTTTCAAATAAAGATTTAATAAAAATATCAAGAATTTAAATGAAAATATCTTAAATATCTGATATCATAATTCTAATATTTTAATATATTAAAAGATTTAAAATTAAGTTGTTAGTTTATTTTTAAATTTGAATTTGAATCTTTGTAGAAAATATCTAATTATTTAAATCTCAACTAACCAAAATATTTTTTTAAAAAAAAAGAAACAATTTAAAATGATAAAAAAAAAAAGATATTTTAGGTTTTGATTATACATAATAAATTTCTACAATTTTAATTTTATTTATTTTTCAAAAAAAATAATAATTAAAAAAAAAATCTGGATGAACAGTACCCGTATCGGGTACTGTTCACCCGAGTGCTCTGGCTGCTGGTGGCGCGCGCGCGAGGCTGGGGTGCGCACATGAGGCGCGCGCGCGGGGCTGGGTGGTGGCGCGCTGGGCGCGCGCGCGGAGGGGTGTGGTGCGCACGGTGTGCGCGCGCGCATGGGAGCCAGGCCAAATTTTTCCAAAAAAAATTTTGAGCAATTTTTCAAACTAAAACTATTTTCTAATTAATTTTTAACATGTTTTACACAAAATAAAGCATATATAAAAATTAATAGCATAGAAAACACAACAAAATAACCTAAAAATTGCTAAAATTCACATAAAATCAATATGCTCATAAAAACATGAAAACCATCCAATTATTCAAATATATCAAATAATCCAATTTTAAACATGTTCATGCATGAAAATAAAGATTACCAAAGGCTCTGAGGCCAGTTGTTGGATTAGCTTATACAGGATCTGTATTTATTTTCATGTATATCTAATATTAAACAAATTAATACGAGATAGCCTAAAACATGTTTCTAAAATTGAATTCAAAGAGAAACAAATAATATAATACTTACAGTATACGCAGTGGAATTAAGAGTCCTTCCTTCAGTTTCTCTAACTCTTGTATCCTTTCTGTCGCAGAGTATTATCAAGAAACTGAACCGATCTTCTATTTTCTTCACAATCTTCCAATGTATCCTTAGAACCACCTAGACTAGTGTGGGAAATTCTCAACACATGAGATAGATATAGAGAGAAGAAGAGAAAATAACAAAGTGGCTTAGAAAAGGACTTGTGTTTAGAGAGAATATAAAACTATCAGAAAATCTGACTTGTGACTTGTTCAAACTTCTATTTTGACTTCTCTCTAAGCACTCCTTTTATAGACTCAATTAGGCCATTTAATTTAATTAAAAAATCAATAAAATAACAGCCATTATGAAGCCCTAGGTCGAAATTATCATGGGCTATAGGCCCGTGAAATTTCCCATTTGATTATAAGCCCATTGGACTTAAAATCAAGGCCTATATTATTTTCTATTGATTTAATTAATTAAATAATTATTTAAATCTTTTATCAAATTAATTATTTATAATTTGAACCTTGATTTAAATGTATTTATTAATTTAGATACCAATTTATCTAAATTAATAAATCTGCCATAATTTCTCATTTCTTCTCAAAATTACACAACTCTGTGAAACTATCCAATATTGACCTGGTCAACTTTGATAATTCTAATTGATGATTAAATCAATTAATTGAGACTATCTAGATGATTTTATCCAAGGTACAATGGGGACCATGGGCCTATGAAATCAAGCTCAAATAAGTTATCATAAATTTAACAAATAAATTTACTAACTTATTAATTCCTCGTGACTCCACTATAGACTTGGAATTGCACTCTTGAATTCATAGAACGCTCTATAACAAATATAGATACGCTATTAATTATCCATTGTTACAACCATAATTGTCACTCAATCCTCTATAGACGGTCTACAATGAGATAGGACTAAAATACCGTTTTACCCCTCATTATATTTTATCATTAAAACACTTAGTTCCTTGTAAATGATATTTCAGTAAACTAATTTAATTACTGAAATGAGATCTCTATCATTTAACACCTTGAACCAAACTAAAAGGAAGCCATCATTTCACTTCTTCATCAGAAGCTATAGATGTTCATATCTATGATTAACACTCCCACTCAATTGTACTACCGAGTTCCCAAGATGTAAGTATGGGCTAGTCCATAGGGTAAGCTGGTAACGAACAAGTCAAAGAACTCAAATAATACAATCAGTTATAATACTAACCACTCAGAATTGAGATTGAAGTGACCTATGGTCAACTATATGATATGACTAGAATAGATAATAACGGTATGTTTACTTATCTTATCAACTGTCAATATCGGTCCTGTCCGATGTAACAAATACATTCGATCTTATCTACTTTGCTAATGTTCTGGAAAGAACATAACACTGTAATGTGTAAGTAGATCATATCGTAGATTGGCAAGTCAGTGTAAATCCGGTGCACTGACTAATCTTAGGACTAACTTATTTTGAACATATAATCATATTTATATTCCACTGTGAATACGTCACTATAAATAAGATTAGCTATATGCTCGGGATTTAATAGAAGTTTATATTAAACAAATAATCATGAAAATAAAACATGTGAGCAAAGTGATTGACCAAGTCAAAAAAATGATTTCTATTCTTTTATTGATAATAAAATGAGATTACAAAGAATTTGGGTTTTAATTAGGGCATAAAACCCCAACAGACTCTACAATAGAAAGCCTCCACTTTCCTCAATCACCATATCTAAACTTAGAAATCCTCACAAGTCTTCAAGGTTACCTCTTGAAGCAAAAAAAGAATGAGAGACAGAGAGAGTAGGGGGGAGAACGTGAGTGAGAAAGACTTGCCTCAGACTTTGGATAAGTTTGAATTATCCCCTTGGTAAAAGACCATAATGCCCCTATCTTAAACATCTTTCCCTTTAGGCCCCTACGGGCAAAAAGGTTGTTTGACACATTTTTCTCGCTAAACCTCAAATTTCACTTAAGATTCCAAATTAACTCTACTGATCCCCCAAATACCAATATTTTCCCTCAATTGTAACTCATACTCTAATACCCTTGGTAATTCACCAAATTACTAAAATACTCGTAGGCTCACCCTGAGCCGGGTATTAATCCCCAATGTGGCTTTTCTGCCAAAATTGCTCAGTATGATCGCTCCATGCCACACATCTCAAATATATCCACATAATAATGTGGTCCCACTCACGAAGCACATATAATTATAGATATGCCATCAGCAGGTCAAAATTACAAAAATGCCTTTTTTAACAGAAATGGGCCTATAAGCACATTTAATTCACTTAAACATGCGTAAATAGTCATATCATGATATAACTCGTATAATTCACATATATAATCACAATTAGATCATATTAACATGTAAACTTCCAATTATGCCCTCCTGATCCAGTAATCAAGGAACTAAGCTGTATTAGCGAATTTGAGACGTTGCAATTCCATACTTCAATTTGTTTAAAAGTAGTTGGTGGTGAATGGAAGGAAACTGGGAGCAAGACTATTAAGAATAAGCCCCACTTGAGACTCCTCGTCTATGGTGGCTCCATTCAATTCTGCCTCCTGAAAGTAGTTCGCCATCTTGATGAAGTGATCACGAACATGCATTCTAGGCGCCATCCTGGCATTAGCATATTTCTTCGTTGCCTCGAAAAGAGCTTGTCCAAATTTGTGTTCGAACATCTCCTGAAGTTGCTCCATGATGTCATAGGCAGTCTCGACATCCTCCAGCTTCGTCCTCAGCGTGTCCAACATGCTAGCTAGCATGTACGCCTTGGATTTGTTGTTGGCAGCGAGCCACACTCGTACTTCTCCCTTGATTCTTTTGAAGACAAATCACCAGGGACGTTAGTGAAAACTTCAGTCATAACAAACTTGGAGTTGTCGCCGATCAACACAATGTGTATGTTCGATTTCCATTTAGGGAAATTCTCTCCAATGAGAAGTTCCTTGGAGAGAAGGGAGATAATGGGATTCGACTTAGAGCTACAATTATCAATAAGTAGAAATCAATCCACTGTTTAACAAACAATTAATCACATAAAATATTATAAAACACATATCTACTATTTCTAAGGTATTTTAACTAGCAATGAATACATGTGTCCCAGTAGGTGAGAATCACAAATTCACTTAGTAAAATAGAGAATGCATCTCAAATAATAATAGTCTAAAGCTATTATCAATAACATTCCTATTCGAACAAAGACACAAAATCCAATTATTCTGTGAACTTTATGAGCTAGACCCATGGTTTCGATTATTATAGACTTAGTTCTCACAGTCACCGTAGGGATGAGTCTATAAGGGTTTGATCTATAACCATCTATCCTAAGAATTTTAACCTTGTTAAAAGTCCACTGAACACCATCCGTAGGGAGATGTAATCAAAGTGCCATAAGGCCCCACTAAACTCTAACATTGTTAAATTAACGGTGGAGATTGAATTTCAAAATTAAAGTTCATTATTTTAATTTAGTATTTACCTTGTGAAATTTATAAAACTAGGGTTTTTATATCATTTAAAATAATTAATAAACCTTAGTATAAATTTATTCTAATTCTAAAATACCCATTTAAATCCACTTTAAATATTTAGAATTATTATGTTACTAATCAATTAATTTAGGTTCAACTAGAATTAACCTAATACAATCAAGTCCAACTTAGGTAAATGGACCTTAACAATTTGGGCTTGCATGGAGGATGGTTGGATCCAATATGTCCTTCCCACGACAAGACTCCCTAACTTCTATACATAATGTAAAGGACATGAATTTAAACCTTCGTTTTATTGGTTGTTGTTCAATTGATTAGCTCCAATCTAGTAATGCTAAGCAGGTGGGCCTTCACAAGTGGAATCACCTACGAGAGAGGAATTCGAACTTTCCATTTTCAATTGGGCCCAAATAAAACCTATCAAGATTATGAGCCGTTTTATTTGACATTTTCCCCATTATCTAAAATAATGGGCCATCACTATAAGCCCATCATCCAAGCACAAATTTGCAAAAATGATAATTATAATGATGGATGATATGTTAATTAATTGGATGGGTCTAGCATACTACTAGTATGCTACTAGTATATGCATGTGCACATTTATTACAAAAATAAATAAAATAACTAAAAAAAATTAATCAATCAATTTCATGAAATCAATCAATTAATTAATCACAATTAATTTTAATTCAATTAATCTTCAAAATATTAATCAAATAAACATTAATTCAATTGTTCCCTTTTGAAAAAATATATCTTTTTTCTTTTTTAAAAAAATTAACAAAAAAATATTTATTTCTATAAAAATGTAATATTTATTAAGAAATTATAGAAACAAATCCAAAATAAATGAATTTTTTATTACCCTCCATATATATAAATATGTTAAAAATTATATATATAATTATTGACGCAGTTTTTCGTCAACTTAAATCTGAAGAGCACTAAACAAAGATTCAAAAAAGAAGAAATGAACAGTCGAATTTTTATGTGGTCCAGCAGTTAAAATCTGCCTAATCCATGAGTCAATATTATTGATTCGTAATACTCTTTCAAAGCTTTCTCAAAGAAATTCAACAGAGTATTCTCAGTACAAGATTGTGTGTGTCTACAAATGAAAAATACTAGGCTATTTATAGGTCTAGTTGGAAGAATATCTTCCCCTGATTTCGGGGAAGTTACCACTGATTATTTTAATCTAAAATAAATGTAATTAAATACATAAAATCCCATGATAATTGGGATTTAATTATCAAATAACAAAAAATCCCTAAGGAATAGGAATCTCTTAACAGTTGTTGTGTGCAAAACGTATTGCTGACCTCGAATGCAAGGTTAACGCGCTTTCAAGATCGACCAATACTTCGAGCTCGTTATTCCGATCAACCTCCTCCCCAGCTAGTGGTTTCATCGAGCTCAATCTTTGGAGAAAAATATCTTCGAGCTTCCAACTAAGGCTCAAATAACATCGGTATGCGTCGGAGGAGAGTCTTTTTTTTGAGCTTGAAGCTTAAGCTCAAACCTTTTAAGCTTGTGCTCGATGGCTAACAACAACAAGTTAGGAATCATGCTAATGTATACAAGTGTTCAACCACTGCTTATTATTTTTGATCTTACACTTTACGAGCCTACATTTTGAGACTCATTTATTCATCCTCGAAATTTGGGTGTAACATTTTGCCCCTTCAAAAGTATTGGTTCGAATCCTAGGAAAAGGAAACTTTTGAACTCCACTTTCAAAAATCGTGTCACCTACCACACTCGAGTGTGGACACGTGTCACTTGGGGATTGAATACCCAGAGTACTCGAGTACTTTTTTTTTTCTTTGCACATCCCTTCCAATTCTTTTTGCCACCTTATTTTGAGACTAAGCCTGGTCCATCGGATTTTCTTTTAACTTAAACCAAAAGACCTAGATCCACTCGACCCTTGCCATTCCTCTTTGACGTGTACATATACACCCTCTCGTCTTCCTTATTCTTCACTTTTGTTCTTCAGAGAGCACAAATTAGAGAGAAAAAGAAAGAAAGAACTAGAGTTTTCCTTGCATGTTCTCTAAACCGAAATAGCAAAGCTATCCTAACACATTTGATTCCATGAGATCATCCTTGCTTTCGCTTCTTCAGTCGACGACCTCCTTGTATCCTTACTCCAATTTCTGTAAGTTCTCTGATCTTCCTCTTTTTTTTTTTTTTTTACATTTCATTTGTTCCAGATAATGGCCTTCTGGTTTTTACCAGATTTTTAAGGCCTCACCCTTGCATTAGGCAAGTTTGTGAATTGGGCAGATTTGGGGTGATTAGAATCATGGTTTAGACCACAATTTTTTTGGGTAGAAACATGTAAAAATTTGGTTTTTCCAGTAATGAGGTATTTTCTGCCGTAGGTTTCATGTGGCTTAAGAAATAGGGTTTTGGATTAGGGTTTTAATGCATGAATCCCGAAAACATCACCTTTTCGGGTAACTACCAACTTTTTTCCTGGAAATCTGTAATTCTCTTTTGTTTTAAATGGATAGTATCCATCACACTCCCGCGTGGGTGCACTCTCGATGCCCAGACTTTACAATAGTTCGGGATAGACATCTGAGTCAATCTCGCCCTTTCGAGCCTTCAGTCTCGATTGAGGCAATCTCGTTATCTCGAGCTTGCAAACTCGAGTTATCAAGATAAATTTTTCCACTTTAAAATTATGGGCCCTCACCTTTTTCTTTCTTGTTAGATGTCATAGTCTTCAAAGAATTGGTGGGGGCCCGTGCTTGCCATCCCTTACCATTCATCAACTCCCAGTCCTGAATCGCCATTCACACGAAATCAGCTTTTAGTTTGCGAGCATGAGGAATGGTGCGAATAAGAAGAAATACAAGCTCACTTTCGATGCCAAATTGACGAGGTCGAGGAAAGAAAAAGAAAGAGACTCCGAGTCGCAGCCTATCCCGACCCGGATCCCGAGATCAGACCTATTCTGTTAGACCCCAAACTTAAAGTCACCATAGCCTTTCCACCTGGTGAGCTCTCATTTACCCTAATGGAGGATACCTCAACACGTTCAACCACATCCCAGGCCCGCTTAGTCCTTGCCTTGAAGGAGGAGTTTTTCGAGGCTGAGCATTATCGGAGCTCAGTCACTTCCACCAGTCATATTTCTGAGCTGTTGGCCTATCATGACCTTAAGCTTTCTGGTATGCTAATGTGCTATCTTGACACCTCCAACGAAAGGAGTTGCTATGCCCCGGGAGATGGGAATCCCGATCGTAAGGTCAAGCTCACCGCCTGGAGCCACGAGCACATGAGGGTTGTGGCCCTGTTGCCCCTGAAGAGCTATTTCAAAAATTTCTTGGATTATGTCGACCTCGCCTCCTTCCAACTCCAGACCAACTATTTCAGAGTTTTGTCAGCCCTAAGGTTGCTATACCACGAAATGAAGTGGGACGGGCCTTCAACACAAGAGATATTATATCTCTTTTGCCTCAAGAGCAACCTTTCTCGAGCTCATAGAGGAGATGGGTTCTACTACCTATCGAGCTACCTGAAGGAGAAGCGGTTGTTCGAGGACATCCTAAACCATCCTCCAAATTTCAAGATGATCTTCTTCTAGATGGATGGGCCCTCTCCTTCCTAAGTCTACTCTTTCCAATGCATTCGTAAGAAATTCAACATGTCTTTTCTATTTTCCTTTGAACTGTTGAGCTCAAAATAATTAATCCATTCTTGCCTGCAGCCACCTATCACCGGCCTACTCCAACAAAGGCCATGAAAGAACATAGAGCAGCAATTCTCCAGCTCCCCTACGGTCGAAGGTCCCTCACCTATCTCCTCCATGAAGGAAAGCTTTGAGCTTGTGGCCGCTTAGGTGAAGGGATGATTTAGGGATTCGCAAGTACTCGAGGTGGGAAGATGTGCCAATCCCCACCACTAAACTTCCCCCTAGGAGGAGGCCTTTGGGCTCGCAAGCCCGTGTCACTGCCTCCTGTCTCCATGAGTGACCAATCTTGGGAAATGAAGCCCACGACAAGACCTCAACGAGCTCGGTGAAGGGAGGTAAAGTAGTGTTGGATCACTCCATGTGGTCTCCGTCATTACTTAAGAACGAGTCTAACGTAATGAACCTCTTTGAGGACCCCAAGGATAACTTCTTAGCATGGTCGAGGGTTGACCTTAGAGTCCATAGGTTCAATAGCTAGCTAGGAAAATACCTGACCATGCATAGTTTAAATGAGGTCTGGGATGGGGTTGCTGTACAATATGGGACCAACATATATAGGGACCTTTCAAGACTATCCCCCACCTATAGGGAGGGGACTCCCCTAGAGTCATCAGAAGACAAAGGAATTTCTTGGTCCCCGATCCCAAGCACGGTCGAAAGTACCAGTTAGGTTTCTTTTATCTCGGAGTCTTGTTTCTTATGATAACCTTGTTCCTCACGTTACATGGCCAAAAGTACTAGTTAGGTTGCTTACATACAATCTTTTTTCCTCAGGTGACATGGACTCGGACTTAGACAATGTTCTCAACAAGCCTGTGGCCTCGAGGGCAAACAAACGCCAAAGAGTGTCCCAGAAGGGAGGTCGCCCCTCTAAGCTATCCAAGAAAACTGAGGTGGTCCCCCCGGCCCAGGTGCCACTAGGCTCAAGCTATGCTGCTGAGCCCACAACACCTTCCGAGGTCGTGTTGAGCCATGCCGCTGAGCCCATAGTGCCTTCTGAGGTCGTGCCTTCCCCTATAGCCCAAACAATTTGAGTCCAAGATCCCATCCGAGACCGCTTCCTATCAATCTCGACTTATGTGCCTGATTTTGTGGTCGACAGTGCTGTTGGAACCCCTGGAGTCAATCTCGGTTCTGATGCTTTGACCCGCGTGAGTCAAAGTTTTAGCAACCTCGGGGCCCCTCAGTGGGAATTCCTAACCTCCTATCGAGATGCCAACACTCTTTTTGACAAGAGTGGAGAGCTGTTATCCTCGGTTAGTCATTTTTCCTAGCCCCTTTCTTCTGTGCTACCTCTGATTTGTACTTCGCTGACCTTGGCCCTTTTTTTGTGTAGGCATTCATATCCTTTGTTCAGCACAATTTCTTGCTGAATAGTGAGGTTACAGCGAGCAAAGCGTTTGCCTAGGCGGCCCGAGATACCCAGCTGAGGCTCAAGGATGACCTCAAGAAAGGCCGACTGAAAATTGCAGCAAGGGATGTGAAGGCCAAAAGGATTCCCGAGTTTAAGTCAAAGCTGGAAGCGAACTTGAAGGAGGTCCAAAGGATTCCCAAGCTTGAGTCAAAGCTGGACGCGACCTTGAAGGAGGTCGAGGCCAGGGATTTCTAGATCAAATAGATTCAGGAACTCAATGCTAAGATGGAAGATGAGAAGAAGATGACCTATGAGGTTATCGAGGGCGAGAAGGCTCGTCTTCTTGAAGAGTTTAAGGCCAAAAAGGATCACGCCGTAGACATGGTGATGTATCAGATTTGGGCTAACAACCTCGACCTTGATACCAGCATCCTTGCTAGCTTGGAAACCGAATTCGTTTCTAAATGGAAAGCTCGGCTCGAGGAGAAAGAGGCCAGGCTCGAGGCTGAGGAGACGACAGAGGCTTCCAGGACTGTGGCTGAGGAGGCAACTAATCCTTGAAATCCAAATCATGGGATGTGACCCATTATAATTTTTGTAATTATATTTTTTGTGCCCTTGGGGCAAATACAATTTATAGCTCGATTCTGAGCTATTTTAATTATCTTATGACTGTTTATATTTTAATAGTAGTTTTTATGCTTTCAACTTTTTGGCTCGAAAGCCTTTTCACATTGTCTACCTTTAGCTTTTTGCCTTAATACTATTCATCATATTTCTGGGTCAAAATATTTCGAGCATGTTATTATCAAGGACCCACTTTTATACTTGTTTATTCGTACAAATATACATTGGGTTTAAGTTTGAATTTCAATTCATTAATGCATAGTTTATTCAAAAATCCCATGTTCGACTCCGTTATTGTCAAGGTCAAACTTTACTTTTACCACGCATTTTAAAAAAATACTCAAATTGGTATGTGACTTCGTCAGTCTAGTTATATTTTGTTTTTCTAGTTACTTTCCCTCATCCCCAAGTATGACCTCGAGGTTGCGAGGTAGAAACTCATTTGCAAAAATTTCCAGCCCTAGCTTCGACTTATGGTTTTTAGTTGGTTTATCTAGAATTCCAACTTTTGACTGTCGATTAGGTCCTGCTAATTTGTTCCAGACTTGTTTAGTTTGCGTGTTTGGTTACTGATCCATACACATTGTTTTCTTCATGTCAGGTTAATAATCCAAACATTGCTATTGTTTTCTTCATGTCGGGTTAATAATCCAAAATCGCTATTGTTTTCTTCATGTCGGGTTAATAATCCAAACATTGCTATTAAAGTTAATTTGTATTTATGTTATATTTTTTCGAGCCTATGGTATGATTGTATACCTCTTATGCCCCCTTAATATCCTATGATTGCGATCTTAGGTTATTGAATTTCGAGGTCTTGCAAAAAAGTATAACAATAAAAATACAATATTTGAATGAAATTCAGTACTTTATTTATTGAAAAGTAAAAATCAAATACACGCCTAGTTAAAATGAATATTTATCATTCCTATATCATTGATAATAAGGTCGTAGATGTTCACCATTCCAAGCTCACAGAATCAATCCTCCATCCAGCCTCACTAGTTTATAAACTCTAGGTCGAATAACGGACTCGATCTGATAGGGTCCTTCCCAATTAGGCCCAAGTACCCCAGCAGACGGGTCTTGTGTGGCCAGAAATACGCGTCTCAACACCAATTCTCCCAATCCAAATTTCCTATCTCAGACCCTTTTGTTAAAATATCTCATAACCCTTTGCTGGTATGTAGCATTTTTCAACTAGACTTCGTCTCGACTTTCTTCGAAGAGGTCCAAGTTTTCTGCAAGCTAGGATTGGTTTGAGGTTTGGTCATATGTGTAGCTCCTTATGGTTGAGATTTTGACCTCGATGGGCAACATGGCTTCACATCCATAAGCCAGGGAGAAGGGGGTATGCCCCGTCGAGGTTCTCGTCGTTGTTCTATATGCCCACAGGACTTGGGGCAGCTCCTCCGGCCATCTCCCCCTTAGCTTCTTCTAGCCTTTTATTCATGGAACTCTTTAAAGTCTTATTTACCACTTCAACCTGGCCATTTCCCTGGGGATGGGCCATGGAAGAAATTTTTTTTGCAGAAGTGTGTAAACAAACCACTGTCAAATTGGGTCCCATTATCCGACACAATCTTCCTGGGCATTCTGTATCTACAAATGATGTTTTTCACTATGAAATATAGGACTTTTGTCGAGGTGATGGTTGCTAAGGGTTCGAATTTGGTCCACTTGGTGAAATAATCGACAATGACTACAACATAGTTTACTCCACCCTTTCCGGTCGGTAAGGAGCCTATGAGGTCGATTCCCCATATTGAGAATGGCCATGGGGAGCTCATCATAGTAAGCTCGATGGGTGGAGCTCGCAGCGAACTATTGACACTTATCACAATGTTTGACATACACGAAAGAGTCTGCCTTAACTGTTGGCCAGAAATACCCTTAGCTAATCACCTTTTTTGACAGGCTATGCCCCCCGGTGTGGTCTCCGCAAAATCCTTCATGGATTTATTCTAGAATCTTCTTTGCCTCAGCGGGAGTTACACACCTAAGTAACGACATTGAGTATCCCCTTCTCTACAATTTTCCTTCCAAGATGGTGTATCTTGGTATTTTGTACATAAGTTTTCTAGCCTCGTTCCAGTCTACTGGGAGACTTTCGGTTTTGAGGTAGTCAACATCGGGGTCATCCAGGTGGGTTGCGAGTCAATCATGTTTACATCTTCTTCCTCAGGCTCGGTAGGAATTCTACTGGAACCACGTTGAGTGTGTTAGCTTTTTTGGTCATGGTGAGTCTGGCCAATGCATCTGCATTTGAATTTTGTTCCCGGGGAACTTGTTCTATAGCGTAGAACTCAAACCCCCCAAATGTTGCTTTAACTTTTTCCAGGTACGTTGCCATTTTTCTACCACGAGCCTGATATTCAACCTGGACCTGGTTAACGACCAATTGTGAGTCACTGTAGCAGTGGATGGATTTTGCACTAATCTTGGCGCCTAACTGAAGACCTGATAACAATGCCTCGTACTCAGCCTCCTTGTTTGATGCCTTAAAGCCAAACTTTAGAGTCAAGTGGAAGCGATTTCCCGTTGGGGTGATTAGAATGATTCCTGCCCCCGATCCTTTTTCATTAGAGGACCCATCGACGTAAAGTCTCCACAGCTCGCAGGTTGGGGTCACAACTTCCTCGTTGGAGATCCCTGTACACTCGACAATGAAGTTTACCAAAGCCTGTCCCTTGATTGTCATTCTAGGATGATAGGTGATCTCGAACTGTCCGAGCTCGACAACCCATTTCAACAATCTCCCGGACGCTTTGGGTTTGGATAATACCTGCATTAACGGCTGATCAGTTAACACAGGGATAGGATGTGCTTGGAAATAAGGTCGAAGTTTTCGAGATGCGTGCATTAGGCTCAAAGCCAGTGTCTCTATTAATGGGTATCTCGATTCTGCACCCAGTAACCTCTTGCTGACGTAGTATATGGGCTTTTGTACTTTCTTATCCTCCCGGACAACAACTGCACTAATCGCATCCTCGGTTGTGGCGAGGTATAAGTATAAGACTTCCCCTGCGATTGGTTTAGACAAGATTGGTGGCTCGGCGAGGTGTTTCTTCATGTTCTGGAATACGAGTTCACACTCGTCCGACCATTCAAACTTCTTGCCCCATCTCAAAAGATTAAAGAATGGAAGACACCGATCTATAGATTTTGAGATAAACCTACTTAAGGCCGCCAATCGTCCAGTTAGGCTCTGAATATCTTTATGTTTTCAAGGTGAAGGCATGTTAATTAATGCTTTAATCTTGTCGAGATTATCCTATATACCCCAAGCATTCACTATGAATCTGAGAAACTTTCCTAAGGATACTCCGAATGAGCATTTTTGTGGGTTGAGTCTCATATTGTATTTTCGGAGCACAACGAAACATTTAGCGAGATCGTTCGCATGGTTACAGTTATGTTTGGATTTGACTAACATATCGTCCACATAAACTTCCATGTTATTCCCTATCTACTCAGCGAACATCCTATTCACGATTCTTTGGTATGTGGCTCCTGCATTCTTGAGCCTGAAAGGCATAACATTGTAGTAGTACAAGCCCTTATTGGTCACAAAGCTCGTGTGTTCCTGGTCGGGTGTATGCATGGCTATCTGGTTATATCTAGAATAAGCGTCCATGAATGACATGATACCATGACCTGCAATGGCATCTACGGCTGATCGATTCAAGGCAAAGGAAAGCAATTCTTGGGGCATGACTTGTTGAGGTCTAAATAATCAATGTAGGCTTGCCACTTGCCGTTGGGCTTCGGGACCAGCACATGATTGGCTATCCAATCAATGTAGAAAGCCTCTTGGGTAAACCGATTTTCTGTTAGCCTTTCGACTTCCTCTTTAAGGGCTTTCTTTCTATCGTCGTCCAGGAGCCTTCTTTTTTGTTGCTTTGGAGGGAAGCTCTTATCTATGTGGAGTACATGACTCATAATACTCGAACTAATCCCTACCATATCTGAGTGCGACCATGCAAACACATCCTGGTTTTCTCTAAAAAAGTAAGTTAATTGCTATTTTGCATTTTTAGAAAGATTTTTCCCTATTTTTACCACCCACGTGGTAACTTTCTCATCGAGCTTCACTTCTTCAAGCTCCTCCATTGGTTCGAGATTGACCCTTTATTCATCCCTAGGGTCGATCTCTTATTCTATTTCAAAGATGGACCCGTTCATCTCCCGAATAACTACAAGTGCTTGTGCACTTGTTTGGTTCTTTCTTATCATGGAAATGCTATAGCATTCCCGTGCGGTGAGTTGGTCTCCCTTCAGCGTCCTGACGCCATTAGACGTCGGGAAATTGATGGCAAAATGCCTAACTGATGACATTGCCCCCAGCCCAATCAGGGCTGGTCTCTCGAGTAGTACATTGTAGGCCGATGGAGTGTCCACCGCTCTGAACTCCATCGTCTTGGTCACTGAGACTGGATAGTCTCCCAAGGTTACGGGGAGCTCAATGGATCCCGTGCTGGCAATCCCTTCTCTTGAAAATCCATACAATGTTGTTGCACAAGCTTTCAAATCTCAAAGCATGATTTTTTCTAGAGTGGCCTTATATAGGATATTGACAGAGATCTCGTTATCTATCAGGACTCTATGCACCCTTTTGTTGGCAAGCTGAAGTGTGATGACTAGAGGATCGTTATGGGGAAACTGAACATGTGAGGCATCTTTTTCTGTAAAAGTAATGGGTTGTGATTCAACCCTTTGTTGCTTTGGAGCTCGTGGTTCAGGCTCGTAGGGAGAATCATCTCCAGTTTTGAGCTCATTTATGTATCTCTTCTGGGCATTTTTTCCCGATCCAGTAAGGTGCGGTCCCCCAGAGATGGTTCCCCCATCCTCCCATCTATCGGGGGAGGTCGATCATCTTCCCTTGCTTGGGAATTGTTATTCTGTTGGGCAGGTTACGCAGATGCTACCCTCTATCCAGACGATGCTTGGTTGGTATTCTGATTTCTTATATATTGTCAGAAATATCCTCTCGAGATCAGGCATTTGATCTCATCTTTTAGTTGTCAGCACTCATCAGTGGTATGCCCGACGTCCCTATGGAACCTGCAGTATTTTTTGGTGTCTTTCTTTGATTTTTGATTTTGCATTGGGTTAGGCCGCCTAAACGACACTTGATTCTTATTTGTGAGAAGGATATTTTCCCGAGTCTCATTGAGCTCGGTGTAAACCGTATAAACAGAGAAATACTTGTCTCCCTTCTTCTTCCCCCCCCCCCCCCCCGGTCTGCCTCTTAGTTATTCCCTTCATTTTTCTTCCTTTTTGAAGGGTTATCTTATGAGGATCAAGACGTTGATGGGGTAGCCAAGGTCGAGGTTGCGTTAACATTCATCGTTGTAGTTATAATGGGCTGAGGGGTCACTTTTAATGCTGACCTCGCCTCTTCTACATTGATGAATCTCTGAGCCTTTTTGTTGAACTCGGTTATTGTTCGTATCGATTTTCTCTGCATATCATACCAAAGAGGACTTCTTGGTAATATACCAGCTCGAACAACCATAAGATGACCACTGTAATCGACGTTACGAGCTCGCGCCACCTCTATGTTAAACCTTTCCACGTAACTTTTTAACGACTCTCCCAGTTGTTGTGTGACATTGGTCAAGGTCAAGGCCTCGGGCTTGACGCCTACCATGGCTTTGAACTATTTTTTGAATTCCTTCGCCAACTGATCCCAAGAAGAGATCGAATGTCTTCTGAATTTTTCGAACCAAATTTTTGTTGGTCCTATCAAAGTGGTTGGAAATAACATAAACTTGAGTTCGTAGCCAACCTTGCTAGCTCGCATGATGGTATTAAATGTGCTAAAGTGGTTGTACGGGTCTGAATTCCTGTCAAATGGAGCTACATGTGGTATCTTGAACACGTGAGGGAATGGCGTGTTTGAAATATGTGGAGCGAAAGGCTCGAGCTTCTCATCAGAGTTGTCAGCCTTGTCCCTGTTCCTTTCATTCTGAAGGAGTCTAAACGCTCTTCCGAGCTGATTAATTCTCTCTTGGACCAAATCCACTGGAGGCTGAGCTTGTGCTTGGGGTAGCTAGTTATTGTTTATAAAAACTCTAGCTCCCTGTCCCGGCATAGGGTTATATTGGTTCCCATATACTAGTTGCACAGGTTCCTTTCGGTTGTTCAAATGATCGCGTAAATCGAGGTTTGAGGGATTGGCTTGCCCCCGGTTATGGTTCAGATGATCTTGAAGATCAGGATTATTGCCATAATTCCCAGTATTCTTGGGCTCGGTATTATATATGCTTAAAGACCTAGTGAGGTCTAAGCTCCCACTCATAATACTAACGTTTCATTTTGGTTGATGGGCTCGATGGTTACGAGGTGGATCTTCCACTGACCCTCTTGCTCCAATTTTTTGCGATCTTGACATATGGCTTCTCGCTGGTTGGACAACCCTATGTCCTTGGGTTGCCTCTCGCTCGCCCCTGTGTCTGAGTCGAGTTGGATGATTCCCGTCTCGAATGCCACTTCGAGATGGCCTTTGTGGTGCATGCTCCCCTGCCCAGGTTCCTATGAGGAGCTGGCTGGGGTGCCTCTCGGAGTGGTGAGGGGTGTCTTATAGGAGATGGTGGATGCCTTATACGCGATGGTGGTGGCCTCCCATTGTTGGGCCTGGAAGGCCCAGAATTGGCTCGTACTGGTTCTGGGCTATTCCTGACAGGTTCAGGGTTAGAGCTTCGAGCTGCTGGGGGAGCTTGGTTATTCCTTGTTCCTGTAGTTACATCCACAGTCGGGTTGCCAGCAGTATTGGCTTAAGTATTCCTCCCAGGGCGTTCATCGCTAGTGTTTGCCCTGGGCCTTGGTTGGGCTTGCTGCGCCCCTTGTTCGGCCTTCCTGACAGCCGTGCTCCCGCAGGGACGTCCTTTGGGCCTTCAGGGTGGCGCCTAGACCTCTGCTGCCTGCCTAGCCAATTCTTCATTGCGCCTTGTGGCATTTTCCAATTATTGACGTAGTTGGCAATTCTCCAGTTCCACGATGGGAATGTACCTCTCAGAATTATAATAGAGGTCCTCATCGGGCCTGGGAGTAGGTGGCCCCCTGGAGTCATATGATACACTCCCCTCATCTGAGCCATGGTCTGTCATTGGTTGCTTCCCAGGCCTTCGCGGGTAATCTTCAGTGTGAGGAGTTTGCTCCTTAAGTATTTGGGGCAATGGTCGCCCACCAGCTCCTGGGTTGTTCGCGGCGGCCATTGGTAATGCAGGAGGTTTCTGATTAAACAATCTAAGGATTTGTTTAATGCTCTCAATGAAAGCACCAAACTGTTGATACTGTTTTTTGTCAACTTAAATCTGAAGAGCACTAAACAAATATTCAGAAAAGAAGAAATGAACAGTCGAGTTTTTACGTGGTTCAACATTTAAAATCTATCTAGTTCACGAGTCAATATTATTGATTCGTAATACTCTCTCAAAGCTTTCTTAGAGAAATTCAACAGGGTATTCTCATTACAAGATTGTGCGTGTCTACAAATGAAAAATACCAGGCTATTTATAGACCTGGTTGGAAGAATATCTTCCCCTGATTTCTGGGAAGTTACCACTAATTATTCTAATCTGAAATAAATGTAATTAAATACATAATATCCCATGATAATTGGGATTTAATTATCTGATAACAACAAATCCCTAAGGAATAGGGATCTCTTAAAAGTTATTGTGTGCAAAACGCGTTGCTGACCTCGAATGCAAGCTTAACGTACTTTCGAGATGGACCAATACTTCGAGCTCGTTATTCCGATCAACGTCCTCCCCAGCTAGTGGTTTCATCAAGCTTAATCTTCACAGACCAATATCTTCGAGCTTGCAACTAAGGCTCGAATAACATCGGTATGTGTCGGAGGAGATTCTTTCTTTCAAGCTTGAAGCTTAAGCTCGAACATTTTAAACTTGTGCTTGATGGATAACAACAACAAGTCAGGAATCATGCTAATTTATACAAGTGATCAGCCACTGCTTATTATTTTCGAGCTTACGCTTTATGAGCCTACATTTCGAGACTCATTTGTTCATCCTCAAAATTTGGGTGTAACAATAATGTTCCCAAAAAAAATTGCAACATGCAGCCACCTATTTTTTTAATCGTTTAATATATATAATATATACTATGTTATATATATAACTTTAAAAAAAAAAAAATACTAAAACATATATATATACATATTTCATAGGCTAAAAAAATTCCCAAAATAAAAAAAATTATTTTTGTGCAATTTTTAAATTTTAATTTCATATACAGACTTTATGGGTATCATACAACAACAAAAAATAGACGTAAACAATCATAAACATACAAAAATCATGAACAATATTCTTTTGGCATCACACAAACATAAAACTTAAACATGCAAACAATTATGTTGTCATCCAATTAACCTATCTAACATGTAAAAAAATCACATACATGTATATAATCATATAAACTGGCAACCATTGACTCTGAAGCCAGTTGAATGATCTCATTTATATAAGTCTATAATTATGCTCCCTATTGCACAAAGTAACATACAATAGAAAACATAAATACATGCATAGATGTGATTTTCATACAGAGATTCGTAAATAGCACAATAGAGATTAAAGTACTTACGAATACGCGGGGGAATAAGACTACACTCTTTGGATTCCCTACCTTTTGTCCTTGTTGAATGCTATGTATAGCAAGGAATCCAAACTGCTTTGAAACAAGATCACAGTCTTCCAAGTATTTCTCTAAAACAACCTAGTGTTTGCATGGACAAGTCTCAACACATGAGAAGAGAATTCCTAGAGAGAAAATTAAGAGAGAGTGGGCAGCTAGGTATAAAATATTAGGAGAGAATTTTTACCTTGTCAAATTCATCTAACCTAGTGCATTCTATAACACTTGAATGTATAGGAAAATTGCTAAGACATAAAATATTTGTTAATTATTTAATAATTATAATTAATTAAATATTTGTCAAAATTAACCAATTATAATTTTGACATTTATTTAATTCATTTTATTAATATCAATACAAATTTATCAGTATTAACAAAATTATCCAAACTGTCTATAATTCTCTCTTTCTGAGACTTTGCCATAAAATCCTCAATGTTTCTTCTATTTATTTTCTCATAAAATATCAATAAATAATTTAACATTATTTATTTCCATTGATCTAGTCAACATGATATTTTATAATTAATAATTAAATTAATTATTCAAGACTACTAGGTTTATTTTGATATGAGATGACATGGGGACCATGGATCCATGAACTCAATCTCCAATAAGTTACAATTAGTTTATTTATAACAAATAATCTCACTACCTTATTAATTCATCGTGACTCCACTATAGACTCGGAATCACACTCTTGAATTCATAGAACGATTTACACCAAATGTAAATACGTTATCCATTGTTATAACCATAATCGTCATTCAATCATCTATAAATTATCTACTAATGAGACAGGTGCAAATTACCGTTTCACCCCTCATTGATATTTTATCCTTAACTCCCACTAAGTTCCTTGTAAATTATATTTCCGTAAACTTAATTACATAAATGAGTACGCTATCATTTAACATTTGAACCAAGCTATAAGGAAATCATCGTTTCACTTCTTAGACAAAAGTTATAAATATCATGTCTATGATAAAGTCTCCCACTCAACTATACTACCAAATCTCTAATATGTAAGTATGAGCTAGTCCATAGGGTAAGCAGGTAACGAACAAATTAAAAGACTATAATAATACAATTAGCAGAATATTAATCTCTCAGCATTAAGATTGATTTGACCCATGGTCAATGTTGTGATATGAATAGAATAGATAATAACGATACTTACCTATCTTATCAATAATCAATATCGGTCCAGTCAAATGTAGCAAAATACATCCGTTCTTATCTACTTAGTCAATGTCCTGAATAGGACATCACACCAGATGTGTAAGTATATCTTATTGTAGATTAATAAATCAGCAAAAATCCAGTGTACTGATTTAATCTTAGGAAAAAATACTTTTGAACATATAATTACAATTATAATTCACTATAATCGAGTCACTATAGTTATAACTATACATATATATGTTTGAGATTTTATAAATGTTTGTATTAAAAATAATTAATCATGTAAACAACGCAATTTGATTGAACAAAATAATTTATACTACTTTATTGATAATGAATAAATTACATAATAAATGTGACTTTATAAGGGCATAAAACCCACCATCACCACCCACATTCCAAAGAGGCAAAGAAACTGAACCCCCACATTACTAACTGGCGTTGGCACCCCACACACCATCCTTGACAGAGACGATGCCCAGCCTCTCTAGCCCTCCACCATCGATCCACCTCTCCCCAATGACCCAACACCCAGATCAAGAGCCTGAAACCCGTGTCGAAACGAGGCGCCACACACCCCGTACACCGACGGTAGCTGCGACATGTCTCCTGGGCAATACCACTTCATGTGATAGGCTTAGAAGTATCAAATTGAGAACCCTAGCCCAAGGACATCTCCAAAGCACAGACGTCGCCTCTCAGCCAAGGTCGAAGCTGGCGGGGGATTCCCTGACTGAGAGGGAAAAGGACAGGAACCCTAACCCTAAAAGGCGAGAGAAAGTTAAATCGCCAGACAGAGAAACGAGAGAGCAAGTTAAATTAATTAGACCACAATTTAGTTCTAATTAATATTTCTATGAATATAGTTAGATGCATTTTTAGAAATATTTATTTTAATTTTATTTATAGGAAAGTGTGGTATTTTTATAGAGAAAATAAAAGAGTTGGAGCCTAAACCTGAGCCAAAGCTCGAGCTGAAACTTCATGCGCAATTTTGACATTGTATCAGCCATAATTTGGGAATTTTTGCTGAAATAAAAGTTATAGATTTTTTTCCTAGATTTTCCATGGAATGTTCAATCGTCCAATTTCGAGTTATATCGAGAGAGTTACGGAAAAAATACGATCTGCTAGAGTTACAGGCTTTTTGAAGAGATAAATCAATTTCTTCATTAAATGTGTAGGGACTACGAAAATAATAGATTTCAAACTCCAATTTTGCAACAAGATATTTTTCAAATTGGAGATATAACATAAATATCAAAAGCAAATTAATATTTTTCATTTTAATTTTTATTTTAATTAGTTTGAACTATTATGAGACTATTATAAATATATGTCTTTTGTCTCTATTTAAGGACCCTCTCTCTTAGAGCATCTCAAATGGAGTGTCAAAAAGGTGGTACATTGTTATATTTAGCACATTTTAGCAAAATTATCACTCTAATGGTGTTCCAAAAAGTGTGCCAAATTTGGCACAAGATATAGCATGAGTCAAATTTGGCACAACAATTAATGTCATTTTTTTATTTACCATATTGCTACTAATTTATTAATTAACAATTAATGACTACTTTTTTTACAATAAAAAATGAAAAAATGATTACTTTTTGTATATTATCAGTAAATATTAAATGAATTGTTGACTTTTTTTTAGTTAATTTGCATCTTGTGCATTGGAGCATAATTGCAAATATTGAGCC
This sequence comes from Humulus lupulus, assembly GCF_963169125.1. Lineage (NCBI taxonomy): Eukaryota > Viridiplantae > Streptophyta > Magnoliopsida > Rosales > Cannabaceae > Humulus > Humulus lupulus. Next base: position 46,940,750 of record NC_084802.1, on the reverse strand, counting down.
AAATAAAGCTTTGACTCATTTTTTTTGCCAAATTTGACACAAAACTTACATATTGCATTGGAGATGATCTTAGAGACATTCTTTTCTGTTCTTTTTTCTATAGTAAAATTTAGTTTTATTTTTATTGCTATGCTTATTTTTAAGAGTGATTTCAAAGCCCTAAATATAATTTCTTGTTCTTAATAATTTTCATTGTTCTTCTATTCCCATTTATCAAAATGATTATATTCTTTTGTGCTTAATTTTATGATTATTATTTTAATCTTGTTTAGAGGGCCCGTATATAGGATTTTGCATTACTTTACTACCATCTTAGGGTTTGCATTCACCTAATCATTTAGAACCTTGGGTCTGGTGATAAATTGTTGTTATCCATATTTTCCACCTTAAACATGTGGAATTTTCAAGTGGGCCTCATGGGCCCTCAAGAGAGCTCAAGGCCCAATGCATACCGAACAACTAGGGGCCCGGAGGCCAAGATCCGTCTTAGGTGCAATGACTGGCGAATAATCGTCTAGTAAAGGGCCTAAACCTAAGACATAGGCTCGAACCAACTTCATGATCTCACCCAATCTCCACCTTCCGAGATTTAGATCATTGTGGTAAATGGTCCATCCCAAGGGACGGATCCCACCATGTGGGATCCGGATGAAGTTTTCGGTTTTATCCTCTCGATCCAACTCACTACTAGGATCTTTCCTCCAATCCGTCATCGTTAGCTGATGTCCATCTTGGTAGAAGAACTCAGACCTTGGTAAATGACCCCGAGCCTGAGTAAATGAACCTGAACCTCTATAAATGAACCCGGACCATGCGTCCGAGTAGATCAAGGCCCGTTCTTCATGCAGCTGACGTGTCCCCGAGATATCTGACAGTTGGTCTCCCTAACTAACCTGTAGAAAGGGATACGTACAGAACGTACTATGTTCCTAGGGAATGATACTACCACTACTTTTACAAATCATGTCCCTATAATCCCCCTGGTAGCCCACGTGGATCATTTCGTACTAACATATAACAGGTAGCTGTAAGGCTCTACTACGCTTAAGTTGGCCCAGTGGGCCTAGATTAACCTCTTGTAATCATGTTACATTATTGTATTATAGATTCGTTAGAGAGCACTTATGCATATATCCTTATTGGGCCCGGATTAGTTCGACCCAAGCTACATGACCACCTATAAATAGGGTCCTTTGTGCAATGTAGCTATAACGCCCCATGTCACTATGGCTACTTCTTGGAATGACGACTAGCCTTGCAAACCAACACGAGTCTTTCCAGCGTGCTTTGTCCTCACTCGCACACTTCCTGGGAAAACTTCCCAGGAGGTCACCCATCATAAGTTTACTCTAGGTCAAGAATGCTTAACTTTGGAGTTCTCAAGTGATGGGCTACCGAAAAGAAGATGCATATTGTTGGCATAGGTAGTACCCATCAATCCATTTAAGCCATCTTCAACTATGTAGTCCCCTACCTATGCAGTCTTAGAATCATCACAATTGACCTACCCCAGGCAATGTGGGATTGTACAACTTTTACCCAGTATTTCCCCCCTTGGACACGGGATTCTGACTATCACAACACCCCTCTTAGGGGTCCGATGTCCTCGTCGGCCACACTTCCGACTGGGTCAAGGCTCTGATACCATTTGTAATTCCCCATGTCACTATGGTTGCTTCCTGGAATGACGACTGGCCCTAGAAGCCAACACAAATCTTTCCAGCGTGCTTTGTCCTCACTCGCACGCTTCCTGGGAAAACTTCCCAGGAGGTCACCCATCATGAGACTACTCCAGGTCAAGAACGCTTAACTTTGGAGTTCTCAAGTGATGGGATACCGAAAAGAAGATGCATCTTGTTTGCATAGGTAGTACCCATCAATCCATTTAAGCCATCTTGAACTGTGTAGTCACATACCTACACAGTCTTAGAATCATCACACTTGACCTTCCCCAGGCGATGTGGGATTGCATAGATTTTAGCCGGTCTTTCCCCCTACAAATCACGACATTCTGACTGTCATAGTAGCAAGGATCCAATTTTCTCATGTACACATTGTTGCGAAATTTTAAGCTATGCAAGTGCACACAGTCGCAATTTGTAATAATATGGTAAAAACCAAGTATCGTCCTCAAGGACTGAATTCTCAATTACCAGTCAATTAATTTCTCTTTCTATTTGATCAATTAGAATTCTTGATTCTTATAGACACAGCAAAAGAAACTATAATATTCAAAAACAATAATTAAAAATTAAATAAAATAACAAATAATAGCAAAACCTTGGATTAAATTCACTGTAAAACAATTAGGAATCCTAATCTTCTCTACTATCCACTCTATTAATCTTTAATGCAATTACTACTGAAACTCTTCTCATTGAAATGATAGGTATGCAAAAGTGTTAACTATTCGAGTTAAGAAATAGAAAACTCGACCTAGTGTGAATTCCCTATATTTCTATGGTCAATTCAAACAATAGGAAGCAATGAATACAACCCTCAATCACATAAACCAATTTGATACTCTCATTCTAAATTGAAATCTATGTCTATTCAATTTTAGCATATTCAAATCTCACTTTTCAGATTTTGATTCAATTTCGTAAATCATATGTAAAAGATGCGCAGCCAATTACATACATAATAAACACAAATTGAATAGATTTCAGATGACGGAGAAATAGATAATTGCATTAAATCATAATAGAGTTTCAAGAGAGTCAATTAGAAAACCTAAACAGAAATTTAGTTCATAAACATGACTAAATCAAACATAAACATAGAATCAAAAGATAAAGAAAAAGAAAAAGAACTCTGAGTTTTCTTGTTGTTTCTTCTCTAGCCTCCTTGCTTAATCTGATCTCCCCCCCTAAAAATGTCAATAAATAAGTTTTTAGAGACCCTAATTCATTTTTTCATGAAAAGACAAGATTACCCCTGAAAATTCCCCTAAATTGTGTTTCCGTACGGACCCTAGCGCTGGGGCGCTACGGGATAGCGCTGAGGCGCTGTAAATAAGTCTCAAAACACGTTTCTGGAAAATTGATGGCGCTGAAACGTAGCGCCTAGGCGCTATAACCCACATCAAAATATGCTCTCTGTTTCTCGGCAGCGCTGGGGCACTACTTTGCACAGAATAAAACTGACTCGTTTTGAACAGCTTGCAGCGTCAACTCATTGTATTTTGATCATAACTCCTTCAATATAACTCTGAATTGAATGATTCAAAAATATGTGGAAAGCTAAGAGAAATATCTACAACTTCTTTCTCTAGACATGTTTCCAGAAAGTGATTAAATCTTTGTCAAAATGTGGCATAAAGTCTCAGACTTGCGTTATAGAACATAAATGACGTGAGTTGAGCCTTTTTAATGTAGTATCTTCCACACATGATGTCTTGAAACTCCACAATCAACACTAAATCCATCTTATTCATCATTTTTAACATGATCCCTAAAACAAACCTAAAATGACCCTAACACACATAAACGCTGCTGAACTTGAAGAAAACCTCTATTGTAAAACTCTCTAAAGCTCAATACTAGTGACTCATGGACTAAGGCTCATTAACGCCCCAACCACGTAAAAATTGTGATCTTGTTCATTTCTTTGCCTTTCTTTCTAGCTCTTATTTCTTGATATATTTGTAGTTTCTGAAATACTCGGTAAACATTTCGATGCTTTCATTGAGAGCCAGAAGAAAGCTTGAACCAATTCTTGTCATCTACAAAGATGGTGAATACCAGACATACTATGTTTGATCCCTCTCAACAGCAGCAGCAACAAGACAATGGAGAACAATTGCAAAACCAGAAACGTCCTCAAGACCAACCAGAGGATATACTTTATCACGGGCCCCTGCCTGACGAATCTCAGAACTTTGGAGAAGGGGGTGAGTACGATGAAGAATACTACGGGGTAGACGGAGAGGAGTACGAAACCATGAGGCCGAGAATCCCATCAGTCCCGACAAAAATGGTGTGGAACTTGAACAAGAGGACCTAGAAGTGGTTCGTCTGAGATAACAGGTCCTCGATCAAGATGCAAGGATGGCGGAACAACAAGAGACCATCCGTCAGATGCAAGAGTCCATCATGGCTCTTTGGGCATTTTTTACTGCTCAAGGATTTACAGTTAATCCCCTAGCTGTTCCTCCCTCAGGAACTCAGCCATTTGTCCCACCTACAGGGACTGGCGCTCCGAAGACTCCTTCCGCTCCAAAACTAGGGTGGACCCAGGGCATTTCCCTAGGAAATAACAAGTGAATCCTATCCCAAGACGGAATCACCCGAACAATCCGCAGGGGAAACGGTCGCAGGGCACTAAACCTCGGAATGTCCTGAGACATGATGACCAGGGAAGATGTTTTTATCCTAGCGCGTCCGTGAACAAAGATCACGGAGGGTGTAAACACGGAGAGGAGTAGGAAGTTGTTAGTTCGGGAGATGACACATCCCGCGTTGATTTGCGAGACATCCTCAATGCTCGAAAGGAGCAGGCCCATAAAGAAAAGATTCCCCCTCGAGGAGGCGACTTGAAAAATATCCTCAACGACAGGAGGAACGCAAGAGTTCCCATTGATGATGGAATGGCCAGGCAGTTCATGGAGCAGATGGCCGATCTCAAAAAGGCCACGGGCTGCTTGGTCCAAAAACAAGAAGCCGGAGGTTTCGATTATGAAGATGAAGAAAAGGAACCATGTGCAAAATACATCCTGGACGTCGTGTTACCCAAGGGGTTCAAGATGCCGGATATACCTGCCTACACCGGAAACAACGACCCGAGAGATCATCTATTCCGCTACAATCGCCTGATGACTGTAGCCCATGTCTACGACAACAACAAATGCATGTGCTTTTCGATCACCTTGGCCGGACTTGCAGAAGAGTGGTGGAAAAGGCTCAAGACAGGATCACTTCAATCTTGGTTTGGATTGCAGTCAGATTTCTGCAAACAATTCGTAGTCGCCTGATAACTTGACATGGAGGTCAGTGCGCTGACCAACATTAAGCAACATCCCACTGAAACCCTTAGGTCTTACATCCAACGCTTCACAGAGGAAGCTTCAAAGACTAAGGTGGATGATGGACAACGATTAGTTGCCCTCTAGCCCAGAATCAGAGTTGGATCCCCTCTCTAGGATGACATGCAACGCAGTAAGGCAGCCACCCTTGAAGAATTTATAAGGAGGGCTCAAGGCTTCATCAACTGGAAAGACACTCGAATCCAAGATTTTGGATGGCATCCGACACCACAACCAACAACATAGACCATTCCTGGGTACGAGGTGAAATACCCAGCAAATTCCTATCTGGCACCTCCAACAATATCCGAGATACAATTTATGACCCCGACTGTCTATGCGCCGACATCATTGGGATATGCTCCAGCTTCTTCAGTCCCTTTTTCTGGATATGGAGTGGCACCGACCGGATACAGTGTTGCTCTTGGAGTGGTTCAACCATCCCAGACGGAAGTGGCTAAGGCAAGCATAAACCCTTCTCAGGAAAAATGATCCAGCAAGAATCAGAGCCAGACTGAGCCCACAAAGAAGGAAAAGAGGGGGTACGAGCCCCAATATAGAGAATACAAGAACTTGGTAGACACCCGGAAGAATATTTACCTTCCAATGGGCAACGTAGTCCACTACCAAAAACCAAGCCCCATGTTTAAAGGGGGAAAACTCGAGGGACGCAAACAAATGATGTGCCTATCACAAGGACATGGGCCACCCAACTGAGGAATGTCGTTAGCTGAAGGACGAGATCGAGAATCTAATTAAGTTCAGGCACCTCCACCAATGGGTTACGATGCCGGTTGGAGTTCCGAAACAACCCATAGCTCCCGGACAATTTTTTTCCCAAGGAGCACCTGAGCAGTTCAAACCCCCTTAGAGAGGGTACGCTCCAGGACTGGGAGCACAGGCCCCTCAGGGGGCCCCAATAGTATGACCTTTTGGAGGCCTTATGGCTCTTAGACCCGGAATTCCATATCCGCCCGAAATTGCGCCTTTTCAAGTAGATGGCCACATCGCCACCATATTGGGAGGCCCGCACCTAGGGGGACCATCTCAAAATGACCAAAAGAGGTACCTCAGTGAACTTGACCATGACCATGATCATGAGATGTGTGCATTGGTCCAAACTCTGACCTAGCGCCCAAAGCTGATGAATCTGCCGATAACGTTCACGAAGGAAGATGCCCGGAATGTCCACTTCCCGTACCACTATCTCTTAGTCGTTGATACCCAAATCACCAACAAAAGAGTATCCTGAGTGTTGGTAGACAACAAGAGTTCTATCAATGTCTTGTTCAAGCCAGTCTTCATAGCCATCGGCCTAACAGAGGTAGACCTAGCATTGTGTCCAACGCAGATCTACGGCTTCAATGGGGATTCATTGCTCCTGATGAGAAATATACAACTCCCTAATACACTGGGGAACGATGTTCAAAACACGTTCAAGTACTGCACATTCGTGGTGGTGGATAGTCCCACTACATATAATGTGATTTTTGGGCACCCCTCGAGGAGGAGAGCGTCACTCCAGTCCTGCAACCACAGCCAGCATGGGGGGTGGTATGGGAAGACAATGAATTGGATCCTTGGATAGAAGCAGACAGGGCATTAGAACCTATGGAGGATA